>NW_024038532.1:10000-315000 GCF_016077235.1 Cyprinodon tularosa | reverse complement strand
CCATCCATCCATCCATCCATCCATCCATCCACCCATCCATCCATCCATCCATCCATCCATCCATCCCTCCCTCTATCCTCATTCATCCATCCATCCATCCATCCATCCATCCATCCCTCTATCCTCATTCATCCACCCATCCATCCATCCATCCATCCATCCATCCATCCATCCACCCATCCATCCATCCATCCATCCCTCTATCCTCATTCATCCATCCATCCATCCATCCATCCATCCATCCATCCATCCATCCATCCATCCATCCCTCCCTCTATCCTCATTCACCCAACCATCCATCCATCCATCCATCCATCCATCCATCCATCCATCCATCCATCCATCCATCCATCCATCCATCCATCCCTGAACTAAAATAGATTCTATCTACTCTTCTTCCAGATGCTGGGACATGATCTATTTGATCTATTTTATCTATAAAGCACATTTAAAGAAAAAACCCAACAGATTGTTGATCAAAGTGTTGAACATATCAATACAAAAAAAAATAGATCAGACAAAAATACAAAGTACACAGCTGACTTGTGACAGAAAAGAAGCAAAAAAACCTCAAGGTTTGTGGAAAGGTAACAGAAGACAGTGAAGCTGTCTGCCTAACATGCAGCAGTGTTCTGTTCTAACAGCATAGAGTAGGAGCTGCAAAAGCAAAAGCCCTTAGAGCCTTGAATGGCCGCTGATCAGCTGACCTTAGAGAGTGTAAAGGAACATAAAAACCCTAAGTTAAATATAAAGAGAGGCCAGACAATTCTGATGTTCAGGGTAGCCTTGAACCAAGGAATGGGACAGTAGTAGATCACGTTGTGGATGCCTCTGGGTTTGTTACTGTTACTGGTATTAAAGATCGGACCCCAGCTGCTCGTTTATTATGTTTAACACATTTCTTCCTTCCACTTAACTTTCCATTATTATACTTAGATACGGTCCCCTATGAACGGTCAGGTTCTTCCACAGTAAACCTTTTTGTCCTGCAGTGACTGCATGACTGTCTGACTGGCCATAAAAGAACATGTCTGAATCAATCATGTTCTAATCTGAGAAACTGTTTATTATCCATAACCATTAAACTTAACACAGTTAGACCATTGTCTTCAGTCTGGGTTTAATTAATCTGTATTTCTCTTTCTCTATACATGAAAAACAGTTAATTTTTCCCGATCAATTTAATTAGGGATGCACCTATTTTGCAGAATCCAGTATGAAACCCAAATCATTTAACATTTCCAAAAATATGGCTTAACTTGTCTTTCATTTGTTTTAGTGCATCATCAGCAATAAGTCAGTCCTGCAGATGATGATCAGGCTGATAAGCTTTAATTTACTAAGATGTGGTTTTCCCTCTGGTTTTCTGCAGAGGATTCTTCTAACCAACTGTTTGACTCTACATCAGTTTTACATGTTAATATTTCTGCAGACATTCTGTCTGTTGCAGCAAATGTGATCATTAAAAAAACCCTGGAAGAACTTGTGCAAGAGTTTTATCATGCATCAAACTTCCTGTCTGCAAATTGAGTCTCCTTAGGTGCCCACCTCTGCTGCATGCGGCCCGCCAGCCATGTTTTTAGGCTATTCTTACCTTATTTGCTGTTTTGTTAGAAGGCTACACTGAGAATATGGCTTTGGAGCAGGAATGTTTTTACATCCAGAGTTTATTGCATGTCCATCAAAGCTGTTGGTAAATGGTCAGTTTGTATTTTTACTTTTAAACACCTGTTGAAGTAAGAGGTTTTGCATCATGCTCTGCCTAATTAGCCTGTTAGAATGAGTACAGGGTGTCCACAGAAGTTTGGTTACATTATTGAGTTCAAAGCTATAAAAATGCTAAATTCTACAATTCTAAATCCATCTCCTCAGGATCTTTATCCCTGAAGGTGGATCTCCACCTCAGTCATCCTCCAGCATCATGCTGGTGAAGATTATCAGTCATCCAGGTCATAGTCATTCCGAAGAATTTAAAAAACAACCTCCTGGACTTTGTTTCCAAGTTTGAAGACGTTTAGCTTCCCATCCAGGAAGCTTTTTCAATTCAAAATGTCAGAAAACATGCAAATTGAACCAGAGGAACGAATCCACCCCTTAGTAATAGTGAGTTGTTTGGGTTTTTTTTTAGCCTGCAATGCCCGATACTGGTCTATGCCTCTGAAAGGGGAGTCGTTAGGGGGAAACTGTTGACCTGGCTGAATAGGCGAGATGTTTCGGCCTCCTGTATGGGGGTTGGGGTTGCGATGAAAGCACACTACATTGCAGTGATAGAGTTGATTCCTTAATAATAATAATAATAATAATACATTTTATTTGTATTGCACTTTACATTTAAAAAAATCATAGTTAAAACAAAACCGAACAATAAAAACAGCATACATAGTTAAAATGAGACATTACAATAAAATAACATATGTAGTAAAAACAAAACAGTAAAATAACCATAAAACCACACAGAGTTGATTCCTTCCCACTAGCATCACAACTTCTACTCTATAAAGCCTTAAACTTGATGCTATTTCAGACATTTTGAATTGAAAAAGTTCCTGGATGGGAAGAGAAACGTCTTCAAACTTAGAAACAAAGTCCAGGAGGTTGTTTTTTAACTTTTTTGGAATCCTCAAGCAGGTTTGCTTTCAGGTCTTTAGTTCCATTCATCTTAAAATCAGCTGTAGATTCCCTTCTTCCTCCTGTAGAAAGGCATCACCATAGCATGATGCTGCCACCGCCTTGTTCCACAGTTTTGCTTGTAAGTAATTAGATTAGACCATGACATCTACTCTAAATGTTTGCTTTGTTCCCCTAAGTGGCTGGTGGATAGCTCAGAGGTTCTTCTCTGCAGGGCTCACAGATAATAGTTGTAGAGTCAATAGATGCTTTCAGCAAACCCGTGGATGTCTGCAGCTCCTCCAGAGTTACCATGGGTGCCTCTTGGCTGCTTCTCTGGACTGAATATCGGTCGTTTTTTTACGCCGAGTTTAAATGACAAACTCGGATTTTGATTAGGCAACGTGTAAAGTTAGTTTGTAGTAAAAAAAAGTAGTAAAAAGTTTAACAATCATCCTTTAAATTCAATAGTTATTCAATACTTTTTTATGTAAATTTGCAAAAGGGCAGGGATAAGGATACTTTTGCAAGAAACTGTAGCTTTACTGACTGAATTAGAGCTTGAATTAGAATAGAATTAGAACTGAATTAGAGCTCAATTACTATAAATGTTGCAAAATAAGCACCAGTTACTCTGTTTTCTCCATTTGTGACAGTTTTTTTCCTGGTGTATCCCGCTGTCTTGTGGCCCCAGAGATCGCTCTTATCTCAGGAGAAGCTGTGCTCGCTGGATTGCTGAGTCACCTTGGGAGTTTGCCCTTATCTCCTGAGAAGCACAACATTCAAGCGGTTGGTTTCAAAAGCAGGAACTTTGGGCAGGAGCACCCTGTGGCCTGCCGTGTCTTCATGGTGCGGATTGCAGCAACACTTCCTCAAAGCTTCACGGCCTGCGACACTCCGCTTCTGGAGGTCAATGTTTTGTTTCTTTTTCTAATGTGAAGGTGCGAAGTGCTGCAGCGTCGGAGGGCCTGACGACTCAGGCCTCGCAGTGGAATGTGACTCAGCACATTAGAAAAAAGGATGTCCATTAATGAGGATGCTGCTGTTTGATCGCTGTAAACCTCCTAAGATTTGATCTCTGCACTTTTTCCGGGGTCGCGTCATATCACAAGCAATCAGTCTGAACTCATCTCTCTGTTTCCTGAGTTTTGACTCATGGAAACCATGTCGCTGTAATTAATATCATCACCTAGCTGGTCTCAAAACATCATCAGGTAGTGGTGACGGTCGACTGGCCAACAATAGGCTCGGGATGGTTCCTATTTCATGGATCTTTAAACAGTATTCAAAGTCTCACATCTGGAAGCACAGGCAGCATGTAACCCTTAATTGGTTTCAACACCTTAATAAGTCAAAGACGTTCAACACTGATAATCACATTAAATAGTCCAATTTATCGAAAAAGTCAATTGCAGAGTGAAAAAAGTCCCTTTCTTTAGGAATGCATTATGCTGTGAGGATGTCAGAGTAAATTAAATTCCCCTCTGCACACTAAAGCATCAATTTCCTTATGGTAATTATCTGCTGGAATAGACGTGTCACTAGAAGGAGGCAGGCATGCTTGACATTTAGCCTTTTTATGGGTAAAAATTAAGACGAGGGAAAGGAAATTAATCTCCAGCCCAGGCAGGCATTGAGAGATCCTGGAGGATAGTAGCTGAATCAATCATGATGTTTGTGAGCCTGTTTTGAAAAGGAACCGCTGATGTGATTCAGACCACAGGCTCACAGGAGGAGGAGGAGGAGGTGTTTTCTAAGCAAATAGAGTTATGATTGCCATAATAAGGCTTGCTTTAGCAGAGAGGTTAATTTGGGAAGTATGATTGTTTCAGGAATTTTTTTTTCTCTGACAGGAAGACAATGAGACTTACGTGTGCAGGGAAAAGCCAGCAGAGAGTTAAATTGGATAAATAAGCTGACTCGCAAAAGGTATTCACATCCGTTATAACATCTAAAAATAGTTTGTTAAAAGATTTAATTAATTTATATGGATTGTTTGTATCAGACCAGGGGTCTTTAATGGTTTCCAGGCCGAGGACCCACAAGCTGATGGCGAGATGGAGCGGGGACCCCCTAATTATAAATATTGTATTAAATAGTGTTATATACAACTGGTCCTACAGTCACTCTATTACAGATGGAGTAATGTAAGGAAAGTAATTTCTCCCTGGGATTATTTAAGTATTTCTGATTCCTGGTTGATGGGACAGGTGTTGTGAATGAAACGGCAGGCGCGCTGGAAGCTGTTTCAAGCAAGGGGGGCTGATGGCTGGGTTGGAAAACACGTGACATCATTATGTTGAGGGCTGTGGCTGACGTTTTTAACATAATATTGTAGGCCTACATTTGTCGCCAAAAACTGCCATTTAAAATGCATCAGAACAAAGCATGAACATTTTAAACTTTATTTCTTCTCTTTTAATCATTCAAAACAAACAACAGCTCCCAATCAACAGGATCAGGAATACTTGAATGAAACATGGCCTAAATATAGCCTAAACTGAGCATTGAACGTCTTGAAAGTCCATTCGACTATGGATATGGGGAATGATTTCATATCTGAAACAAAAAACACACACAAAAAAAAAATAACTACATGTAATTTCATATTTTGTCACTAAATAGCTTAATACAGACATAATATTTATATGCAGCCTTATTCTAGCGTAGACTTCTTCAGCCACAGGACTAAGAGGAATAGGCACAGCATATAGAAATAAATAACAAAATTCATAACGCTAAATAAATGCTCGTCGGCAGTATAGGGGAATTAAAACCATTTCTTACCTCGAAATAGTCAGAAATACGTTTCTGCTGCCTATTGCTAGCCATGCCTAAACGAATGTGAGGTGGCGGAAGCAATTCCTGGGGAGTAGCCTAGTTTTTTATGAAAGATTAAAATAATGAATCATTAGTTAATATCTTATACACAGCCCATCATTTTAATCCCATATCAAACACAGTCTTTAAAAAAATAAATACATAAATAATTTCATGTTTTTAGGTACAATATTATGTTACTCCACAGCCCCCCACCATGGGGGGCTGATGCTATGACGAGGGAGGCTGCAGCCCCCGCAGCACCCCCCTTCCCGTGTCACTGTGAAACGGTGCCCAGCTTGAAAGAGCTCCTGTGTGTCGCTGAATGTGTGCATTGATGACTGAAAAATCCACAAAATCCAAGGTTCGGTTCACGGTTTCGTGGTCACAGTTTTCGGTTCAGTTCAGTATACGTTTATTGTTACACCGAAAAATAAAAAAATTAATAAAAATCATAAAAGTTTATGAAAAAATAACAATTTATGAAATAAATCAAAAATCCCCAAAAACGTATGAATTGTAATTATTTTTAATGATCAGTGGAAACCCTGGATAATTTCCGCATGTTTTGCTGCTTTGAATTTAATCATCTGGCGCATGCCCTCTACGATCTCCAAGGAACTCAGAGCGGAGCGAACAGGAGCCACAGTGGAGGCTGTAGGCTTTGCTTTGTGCAGCCGGTCTGGAGCGCAGCGGAGCGGAGCGCAGACGGAGTATGTGGGATTTCGGGGTTAGCATGACATGTTGGTAATGTTGCTGTTAGCATAAACAAAACGTGTTGCACAATGCTTGCACAGTGTTGCACTTTTATCCACAATTTTCTTTCCGTCGTCATCGTAGGTCACTCTAAATGCAAAGCGCTCCCATACAGCAGACCTATAAAGTGCTGCTGGCGCGTCTTCCAACTCCTGTTCTTTCCCACTCGCCATACCCACACAATTCTCCACAACAACTGATTTTTTTCTGCTACTACTGGTGGTTGGCTTTGGTCGCAGTACCGCCACCTTCTGTTCTGGAGTGTAATCGCTTCGCCTATGAGAGAAAGGAGCAGCGCATGAACCAAACGCAACACACGCGAATCGAACCGAGACAGTCGAACCAAACGGTTCGGACGGTTTTCATAAACCGTTCCATCCCTAGTCTCTATATATCCTTATGGAGGAGAGGGAAGAAAGAAGAAACTGTTGAGCGGCACTTTGCCAGCAGCCATGTAGGGACCATAATACATGTGAAAGAAGAGGCCCAAAAAACAGTTCTTAGCCTCAATATAAAATACCAAACTTTCACTTTGAGCATAAGTCTTCATAGTGAGGCATGGTAGTGGCAGAATAATGCTCAGGGGATTACTTTTATTCATCAGAGACAATGACCCTGGTCAGAGTTGATGTAAGGAGCTTAATACGGGAAAATCTTTGAAGAAAAGGAGTTATTGACCATGGAGCCTGGGCATACAAGTAGAACTATGATGGAAATGAGAGCATAAGGAAATATTACCTTGCTGTGTATAAAACAGTTACCAGCTAGATAAGAGGGTATAAATTAATTAATGAAGTTTTTCTCTGTTGTTTCAAGTGTTTTCTACTCTCTGACGTTTCAAGGATGATTAAATCTAAAAACACAGATGGTCTTGTGACTCTGAAACAAGTAAAATTGTGCCTTGATTCTAGTCTACTGGAATGGTTGCTGATATCAAACCAGAAGGAAGGATGGGTTCTGTAGTAGATCCAGAAAAAAACAAATAAAAATAAGTATTTTATCTATTTGGAGGTTTTAAATGTCAGCTGAACTTTCCTGATTAAATAAAGGTTGAATACAAATTTTAAGATGATTAGGAGACAGTAGACAAACTGTTCCTTCTATTATTGCTTCAGTTCATTAGAGTTAGCAGGTTTCAGCTGTAATTTCCCCATCCAAGTAGTTTCAGTTATAGTTTGGACTTTGACTAGGCCATTACAGTATTTTCATTCTTCTCCTTTTTGGCCTTTCTGTGGTAAAGTGTGTCGTTTGAAGTCATCATTGTGTTGATCCAGTTTGGGCCAAGCTTTAGCTGTTAGTAGCGTTAGGGTGTTCAATTTTTTACGGCAGGACCATGACTTTGACAGATCTCTGGACTTTAATTGTTCCCTCAATATCAGCCAAGATCAACCCTGTAACAACCTTTACTGTGCCTTGAACTATTTGCATTTAAATACATCCAATTGTTTTCTTTGTAGATTTTAAATTGGGACATATCTGCCTTTGCATGCCAGGAATAAGTGGATAAAGGGAGTGAGAAAACATGGAAAGGAGACATTTTCCTGAGGAAAACTACTGATGTTATTCTGTCTGCTGAAAGGTCCTTTACCTCAACATGCCACCTTCACCGACTCTGCTAGCTGCTAAAGCTAAGCTAAGATGTTAAGAAGGGTGTATACTTTCTAAATAGGGTATGAAGTTCAGTGTCTGCTTAACTGATGTTTGTTTGGTCCTCAGGTTTCTTTAAAATATTAACCTGAACTTACCTCCATCAAAGTCCAACACTGCAAAAAATATACATCTAACTAAAGCATTTTTTCTTAAAATAAGTGCATTTTTTCTTGAATTGAGGGGAAAATGGAGATACTTTGTCAATGGAACAAGACAATTTACATTTAAAATAAGAAAAAGCCATTGTATTGGCTCATTTCAAGTGCATATTATCTAATTATCTTATTTTAAGAGTGAAAAAAATACTCATTCCATTGGCAAATCATGTTATTTATCTGCTCAAATTAAGGGTAAATACACTTGATTTAACCCCTTGAACCCTACGGACCCACCGGTGAGTCCAGCTGCTACGTGACCTCGTAATCTTAACAAACCCCCAGTATTGATGTAAAAAACACATTTGGCACAGTTTGGTGATATTTTTGGATAAATGTGCCAAAATGGCCTCTCCGCCTAAGAAATTTCTCACTAATACCATTCTAAAATAAATATGATTCATCTGATTGAGTCCAAATTTGGTATATTTTTACACAACATTTAGATTTAAAAGTCTGTACTACTTTTTTGTGCTATAAATAATATTTTGGTAGTGTTTTGCAATGTTTATTTCAAAGAAAATTTTGACGAGGTTCAAAAAATGCAAAATATTTTGTATTTTGTCCCTAATATTTCAGGCAGAGTCAAAGCTACAATGGTGCTGACACCAGAAAACCATTCTATGACATCTTACCTTTACAGACGTACCAAAAGTTTCTTCTTAAATCTAATAGCTGTGAGGCTATAAGTGATTTACTTTTGTGTGTTTTTGTCAGGCAGAAATTTATTTATACCCCCTGAGGGTGTAAGAGGTTAAGACATTTTTACTCATTTCTAGATCATTTTTGCAGTGATTCTGGATTTGGCCTTAACCCATAGAAAGTTAGGTGGTGTTTTCTGAAACATCTGGAAGGCTTTAGTGTTCAGTGGATGCATAGTGACTGGATGACCTGAGTCTGCTTTAAAAGCCCGAATCATCACCTCAACGTGGTTGCTGAATATCCATCCCTCCGTTTTCCGTCACATTTATCCAAGGCAGGGTAGCAAGCGGTGCTGGTGCCTATCTCCAGCTGTCTATGGGCGAGAGGCGCGGTCCACCCTGGACAGGTCAGCAGTCCATTGCAGGGTAACACAGGGACAAACAACCATTCATGCACACACTCACACCTAAGGAGAATTTGGAGAAGCCAATTAACCTGGAGTACCCAGAGAGAACCCAGGAATGCTGAGGGAGAACATGAAAACTCCATGCAGGAATCGAACCCGGAACCTTCTTGCTGCAAGGCAGCAGTGCTACCCACTGCTCAACTCAGCAGCCCCCAGTTTCTGAATATTGTTTCAATAATCTGCTCTCTACTCTGGTCTCATCTGTTTAACAATAATTTTTCCAGAAGTCTTGTGATTCATGAAGTGCAACTTTACCGACCATATTCATGCATGAGAGAAAATGCTTTCTCCTCCACCTGTTTTAAAGAAGCTGCACTAATCCATCCTCTGCTTGATGCTCCTCATTGGTCTGATTATAAACATCTAAGGCCTGCTGGGTTTAAGGAAGGGCTGCAGATTTTGTGTCATTTCTCTGAGCATCTCTATTTTGACTTTGGGCTCAGTCTGCTTGGAAAGTTGGCAGCTGTGCGAACTTCTATAGGTAGATAATATTTTCCTATGTAACAAAGAAAGATTAAAAAAAATTATTTTAGGAAAACAACAATCGCTTCCCTTCATTGCTGGGCTCTTCCCTTCTTGGCCTTGTCTGGAATCACACCTTCATGTTGATAAAGCTGCTAATTTCCCTCCTAAATCACAAGAATGCAACAAGGGTTCATTTAGGCCCCGTCCACACGAAGTCAAAACGAACACGAAACGCTGATATTTTCCAAAACGTTTGCCGTAAAGACGGAGACGTAAAATAAATGTGAGCGTCCACACGAATGCATGAAAACGCTGCAAAATGTATGCCAGGCCTGTAAGTGGCGCTGTGGTGCCAAAGCAAAAATAGGCGACGAAATGTTGGGCATGCGCACTAATATTTATACATGGTTGCCCTGCGGGTCCATTTTCGTGGTTCAGTCAAATTCAGGTGCTGAACTATGTCGTCGATATTGCTCTGTTCTTCCTGGAGATATTCCAGAAGAAGAAGATTCTGTTGTAAGCCCGACAGCAGGGTGAGTAGCATGAGCAGCAACCATTCAACACAGTACGGCGCCATTGTTGTTGTGATACTGTGTCGCGCATGCGTGTTTAGAGGTGACGCTATGACGCATGCGTGTAAAAAAAAATGCGGTTAGAGCGTAAAGATGGAAACGCGAAAACGGCGTTTCGAAATCTTCCCACTCTGAAGGCTGAATAAAAAAAAGATCGTTTACAGACCCCCGAAACGCCGGCTTCGTATGGATGAGAGGCTGGTTTGGTGAAAAATTTGTGCGTTTAGGCCAGGGTTTGACTTCATGTGGACGGGGCCTTAGTTTCTACACACTATTAGTTAATGTGTTGATTTCATTCCTTTTTTTCAACTAAAACAAAATATGTGCGATCTGTTGTTTTGTACAATTATATAATGTATGCACTAGTTTTGCGATTACACTATATAATTGTACAAACCAGGGAATATGAGATGTTTTGACACATTGACAAAGTTTAAGGGAAAAATCTGAAGTTGTAAACAGGTCATTTTATGATTCGGAGGCTTGTTTACACATTTGACCTAGAAAGCAGATTTTATCTAGAAAAACGCTGATTCAGCAGTCTGAGTCGGATGCCAAACTTGATTATGGTTGAGATTATTTTCTTCATTGTCAAAAAAAGAACCCTGTACAGTAAGAAGAAGAAAAAACAAAAAACAACAACCCATAGGGCTGACAGATTAAAATCTTATTTTTGTGAATCACAGATGTTTATTCTTCGTCTCTGATTTTAGATAAAGTTTAAATGAGCCTCTGTGTTTTATATAATTACTGATATAGATTATCATTGAAAGTAAATCAGATCAAGGCGGATTCAGATATTTAACGCTCTATACATCTTATTTTATGTCAGTTTTGGATGAATTATTAACATTTCTCAATTAAAATATTTTGAATAGAGTTGACAAAAATACCTTCATTCACTAAAATAGTCTCAGATTCTTTGACTATTACATATTATTAAATGTATTATTTTACAAGTTATTCATGAAATTCAAATAAATAAAAAGAAGTATTTTAATAATTTGGAGTTTTTAAATCTCACCTGAATTTTCCTGATTAAATAAAGGCTGAATACACATTTTAAGATGATTCTTGTATAATTAAATCCATCCATAAATTTATCATTACCATTATTATTCAACATGTTTTAGCTTCTGTGTAACACGGTGGTGGCAGCATTAGGCTGTGGTTTTGTTTAGGGAGGAGTCAGTCAGAGATGATTGGAAAATTGATGAAGCAAGTATCTAAAATTGATGGAGAAAAAAATTTTATATTTTTATAAATGTTACAGTATTGTTTTATCATGCCATTTATCCACAGCTTGTATGGAAATCAACCAAACTCTGAATGTAAAATCTATACAGCTCCAAAACCAGATTCCCAATGTAGCCTTCTAACAAAACAGCAAATAAGTTCAGAATAGCCTAAAAACAAAGCAGGCAGACGCGGCTGCATGGCAGAAGACCGCATGCAGTAGAGGTGGGCGCCTAAGGAGACTCAATTTGCAGACAGGAAGTTTGATGCATGATAAAAGCTTCACTCTTGCATGAGTTCATCCAGGCTTTTTTTCTTTTTAATGATCAGCTCTGCTGCAACAGACAGAATGTTTGCAGAAATGTTAACCTCTTAAAAATACTTTTTTTATTTTAAATATAAAAACAGATTATAAAACTATTTATTCAGATATGCATCGCTCAAAGAAAATCTTCAGATTTGGACATCTATGCATGTCCACTGAAACATTTGTCTGGTCTCTAGACCTTTATTGACTCTTCCCAGAGGGAAGGTGTTTGTCTAAATGGCCACAGCAGAAAAAGACATGGATGCCCTTCAGATGGTCAAGTATAAGAAAGGCCTAATTAAAGACAAGAACTGGATGCAGTTAAAGGAATAATACACCCAAAACATGATTAGCCTTCATTTTCTACTCACCCCCATGCTGAACAACACTCTGGAGTACTTTTATGATATCTCAAATGCATCTGGAGATCTGGGAGGCTTCTTGCTGTCTGCTGACATTCAAATAATTGAGGTCCATAGCGCCCGAGACAGAAAGGTCCATAAAAGTCCACAAAAAACGTGTCAATATTCCTCCATACTGCTCGTCCAATGTATTCCAAGTGTGAAAGATGAAAGTGCGCATTCAGCTCGGCAAAGAACTCATGCTCTTCCTCAACACTGAAGTCCTCAGACATTTTTCTTTCGTTGTTTCTTTCTTTGCAATGGTAAACAGCACATTTCTTCTTCTACGCTTGCATTATTGGCAGAGCAGACGATGAATGCGCACTTTCATCTGGTTTGGTCCGCCGCGGTTTCCATAGCGTCGTGAACGCGCTTTTAGGAAATCCTATACACTACTGTTTATGCTCTAAAAACATTCTAAATGACTTCGTTTCGAGTAAATTATGGACGCTACCCACTCAGGACACTTGGAATACATTGGACGAGCAGTATGGAGGAATATTGACACGTTTTTTTGTGGACTTTTATGGACCTTTCTGTCTCGGGCGCCATAGACCTCCATTATTTGAATGTCAGCAGACAGCAAGAAGCCTCCCAGATCTCCAGATGCATTTGAGATATCAAAAAAGTACTCCAGAGTGTAGTTCAGCATGGGGGTGAGTAGAAAATGAAGGCTAATCATGTTTTGGGTGTACTATTCCTTTAAAAATCTCTGGCATGCATGCTCCATTTAATCTGTAACCTCTGTAAAATGTGGTACAAGGTATAGGAGAGGGATTTAACTCTTATTTCTAAAGAAAATCAACGTATTTGTATTTGCTAATACGTCACAGGCTGTGACGTGATGACACGTGGAATAGATTGATGTTGGCTTAATCTCCGAATGGTACTGAAACCAGTGAATCCCAGGATCAAAGAGCTCCGGTGCTTTTTTTTTTGATATTCAATTTGTGGTCAGCACAACCTGCAAAAGCAGGTTCAGGCTGACACTCGTGAGGTTTAATGAAAATTTTTTATTGTGGGCAAAGTGTGAACCACTCAAACATTGCTACCAAAGTCAGGAGACAAGAATTAGGAAAAGAGCCTTTTTATTTGAGGTCATCAACCTTTTTCTCTTTTCATCCCTCCTCACAGCTACAGAAACTGGATACCTTGCTCTAAAAAAGACCCAAATTCACTCGGAGCCTTCACCAAATCACCAGAGTGTGCATGCAGAAATCCCCCCGAAGTGCAAATCTAAACAAACTATAGATGAAGAGAAACAGGAAAACCAGCTCATTCCTATTTCCTGTGTAAGCGCGAAGCTGCGCAAACCACAGACATAAAGATATAGCTGGCAGGAACTTCATAATAATCTCTACACAATATGTCTGCCTCAGAATGATGTGTCTGCAGGGAGCTGCTTGCTGGTAAGTATTGTGAAGATTAGCATGAGTCAAAAAGTCAAAGTCAAAAAGCCTTTATTGTCATTATATTCTGTGACAGATACAATGAGATTTGGGACTTCCATAACAGCTACCGTGAAATAAAAATAAGTGTGACAGAGTGTAAGCCTCTGTCTCCAAACCTGCTGCTGTTTCTCTATAGAAGGTAAACGTAAATATAATAGATTGGCAAAGCTTTGCTTCCTCTTAATCCCCCATTTTGGTGTTCTTTACTGGCTCACCCCAACACCCCCCACCCCATCGCACACACACACACACACCCACAGAGGCAACGACTGAGTGCCCCCGTAAGAGAGCAAATGTATAAGAGCACAATGCAAACGCTCACTAGAAAACCACTCATGTAAATCAGGGAAATTATGATAATGGTGAAACTCATTATTCTCCAACTGACGCCGAATCAGTCACTGACATCACATAGTTATAGACCTATTCATGTAAACTGATTGGATGGCATAAAAAGGAGGATGAAGGCTTCTAAACTTTCTCATCTTCCCAGGGCTAAGGTCTCTCCATGTGTTAAACCTGCAGGCAGGAAGCCGGGTTCTCAGGTAGGGGTTGCAAGGCATCACGGTGGTCACCATGCTGCATGCTCCCTTCCTCTGGTCACTCTGGGAAAATATGGAAAGCATGTTTTTGGAATCACAAAAAAAAAAATAAAATGTTAAACACCACTGAAGGAAGCAAGCAGCAAACATCATCCCCATGGTGAAACATGGTGGTGGAAGTATTATGCCATGAGCTCTACATGTGAGGATATTTTTCCTATTTTTTTAGGAATATTTTTATTTTGTGCTTCATTTTAGCAGAAAATTATACAGACAAATCTTAAAATAATACTGTTTTGAAATAATAGTAGGGTTTAAAATCGTATAATTTTTACTAAAGGGGTTTAAAAATCAAGAGTTGGTGGAACATTCCTGATTTTTAATGACAGCGCATATATTTCGTGGCATGTTCTCCACTAATCCAGATGATCTTCTGATTAATTTCAAATTTAGGGAGAATAATGTTGACGTTTGTGCAAAAAATCAACAGACATTGGAATTAAATGTTTGTCAAAGAGGCAGGAAAAAAACTGCTAAACACTGTTTATAATGATTGTACCATGAAGGAAGCAGAAATCCCAGGGAGCGTCTGACAGTTACTGAAGACGCTGATGAAGGTTCTCAGTCATCCAGGTCATAGTTACTGAAGACCGTTAATCAATCCAAGCGCCTGTCTTTTTTTCTGTTTTGGGGAAAAACGCTGGGAGGCCAGCCTAATCAGCAGAGGAAACAGACCTCGGAGGGTGTCAGGCACCAGGAAAATGGATCTGGGTTGTGAAAAACCACCGTTACCACGAGCTGCTCTGGATTCAGCCATCTGGAGATGCCTGCTCCAAAAGCCAGTAAAGTTTGTTAAACTGGGGCCCAGCTAGGAAACAGGTTTGCACCTCCTCAACAGACAGCCAGCTCTCCCAGAGGGGAACGCCGTTTGCTCTGCAGACCTGTTATCTCTTTCATTAAGTAAAAAGAAGCTGTTTTCTGACATAAAAAGCTTTATTTGATTGATTTATTCATCCAATTATGTCATACAGTTTGTTTTTGCTTCTTCCTACAAATAAATTGTCTATTTCCATGGGATGAGATTCATTGTTTTTAATCCATCTTCTTTTTTTATTCTTATTTAAAAATGTTTTAAATACCATAGTTGTACAAACTGGCTAATAACTGTTATTTCTTAAATTAATGTAAACAAAGAAGGTACAATTAATCCATTATTTTTTATTTTATTTAATGAAACATGTCTATTGTATAGAGAGAAAATCATAAGTTAATATGCTTATTACCTAACAACAATACAGAAAAAAAAATCACAATTTTTCAAAAATTTATTAAATTTTTTAAATATATTTTTGTTCTCAATTTAACCGAATGTTATTGCTGCATTACAGGAGTTTTATTTTCAGGAAAAGAAAGCATTGCTCCCTTTAATCTACACATTAATCACACTGATGCAGTGAATATGAACCAGATGTTTCTAGAAGACTTTTTTATTTTGTTTTTCTCAGCATCAAATAATAAAGAAAATGTTTAATTGAAGTCTTGATGAATCTGAGTCGCGTTTAAAGTGAATGTGAGCGCAGTTTCACAGCATCACATCGCCCTCTAGTGGATGTTATTGATAATCAAGAGTCATACCAAAGGACAGCTGGAAAAACAGTGGGCAGAGAATGCTAACTTAATACATGCAACTTGATGAATCTTGAATCATGCATCTTGAATCAAGATGAGTAGGAGGGGTGCAGACTGGGATGGTGGACACAGAAACAGATATATGCAAACAGTCTCCACAAATTCTTTACAGGTTCCTTCATTTTGCAATATGGTTCAAAATGTAAGAAGCAGCTTATGTCTCACTGTTCTGTCAGAGTGTACGATGGTATGACGCTCCTCTTCTTAGTGGTTGAAAATCTTCATCCCTGTTGTCAATGTTCTCCATGTTCTCTGAGCCGATTGTACCGCTGTAAACACATGAGACCCCTCATCATATGCATTAATGCTGAGAACAAAACACACATCCTGGTTAGGTAAGAACCCACCTCGTAGATCTGGACTCATTTTGAACAGAACCACATTTGATTTTCTGTTGATTATGACTTAGACTTGATGATCCTCCTCAAACCAGTTCACAATATTTCATTACTTGATGACCATGAATGGCTGCAAAGAAAGCTCAGCTTTACCATCATGCTCGTAAGTTGTAAAAAGTAAATTAAATCCAAATATCACTGAGTTATAATCAGACATCTCGTCTTTTCTCTCCTATTTAAAAAGGAAGTTTTTAAAGAAGTCGTTAGAAAACGTTTTCATTTAATTGTTCTAAACAACTTCAAGTCAGCCTTTTTTTAATTGCCCTCCCATCAACAGAGGCCTAAAGAGAGTAACTGCAAGACGTTTCTTATTTCTTAGAATCTGGGGTTGTGAACCATCTTTCACTGGGAAAATGGATTTCAAGCAGTTTGGAGCTGGCTAGCAACAAATCTTTATCTAACTAAGATATCAGCAGCTGATGAGCAGATAAAGCAGCAGGGATGCACATGTCTTCATAAACAGGTAAAGTTTCAAAACTCACATGTATGAAGGGATTTGACCTGATCTTGCATATCTACTGCAGCTGCGAGAAAAAAATAAAAATAAAGAAAACTTGGACTTAATATAGAAAATAAAGATTCGTATTGAAATTCTGATTCCCCAAAGATAAAAGCGTACAATGAAATGGGTTCCTTGGCGTCCACACCTATAGACTTTAAAAGAACAGTAACAAAATATATGAAACGAGCATTTGAGAAACATTTTACTTTGGAGATTAAAACATTGATTCAGAGTACTGAAGATAACCGGAGAACTATTTTTTTCCACTGAAAGGTGGTAAGAGGTGGAAAGAGATAAAAACTTGGAATCCAGGGAACAGATACTGTGAAATTAGACTTTTATTAGTATCTAGGTGTTCACCTGAATAACAAACTGGACTGGAATCACAACACTGAGGCTGTGGATAAGAAGGGTCAGAGCAGACTCTTCATGTCGAGGAGACTGAGCTCTTTTGGAGGGCAGGGGGCGCTCCTAAAGAACTCAGTCTCCTCAGCCATCTTCTATTGAGCTCTCTGTTGGAGCAGTGGCTTATTTGTACTGTAGCTGAGAGAAAGCAGGTGGATGAGCTGAACAGGAAGGCCAGTTCTCTGATTGGATGCCCTCTGGACTCAGTGCAGGAGGTCGGAAACAAAAGGATCCTCACTAAATTAACATCTCTGTTGGTTAATGTCTTCCCCCATGCATGAAGCTTTTGCAGATCTGGAGAGCTCCTTCAGTGACAGACTGCTGCCCCCTAAATGCACCAGGGAGCGTTATCACAGATCCTTCCTCCCAGCAGCAATAAAACTCTATAACCATCACTTTTCCCAACAACCTGAATAAATTGTTACATTAATGCTGATTTTTGCACAATTTCTGATTCAGTCAGTAAAATTGTCAGCGTTTGGTGTTGGTTTGGAGGACCCAAATGCAGAAGCAGGTAGGCAGAGGTGAATTTAGGTGGGTTTAATGATGTTCACAGGAACTGAGGCAGGAATCAAAAATCCAAAACAGAAAATAACAAACACACCAGAACCAAGGAGACATCAGGGAAAAAGCAAAACTCTAGGAGCCAGGGAGAGACGAGGAAAGCAGACGTTAGACGAGGATCCAGCAACCAGGAACTGAAGAGGGAGGCTTTTAAAGGGGACAGAGACAAAGAGAGGGCTAACGAGGGGATTGAAAACAGGTGAGGGCAGAACAGAAAACAGAGCAAGGGAAAGAGGACACAAGGGGGCAGCAGAGGACAACAAATGGAAAACCAAGAAAACAGGAACTAACAAACCAAGACTGTGACAAAAATAACATGCTGCTGGGATTTTGCGCATCTCTGATGTTGCTGCTATTTTTATTATCCATTACTGTAAAAATGTCCATCGCCGTATATTGGTCATTTATTCTCCAGATGCACAGTTTTATATTTTTAAAACACTTCACAGTACAGTATTTAATGGTTTATCTTTTAACTCTTCTGTAGTATGCTATTACTATACATTTTTCTAAGGTCCACATTTGTGTGACCATTTTTTTCTGTAATTTTTTTCCTGCTGTAAACACCAGAATGTCCCCATTGTGGGACAATAAAGGGATTTTCTTTTCTATTCTATATCAGACGATTGTAATTCAAGTAGCTCTGCACCAACTTGATTAGTGCAGTGAGCAGAAAGCATTTCAGCTCAGCTGCTGATTTGATTGAAAATGAAAACCCTTTTTTGAAAACAGTTCCTAATATAAAGTTATTTGGTGCCTGTTGGTTTTGGTGCAGACAAACATCTGGAGCGCCTTTTCATTCTAAATATGTTCCTGCAGTTTAATCCTGATTAGAAACCCAGGATTTCATTGTTACTTTTGTCTGTTTTTTTATTCTCTACATAAATTCCTCAAGTAGATAATTTTCACCAATCAGCTGCAGGTTAGCTGTAGCTCATGTAAGAGAGCATCAAATATTGAGCTTTTCTGTGTTCTTTAAGAGAAAGGGAAGAGGGACAAGGGAGGATTTTTCTAATAATTTCAGTTGGCACCAGGACAGATGTAAACAGCTAAACTGCAGCCTTGGCAGCGTTTGTTTCCTCTCCATGGTTCACCTGCCACAGCTGAGGCCTGCTGTTGTAGCGCCGCCCAGAGGCCCGGTCACTTACTGGGTCTGCTAGTCTTTCCAGAACCTCCTCAGCTGGATTTAAGGATCTAGGGAAGGTCTTAGTTGGGTGTACTTCCTCATAGCCCCGGTCAAGACACAGGTAGTTCAGCCTGACGGTTTGGGTCTATTTACCTGCACAGACAGTTTTCTGTTATTATCGAGCTCTTTTGCGCCCCTCATTGCATAATCCTGATAAAACTGTAAAAGCGATGATCTGATTTTGCTCGAGGCAGTCAGCTAAAATGCATTTTATCTGCATGATTTCTATGCACAGCTCCTAACACAAACAAAGGCTATACAGTTTGCAAATTACATAAGAAATGGCATCAAAGAATTTAACCTATCCACTCTGAGTTACTCTTAAAACAAAATGGCACTGTGGAGGCTTTACATAATGGACTATGTGGGAGGGGAGCTTTGTTTGACTTTATTATTAAATGTTGATGTTTTCTGACCTCTGCGTGGCAGAAGTGTAAATGTAGCTTTGAACTGCTGCTGAGTCATCTCGCCATACGCTCTTGTCAGGGCAGGAGGGCTGATGGAGAAGACAGCATCGTTAAGGAGGTGTCACTTTTACGTCCATCCATCCATCCATCCATCCATCCATCCATCCATCCATCCATCCATCCATCCATCCATCCATCCATCCATCCATCCATCCATCCATCCATCCATCCATTTTTCATTGTAGGTACCAGTATAGTTAGCCTATTCTTAGGCATCCTCAAAATACTAATTAAGGAACCATAAAAATACTTAAAAACTACTCTTAAGCACTATGTAAGTACCATGAAAACACAGCAGTTGCCTCCGCCTCCTAGGGGTCCACTTGTTGAAATATCTGTGCTAAACTGCTCTCAACTAGTCTCATGGGAGCCATAGTGTGTGCTTAAGTGCCCTCACCTGCCCTAAAGGGAGCCAAAGCGTGCAGTATGTGAAGTGCCCTCACTTGACCTCTAGGGAGCCAAAGCTTGTGCTAAAGTGCCCTCACCTGCCCCCATGGGGAGCCAAAGTGTGTGTTTAAATGCCATCACCTTCCCTCATGGGGAGCCAAAGTGTTTGCTAAATTGCCCTTACTTACCCCCATGGGAGCTAGAATGTGTGCTGAAGTGCTCTCACTTGACCTCTAGGGAGTCAAAGTGTGTGCTAAGGTGCCGTCACCTGCCCTCATGGGAGCCAAAGCTTGGGCTAAAGTGCCCTCACCTGCCCTCATGGGAGCCAAAGCTTGTGCTAAGGTGCCGTCACCTGCCCTCATGGGAGCCAAAGCTCCTGCTAAAGTGCCATCACCTGCCCTCATAGGAGCCAAAGCTTGTGCTAAAGTGCCGTCACCTGCCCTCATGGGAGCCAAAGCTCGTGCTAAAGTGCCGTCACCCTGCCCTCATAGGAGCCAAAGCTTGTGCTAAAGTGCCGTCACCTGTCCTCATAGGAGCCAAAGCTCGTGCTAAAGTGCCATCACCTGCCCTCATGGGAGCCAAAGCTTGTGGTAAAGTGCCCTCACCTGCCCTCATGGGAGCCAAAGCTTGTGCTATTGTGCTAAAGTGCCGTCACCTGCCCTCATAGGAGCCAAAGCTTGTGCTAAAGTGCTGTCACCTGCCCTCATGGGAGCCAAAGCTTGTGCTAAAGTGCCCTCACCTGCCCTCATTGGAGCCAAAGCTTGTGTTAAAGTGCTGTCACCTGCCCTCATGGGAGCCAAAGCTTGTGCTAAAGTGCCCTCACCTGCCCTCATAGGAGCCAAAGCTTGTGCTAAGGTGCCTTCACCTGCCCTCATAGGAGCCAAAGCTTGTGCTAAGGTGCCGTCACCTGCCCTCACGGGAGCCAAAGCTTGTGCTAAGGTGCCTTCACCTGCCCTCATAGGAGCCAAAGCTTGTGCTAAGGTGCCGTCACCTGCCCTCATGGGAGCCAAAGCTTGTGCTAAGGTGCCTTCACCTGCCCTCATAGGAGCCAAAGCTTGTGCTAAAGTGCCCTCACCTGCCCTCATGGGAGCCAAAGCTCGTGCTAAAGTGCCGTCACCTGCCCTCATGGGAGCCAAAGCTCATGCTAAAGTGCCGTCACCTGCCCTCATGGGAGCCAAAGCTCGTGCTAAAGTGCCGTCACCTGCCCTCATGGGAGCCAAAGCTCGTGCTAAAGTGCCGTCACCTGCCCTCATGGGAGCCAAAGCTCATGCTAAAGTGCCGTCACCTGCCCTCATGGGAGCCAAAGCTCATGCTAAAGTGCTGTCACCTGCCCTCATGGGAGCCAAAGCTTGTGCTAAAGTGCCGTCACCTGCCCTCATAGGAGCCAAAGCTTGTGCTAAAGTGCCGTCACCTGCCCTCATAGGAGCCAAAGCTTGTGCTAAAGTGCTGTCACCTGCCCTCATGGGAGCCAAAGCTTGTGCTAAAGTGCCCTCACCTGCCCTCATTGGAGCCAAAGCTTGTGTTAAAGTGCTGTCACCTGCCCTCATGGGAGCCAAAGCTTGTGCTAAAGTGCCCTCACCTGCCCTCATAGGAGCCAAAGCTTGTGCTAAGGTGCCTTCACCTGCCCTCATAGGAGCCAAAGCTTGTGCTAAGGTGCCGTCACCTGCCCTCATGGGAGCCAAAGCTTGTGCTAAGGTGCCTTCACCTGCCCTCATAGGAGCCAAAGCTTGTGCTAAGGTGCCGTCACCTGCCCTCATGGGAGCCAAAGCTTGTGCTAAGGTGCCTTCACCTGCCCTCATAGGAGCCAAAGCTTGTGCTAAAGTGCCCTCACCTGCCCTCATGGGAGCCAAAGCTTGTGCTAAAGTGCCGTCACCTGCCCTCATAGGAGCCAAAGCTTGTGCTAAAGTGCTGTCACCTGCCCTCATGGGAGCCAAAGCTTGTGCTAAAGTGCCCTCACCTGCCCTCATTGGAGCCAAAGCTTGTGTTAAAGTGCTGTCACCTGCCCTCATGGGAGCCAAAGCTTGTGCTAAAGTGCCCTCACCTGCCCTCATAGGAGCCAAAGCTTGTGCTAAGGTGCCTTCACCTGCCCTCATAGGAGCCAAAGCTTGTGCTAAGGTGCCGTCACCTGCCCTCATGGGAGCCAAAGCTTGTGCTAAGGTGCCTTCACCTGCCCTCATAGGAGCCAAAGCTTGTGCTAAGGTGCCGTCACCTGCCCTCATGGGAGCCAAAGCTTGTGCTAAGGTGCCTTCACCTGCCCTCATAGGAGCCAAAGCTTGTGCTAAAGTGCCCTCACCTGCCCTCATGGGAGCCAAAGCTCGTGCTAAAGTGCCGTCACCTGCCCTCATGGGAGCCAAAGCTCATGCTAAAGTGCCGTCACCTGCCCTCATGGGAGCCAAAGCTTGTGCAAAAGTTCCGTCACCTAAAGTCCCCCAAAGGGCAACATTATGTTCTCAGCAAACACCTTTTAAATATTGACATGAGTATCCAATAAGTTGCACTGTGAGTACTGTTGAGAGCATTCGTTAAGTAGCTGATATTGTGGATGTATGAAATTATATTACAGTATACCTAAACTTGTAACGCTAAATTATACATATTTTTTGCTTACATCAGGTAATCTGTAAGTACCTGTTTGGTAACTTGTAAGTTTACTATTAGTATCTGTGAAAAGCTTTCTGATTAGTACCATAAACATCCTATAAATACCCCATGGGTACCATTCTAAATTTACTGTCAATAATATTATCAAAGGAAGCGCTTGACTCTTTACAGGTCCACTGACAGGATGCTGCTGAGGATATTTTATGGATAATACTTCTCTCCTGCTATAAAACATAAGTGATTACTTCAGCAGAGCAGTAAAAATAACAAATAAATTGTAGTGTCTGACCAGCAGTAAACTGTAAAACAGTTAAAAGACTTTTAAGTTTCTCCATCTGACAGAACAAACACATTTCATAGCTGGGAAGCCAGTTCAGTCATTACTCACCAGATGTCCGCCGTGTTTATCAGGGAGACTGTTGTGGGTTGCGGCTTTCGCTGATGTCCTCTGTGACTGCAGCTGAATGCTAATGGGAACGGCTGAACCTTGGAAAAAATAACAGTGTTCAAGTCACTGCGACGAATTGTGAATTATGATCATAAATGGCAGAAACTGAGCGGAAAGTCAATTTACGTACCAAGAAGAGCCTGGAGCAAATAACAGGAAGGGCATGTTGGAGCAAAATGAAAGTCAGAGTTTTAAAATAACCTTTAGGTGTTGTTTTATCTGTTATAGGATTGGAGGAAAATGTGTCCCCCTGAAGTTTTGTGTTTTCTTTTTTTCTCCTGTTCTGAATTCTCCGGATGGAGCAGCCATTAGCATTAATGGGTGCGATTATAGGTGCAGCCAGAGAGTGAGCTCAGTGAATTGTTGCTTTTTCAGCCCAGTTATACATCTCTCTTTTTATCATTCCATTTGCATTCTGCCTCTGCTTTTTTCTGATTTGGATTTAGAATTCAAAATGTGTTGCTGTGTGGTTGGGGGTGCTAGATGGAATCTCAGTTTAGTACTTTAGACAAAAGAAAAATACTGTGGTTTCCAACAGCTTGCAAAAGGTCTAAGCAAAATGTCAGCAATGCCTTTTTTTGGATGGATATTTTTACCAACTTGATGAATCCTACATAAATTCCCAGTAGATAACCCAAACTAATTATTTGACCACTCAGTGTTGCTTTTTTTCTGTATCAGTGTTTGTCTTCTGTCTGATGAGAATTGGTACCTGAAGGGTTGGGAGCAGTTTGAGGCCTTTTTCCAGGCCCTGCCGGTTGCCATCGTGAAGATGCCCCCTGATCTATGAATTTTGGCCGCCAGAGCGACATGCCGCTGAGGGCCTATGAATCCAGTTCCTGGGTCATTCCTCCTTCCTGACCTGCAAAGACTGGAGTTCAGCCTCTTTATTAATCTTACTTCTTTAAAAAAAGGCTCAAAGTTATCCAAAACTGTAGCCATTCTTGACAGCGGAGAAAGCAATTGGATGCTTGTGTTTCTGTGAGGCGCACGCTGCCCAGAGACCTCTGTTGTTTTCTCCACTGATCAAATGACAGGGAGGCAGTGAAGGTACTACCGCTGCACATCTGGTGCATGTAAACTCCTCAGGCCAAACCCTTTAGGAATTCTTTGGGATTTTTTTCTGTTTTACCTTGAAAGATCAACAATCAAAGATCAAGAAAACTTATTATTCACATGCAGCAACCTTAAGTCTGAAATATAGTTTTTTATGACCTTGCTCAGCTGTGAGAATCAAAATCTGTTTGCCAAATGCCTGTTATATATCCATTTTTATCCATTAACTTGTAAAAAAAATAAAAAGTAATAGTTTTCCTATTATGATTAGCTATAAATTTGAAATGCAAACTTGTCTTTTTTCAACACATAAAATAATAATAAAAAAAAAAAACCCTGTCAAAGGTTGTGCGCCTGAGTGTCTGATCAGGCGTTTTACTTTACCAGAAGCCACTAATATAACCTGTCAAAACGTTTTACCCAAAGCTCTAATTAACCTGATCCATTGTAATTAACCTGAGGTAATCAGCTTCACTAACTCCACTATCTTGGCTATGCTCAGCAGCACTTCTGCTTCCACCTTCTTCTCTAAGAGGTGAATGCAGTCAGTTTGCATGAGTTTTATATGAAATAACCAACTCTGGTCTTGTAAGATTTTAGTCCTGTTATTAATAGAATTTCTAAAAAAGTAAAGGGTAAAAAACAGCCTACTCCTCTACTATGATTATAAAAAATTAAAATTAAAATTTTTTTTGTGCATTTAAAAATTATCACGATAGTGTTTACTTAGTTCTTTCTAGCTGAAAAGAATATTTGCACTTTGTCCAATAAGCTGAAATAAACAGTGTTGCACGCCTTCGCCATCTCCTGGCAGTACTTACCAACTCTCCCATCCAATTGGCAGCTTAGACCACTTTAGCTACCTCATCTCTTGCCATCTAACTATTTTCATTTTCACACCTCATCTAGAAGTTATAGCTCCTGTTATGTGGACCCTTTAAAGGGAAATACTGAAAACGCTTAAGTTAGAAAAAGTATAGCAAAACAAATGTAAATCAGGTATAAAACACAATCACTCAACAGGGTATCATAATCAGAGGTGTCAAGTAACAAAGTACAAATACTTCGTTACTGTACTTAAGTACACTTTTTAGGTATCTATACTTTACTCCATTACTTATTTTTCTTCCTACTTCTGACTTCTACTCATTACATTTTCACAAAAATTATCTGTACTTTCTATTTCTTACATTTTGAAAACAAACTTTATTCGTTACTCTTGGCTTCGGATTAATGTTTATAAATATATATATATATTTTTGCTCCATCCAATGCAGCTCATTGGTGCCATCTACATCTAGTGAGAACTAGTGTAATTGCATGAGTCATATAATGCAAACTAGGGATGGAACGGTTTATGAAAACCGTCCGAACCGTTCTGTTCGACTGTCTCGGTTCGGTTTGTGTGTGTTGCGTTCGGTTCATGCGCTGCTCCTTTTTCTCATAGGCGAAGCGATTACACTCCAGAACAACTCTAATTTTTTTCCCTGCTACAGGGAAAAAAATCTGTTGTTGTGGAGAATTGTGTGGGTATGGCGAGTGGGAAAGAACAGGAGTTGGAAGACAAGGCAGCAGCATTTTTATAGATCTGCTGTATGGGACCACTTTGCATTTAGAGTGACCTACGATGACGGCGGAAAGAAAGTTGTGGATAAAAGTGCAACAGTGTGCAAGCATTGTGCAACACGTTTTGTTTATGCTAACAACAACATGACCAACATGTCATTTTTTATTTTTTTTTGACCAACATGTCAGGCTAACCCCGAAATCCCACATACTCCGTCATGCTCCCCACCAGACCGCCTGCACAAAGCAAAGCCTACAGCCTCCACTGTGGCTCCCGTCCGCTCCGCTCTGAGTTCCTTGGAGATCGTAGAGGGCACGTGCGAGATGATTAAATTCAAAGCAGAAAATTACCCAGGGTTTCCGCGGATCATTAAAAATAATTACAATTCATTAACTTTTTGGGGATTTTTTCATAAATTTTTATGGGATTTCGGTGTAACAACCAACATATACCGAACCGAACCGAAAACCATGACCACGAAACCGTGAACCGAACCGAACTGTGGATTTTGTGAACCGTTCCACCCCTAATGCAAACACTCAATGGTTAGCTATTCGTCACGTTTGTTTTGACGCCAAAGGAAATCATCAGAAGCAAGCAGGTGTTCTTCAAACTGCAAACGTGAATTGTCTATGCCACAATGTCGGATTCAGAAAAAGATGTTGAAATGTCTGAAAGGTTGGACACAGGCGAGAGCGTATCGGGAGACGGAGACCAACAAGACCTCCCTCATCCTTGGCCCTATCTCAAAGAATTTTTCAAAATAGTCGAAAAATTGAGCTTTTAATTCATACTGTATAGTGGCATCTGGCTGTTTTTTTTTTAAAGGTTGCTTTATACTTTTATACTTTAAGTAGCTTTTGGAGCAAATACTTTTTCCCTTTTACTGGAGTAAAGAGGTCAAGTTGATACTTCAACTTTTACCAGAGTGTTTTTAAACTGCAGTATCTATACTTCTACTTAGGTAACAAATGTGTGAACTTTTGACACCATTGATCACAATCATAGTATATGACTGGACCCCTGTTGTATCCTCACAGCAGATTGATTCTGTGGCGTTATAGTAATAATCACAGAGTGTAACAGGTACAGACAAATACAACGCCGGCATCATTATACCATCAAAGCATTACAGCTGTGATGGTATGCTACCAAAATATACAAAGCCAGTATTAGAGGAGACCACCAACAGGTTTGAGGTTTACCCTAAAGTCCATTAGCCTCGTGAGACCATCCTGATCTCGCGAGCTTTCAAGATTTTCACTCTCAAATCAGTCTGGAGACTCTCCGTTGAAGAAACTTTGGAGCTGTTCACCAAACGAACGTCAAATCAGCGTTGGCTTTGAGGCGGGTTGAGGTGTGACGCAACGAGAAGCGCGACAGTTCAGTCTAAAGAACATGGCGGCTTTAGCCGATGAAACTAGGGTTAGCGTGGCTGTCGAGCAAGTTTTATCGGAATTACAGAGTATTTCATCACTGAAAGAAGAGCAAAACACTGCTCTGGAGGCTTTTCTCAGAGGAAAAGATGTTTTTGCTCTTCTCCCGACTGGTTTTGGCAAGAGTTTGATCTATTAATTGGCTCCTCTTCGTCGTCGCTCTGTTAGTACGTCGTATGCTTCGTTGATCTGATTGGTTTATTTGGCCCGTCTATCACCAACATAGGCCAATCAGCTAACCAGTATTTTCGCCCCTTCCCAAAATTACTTCCAGATGGATATGCGGAGCAAATCCATCTGGCGGAGTCAGGTTAAAAGTCCATACAGGAGCTGCATGTTTGGATTTTTCCTGTATGCTGAGCTTTAAGAGCTGAGTGTTATTGGAACCCCTGTTAAAGGCCAGCTCCCAGAAAGGGGTTTTAACAACCAATATAGGACCACAGATTAGGGGTCTTATCATGAGGCATTCAATCATGGCCAAGCCAAATGATTTAAGATGGGATACTGTTTTTTCCTCCGCTTTTCTTTTGTAACAATATTTAATCCCTAAAAAACAACAATAGATTAATCTGTACGTTTTGCTCTGAAAATCCAAGTTGCAGTTTTTTACACTTTGTTTCTTAATTTAGCTATGAAATGGAGCCTGACATAATTTAAAATAAAACTGGTAATTTATTATGTCTAAATAGCTGGACTAAAAATAATACAAAAACCACCAAATCCACTTATTCCTGGTATAACATATGTGACAAGACAGCTCTTCTATCATAGATATTTAATTGGATGAGACCGATGAATTTTTGTACATTAATAAAGATTAATGTAGCTCATCAGTTCTGCTGCACCACATGTCTGTTTGCCAAAAAAAAAAACCCTTTCTAAACGACAGCTTCGATTAGAGCCGTTATATTTCCACAACCTGCAGCGACTAATCCATCATAGTGAGGAAAGCTTGTTGCTTTAGCGAGAAGCAATCATTACCCACAGAAAACTACTACACAAAAATGTGTTTTGGTGGCAAATGATAAACAGAAGGCTTGACCCTGCCTCAGGGTTTTTGTCTGGCATTTTAAAACGATGCCTGCAGTTCGCCTATAGCAACACTAGATGGAGCACTAGATCCTGTGTGGTGAGAATATAATCATGTCAGAAATTAATTTCAACCTGTTGATCTGTTGTTCAGTTGCAGAAAATCAGCCAAGCAGGAAAATGTCACCAAATGATGTTTGGAATTTTAAAACAAAATCATTTAGATAATTCCAGAGCCTATCAGGCTCCTCTCTGAAGAATTATATTGTAAAAGTGAGTTTTCTATGTGGGCACTGGCTAAAGAAGTTGGTTTTAGTTGAAATGCAAGTTGTTTTAAAGTTGTTTACAAACTGAATGACAATTATGCAAATAGCATGAAGGCAAAAAATGTTTTTAAATAAAGGGAGTAATCTGCTGAAGGAGCAGACTTGAAAGAGCTGTCTTACATTTAATGATGCAAAGAAAACAAAAATATTATACGCCTCACTGTCTACTAATTAGGCTGCTTTTGTTGTGTGAAATTAATGTAAAACAAAGAAATATACAGTTTAAACACACAGACGCAGACAAAGGCTTCTGTGAATTGTGAAAGCATCCCGATTGGTGGCATTTTTTTTAGTATTCATTTATTTATTTTTGCTGAAGTTAATGTGTCAGAGGGAATGATGCTGATGCATGCTGATAGAAGATTTTTTTTTTAAACTCAAGCCTTCATTAGCAAATGTAAACACCCAAGAGCCGTTGAAAAGCAGGAGTAAAAATAGCCTAATTAGAGTTATTCTGATGACTGAGTTGTGAATATGCCCACAACTCCCACACAATGCCCCCCACCCACACCCCCAGCCTCCCAAAAATGAGAGCAGCAATGATCAGATGCAGTTTTAAATTGCACTTGAGCTAAAAACCATGCAGTGTTGCATCATGGTGTAGCTCCGAAGAGTTTGAGGCAAATCCCTCTAATAAACGCAGCTGCAGAAGTCCAAAGGATTTATTGCCTCTAAAATCCATTGATGATTCCTTTATCAGATTTTTTTTATTCATCACATTATTCCCCATCTGCTATATATCCAACTTTTCTTATGCAGTTCTAACGTTTTGTATAGCAGCCTCAGTCGGAGTCGTCTGTGTTTTCTTTTCCTTTAGCAGGGGATCAGATATTTCTGGAATCATTACCAAAGGAGCAGACCTTGTTACTGTATCCTGTGTTATTAGTCAGCTTGTCTGCTGTTCTCCAGACTCCTCCACAGTCTTAGAAATTATTTAGATCTCATATCTTGCCCACGGTGCCAGGCCCAACTTTACATTGCTGCAGCACAAGCAGCCACTAATTTGCACAGGCTGAATTCATCTGAGAGAAACTGTTGCTCCGGATTGAGAGGCGTTGTTGTTGCTGCTGCTGCTGGGAACCAAAGCAGCCGTAGCTTTGGTTGTGTGAGGACAGAATGAGCGAAAGCTGTTCTGAGCTGGGTTTTGTATGTATATTGAGGCCACAGGCAGATCAGGGTGTCATGGCACGGAGAGCGGATTGGCCTGGAGAAGAGCCGGCGGTCTGAAAAACTGAGAAACATCTCAACCAGAATGAGATTTAGAATTAAGCAGATATGGTGTCTATTCCTGCTGGGAAAATAGCCTAAAATTAAGAAAACAGAAAGAGTTGTTTGAGTTATTAGGCTCTAACAAGAAAAGTTTCAGTATCGGAGAAGGAAACTTCTCTGCACTTTGCTGAATTATAACTAAAAGCATGGAATGCATTCTGTTGCAATTTTTTTAGTAAGGAACCAAGACAAAGTAGAAGGTAAATTGGATGGAAAAAATGGGACAAAACAACATCTGGAAAGTGTTTTCATTGTTAGTTACACATACTCTGTTACCAATATACAAAATCCAGTGCATATAATTATTCTCCTGGAGTCACCTGATTTGTAAATTGAGTCCAGGTGTGGGTGATGTAGTCAGTAAATTAAAAACTTAAGTGTTTCAGAAAGGTGATACTAATCTAAAGATACATTAAATTGGCTGACAGAAAGTCTAGGTTTCATTCTCTGCTGTAGTCTTCCATTCAACCTCCTTTCACCATTACCTTCTATTGTGCAACTTTGCCAGAAGATGATGAATATATTAGTAAACTAACTAACTAACTAACTGGAAGGTATAGGTAATTAATAGGTCATTCAAAATGAGGGTAAAACCAATCAATGATTATTAGTTAGATTATTATAATTGCATTTTGCTTACTCAGCAAGGTTCTTAGTCTTTACATAAAGGTTGGAATATTGGATTGGCTGTTAGAATCCAGTTGCTTTCACCAATTTAATAATTTAGACTATGGCTATCAGCAGGATTTTTAATCACCAACCAAAGAAATTGTCCCTGTTCATTCAAATGTTAACCAAAGGAGGGTGGATGTAGCCTCGTGAGACTGAGACCATCCTGATCTCATGAGCTTTCAAGGTTTCACTCACAAATCAGTCTGGAGACTCTCCGTTAAAGAAAATTTGGAGCCGTTCACCTAACGAACATCCAATCAGCGTTGGCTTTGAGGCGGGTTGAGGTGTGCCGCAACGAGAAGCGCAACAGTTCAGTCTAAAGAACATGGTGGCTTCAGCCGATGAAACTAGCATTAGCGTGGCTATCGAGCAAGTTTTATCGGAATTACAGAGTATTTCTTCACTGAAAGAAGAGCCAAACACTGCTCTGGAGGCTTTTCTCAGAGGAAAAGATGTTTTTGCTCTTCTCCCGACTGGTTTTGGCAAGAGTTTGATCTATCAATTGGCTCCTCTTCGTCCTCGCTCTGTTAGTACATCATATGCTTCGTTGATCTGATTGGTTTATTTGGCCCGTCTATCACCAACATAGGCCAATCAGCTAACCAGTATTTTCACCCCTTCCCAAAATTACTTCAACGGAAGGTTTCCAGATGGATATGCGGAGCAAATCCATCTGGCGGAGTCAGGTTAGGGTTGATGTGGCCTGAGTGATAATTTGTTCACTGCACAAATAACCGCCAAAAAAAAAAATCACAGGTTAAAATGCAGTATCATGGACAACACCACCACCATCTACTTCTCTTTTTACTATTTGAGCTGATGTAACGAGTAAATTTCTCCACTGTGAGATTAATAAAGCAACTACATCAATACAATTGATACCTTTATTAGCTAATAATCCCCATTACAGTATTATTGTATCTATGCAAGTACTAAACACGAATAAGAAAAAGCTCAATTAAATGAAAAGCTAATGAAAAGGGGAAATGGGGTTTCAAGAGTCCTTTCATGATTCTATGAGAATTATTCAAGTTTTAAAGCATAATGCATTTAATGTGTCCTTTTAAAAATTAACAATGGCCAAGGATTGCATGACAACAGTAAGACTGGAAAGAATGGTTTAATTCAGCTGGCACAGGACATAGGAGTTAGAGGACTCACAAAATGGCTGCGTCCATATGGCCCACAACGAGGTAGCTGGGAGCAAACAATGCGAGCCAGTCCAACCTTAGTAGTCTTCAAATAAATGAAAAAAAAAAGGAAATTAAGGTGACAGTGACACACAGCATGGATCCTTCAGGCAGGCTTGGTGCACATTAGCATTCAGTTCAGAACTCCTACTTAAGAACCATCAGCAGTTGAATCAGAAAGCTTCTTTCATGATGCAAATCCAGAGGAAAATAAAACATTATTAGGTGAAATATTATTTATTTCACAACTTTCCTAAATCAGAAATCAGACACCATGTAGATTATTAATCTTTAATGTTCTGTGAATGTTCCTGAAGGTAAGGACCCTTATGGCCTATGGTTTAGCTATGTCAGCTAGGCTCTTTATTTCAAGCTATCAATTAGCAGACACATGGGGACTCATTATAGAGGACTTTTTGGTCACTTTTTAGCAGTAAAATATGATGAGCACATCAGGAAAATCATAAAAAGTAATGTTGAAATATATTAGTGTCAGTGTTTTAGCCTTTTATCCACTAACAGGATACCAGAGACCATGGCTCCTCAATGCTAACCTGGCAAGACAAACGTCTGCACCTTTCAAATAAACAACCGAGCCACATCTAGAAAACTCAGAATCGTATTTGAAGGGAAAGAACTAGAGAATACACCCTACCCGCTGTACCTGGGCATAACCCTTAACAGGACGTTGTCCTTCAAAAAGCATGTTGCTAAGTTCCGGGGGAAAGTATTCACTCGCAACAACCTTCTGGACAACATTGCCAACTCCAGCTAGGGTGCCGACCCCAACGCCCTAGAACAGTCTGCACTGCCAATGTGCTACTCAACAGCTGAGTACCGCGCTGCAGCGTGGGGAGAAGTCAGATCATGCTCCCAAGATTGATGTAGAGCTCAACAGAGCCTGTCTTACCATCACAGGCACCCTGAAAGGTACCACCGTGCCTGCACTTTACAAACGATCAGATATTTGCCCACCTGGTATATGCCGAGAATCCCAAGCAAGAAGAGAGCCTGACAAGCAACTGAACAACCCCAGAGACCCACTAAACACACATCGAGGGGGCCCCCGACTGCTGAGATCACAGCTTTATGACAGTTCAAGGCCTCTGAGCAGTTCTATCAGAGACGTCTAGGGTGAAAAGGTGGAAAGACAATGATTGAAACAACAATAAGGCTTTGCCACCCCTAGCGAGACACTTCCCCCTGGAGCAGACCTACCAAGATGGGCAAATGGGTCATGTTCAACAGAGCCAGAGCAAAGGTAGGACAGGTGACAACATGCTGAGATGGGGTAAATCTGCAAGTTCGGTGTAGCCCCTGCGGAGTAGATCCTCAGACCATTGAACACCTTCTGCATAAATGCAAACTTGGGCCAACCTGCTGTGACAAGGATCTCAAGCAGGCCAACAACACAGCAGGCAAAGTAAAAGTTTTATAAACAAGTTCTTGAGGTTCCTTGCTTTCCTAGTTGGCTTGCTTTACTCAACAATAAAACATATGAAATGATCAGAAATCATTAAACGCTGATAACTCTTTTCTTAAGCTTTCCAGACCAGTAAGATCTTCTGTATTTTTATCGGGGAAGCGGAGGCGTCTGACAGTTAGGGAAAGTAAGCCAAGGCTGTGTTTGATGGGTGTGTGTTAGATAGCCTAACCCGGAAGCTAGGTGTGTCCTTTGTGGTCTCCTGGTTCTGGATCCTTCTGGCACCTCCGAGTAATTCTTGTAGAACCACAAAAAGTGTTTTGCAGCAATCTGATTCTGAAACAGCCAACACGACACCTAAATTGAGCAGGCTTGAGATTGTGGTCCCTTGGCCATGTTATCTTTGTTCTATTCCTATGTAGTCTTTGCAAACATTTGAGCAAAGCAGGGGAAAGAACAGCATAGACTTATACTGGAGTATGTAATGTCCCTGCAATGTGTCTCTTGGAGTGTTTTGGAGACTGGGTGGTACAGTAGCTTAGAGACGCGAGCAAGCATTTGCCCCACCAATGTTCAACGTTAATATCATGACTTATGGCATAACACATGTGTGCTTCCCTTCTCACTCCAATGCCCTGATGGTTTCTCCGGCTTTTTCTTGTACTATCTTCTGCAAATCTGCTCATTTAATAAACCATACCTCCCCTATTCCCTTGTTCTTATCTTCACTTGGGTCGTACTGCAAAACAAAATTCATTTTGATAGAATCTGCCAAACTGACAGACTGGACAAGGACGGCATTATTTAAATAAGCTACCAGGACAAAATGGGTACCTACTTTACAAGTAGTGTTTCACATGTACGAGTAATTTATTTTGGTAGCAGGTTGCTACACAAAGACAGACGTACAGTTGGCATTATTTACATTTTGAAGTAAATAAATGAAAAATAAAGTTGTATAGGAAGGTTTTAAGAATAAATTTATCACTACAGCTTTTTGCAGAGACAGAACAAAATGACAAATATAGAAATATAAAATCACATCTTTCTCATCATCATCTTCTTTCTTGCTTGCATCCATTTCTTGAAGGTGTACAGTTTCTTAAGGGAAGACACACTTCAGCCAATCAATGATGGTGCCCATGAAGGGAAAGGATGATGGAGAGTCTCCCAGGTAGATGGGGGAGGGCTGGGCTGTGCTCTTTCTGAAGTCAGTGACCGTCTTCACTGTTTTCAGAGCGTTGAGTTCCAGACTGTCCTGGCTGCACCAGGTCACCAGATGATCAATCTCCAAGCTGTTGGCAGGCTGGATGAGTCTCAATGAGGGAGGAGTCATCTGCTTCTGTCTTTCAGATCTGTTTCTGTCTTTCAGCAAGTCTATGATCCACCTGCAGGGGGAATGTCAAAGAGAGACCTATTCTTGAAAGAAAGATCAAAAAAGCTAGATAAAAAAAGATGATTTTGGCAGATCAGGCCAATACTAAACAGTACCTGCAGCTAAATATGAAGTATAATTCTTATGCAATGCTTTTCTTCAGCAGAGATCTGGATGCTGTTAGTTAGATGGGAGATGGTGCAGCTAAATGCAGGACAATCGTGGAAGAAAACCTGACTAAGAAACACTAAAGATTAAACAAGAGCCTGACCTTCCAGCAGGACAATGATCCTAAAACACACAGCCAGCTTGCTTACATCTGGCCTTAATATCTGAGAAAGAAAACGAGAACTTGACACACTTTTTTGATTTTTATTTAAAATGAAAAGCAAACATTTTTATTTATTTATCTACCACTAGACAATTACATAATATTGTGGTCCACAACATAAAATCAAATTAAAACAGTTTATAGTTTGTGATCAAAATATCACAAATTATGCAAAAGTTAAAGCAGAATAAATGTATTTACAGGGTACTGTAAATAAAGGCCTATTACAGACTAATATTTCATTATAACTCTGTGATATGCAGTAAAGCTGATACAGTGAGTTTCATCTTGCCTACTCATTACATACAGCATGCACAGCCAGCTTTCAGTCCATTTGTCTTGTCAAACGATGATAATGCATGAGTTTATTAATAGCATAAATGCCCTTAGGTGTGGATCAGGGGTCATATGCATCACACTGTAAAAGACAGAATTGATTACTGTCCAATGAGCGTGCATGCATAAGATTAGAGGGAGAACTGGCTGACATCCACTCAGTCTCATGCCGTGTGTGGCACCTTCAACCATTTGGAAAAATCCAAACAGAACGCAGAGAGAAAGCCGGAGACTGGCCCAGGGCCTTAGTGCAGCGCTGCGTCTTAGCCCTCGGTGGCTTCAGCTCCCCGCTTGTCACACTCACTTAGCTCAGTGAAGTAATGAATACGCCGCCGTACATTTTTCATGAGGGAGGTGGGAGAGAAAAATCTGCTCCTTATAATGCCTTTAATATGGAAGTCTTCACACGCCGCCTCCCCGCAACGCAGCCTCCGGGCTATCATGATGCTGCATGGGCACGATGTTTAATGTTAACATTCCCCATGGGGGGAGTCAGCACAACGCAATGTCACTTTCAGTGATGAACATGTTGACTGCAGCACATATACAATCAGCTGAAAATCAGGGCTGTGTTTGGATTAAAGCACCTGCTCGTTTTTGAGAGAAAGCGGAGTTGCAGGTAGAGAAGAAGTGGCCGAGTCAGCCACTTGAGTAAGTGGTTCACAGACCTGGAAACAAGCCGTCAAATTTCCCAATATGCTGGATTATTCAACATGAAAGATAAGCAATAACCATTGAAATGATTGGGTAATGTCTAAATTTTTGACTATTTGTTATGCTAATGCATAATTAGAACCTGGGAAAGATGATGCTGCAGCTTTGCATTGCCAGAACATGGAGGCTTTTACCGCTCTGCCCAGTCGATACAAAGGCTCTCTTTCTGCATTTGGTTCAGACTGCAAGGCAGACAGACAGCATGTGGAGTAGATGTAAAAAATGGAGTTTGGGAAAAATAATCCCACATTGTTGGCATCACAGCAGAGACCCAAAGACAGCAGTGGGTCAGTTCAACAGCAGGAACCTGCAGCGAATGTCTGCACCAGGGAGGTATGTGTCTTGAGAGAAAGATAACCCAGACACGAAACAGGTGGGAGGTGGTTACTGAACTGAAACAGCTGAGAGACGCCTGACTGAGAAAACTGGGCTGGACCGAATGAATCAAACATTGAGGAAAACTAACACAGACACCAGGAAACTGTAGAAACAGAAAAAACCCTGAGACTTAATCTAAACCCCACACCAAATGGGAAAAAAGAGGACAACTGAGATACAAGTTTTAACAGGAACAGAGCACATAAACATAACTTTGTACAGAAAGTAACCAAAGTACCAACACAATTAGAAACTTAAAGGTATAGTGGAGGATTTTTGTGATTTTTTGAAAAGACCCGCCCTCTCCACTTTGAAAAAATGCACATGCACAACCCTGTACCAGCTCCCGACAGGGAACGCATATTAATCTCGTGCGAGAGCATGCACAAGCACATTTCTCCTCATGCACACTCTGTTTAAAAGTTTCTGTTTGTATCGCTCATACAAGTTTGCATTGCTCATACAAGCTTAGAAGACTTGCAATTTTCCCACTATGTCAGACTCACCACCGGTAAGTGAAAATGGGGACGAGCACGTAGGACGGCCTTACGTAAACATATCGCCAAAATGATTAACAATTAGGAAGATCATTTATTTAGATGATTCACCTGGAAAAAGAAAACCATCCACTATAGCTTTAAGTTGTGAAAAACAGAAGCTGCACTAAAGGCTACAACTCAAAGCAGAATAAAAACTTATCTGCAAGAAAAAGTACGAGCAAAAACATAAAATTAACATTAATATACATATTAGAAATAGCTTTAACAAAGCTATTTGGCTGGATAAAGAAAAATTGTCATCAGCGATTTTCTCAATATCCTTTATTTAGTAGCGCTCCCTCCCTTTATTATAAAGTTATTTGGACTTGATTCACTGGGCGTGCACATTGGTATGACATGCAAAGTGCTCAGTGTTGCCAACTCCTCAGTAAGGAAAGTAGCTATTGGCTAATTAGCATAATCTGCCACAGGAGGTGATGTGCATGTTATTGATGCTGCGGCAGAAATATGCTCTGTTCGAAAACCTAGGACGCGTCCTTAGAAGGCCAGATTCGAAGGACGATTACGTTATAGCGCGGCGCCGAGGTCTGGTTGGATTCCAAGAGTCCTTGTTATGCGGCCTTAAAATGCGTCCTTCTTTTTGCCGGATTTGAAGGACGGGTCCGATGTATCCTCGGTATCCTTGGTTTACCCAGGATTCATTGCGAGACCAAGCAAGCCCTATAAATATGCCACAATCTCGGAGGAAAAACAAAAAATAGCGGCGAAATTTGTAAGTACACCTTGATATCATACAAGTTTTTAAAGCAAATATTGTGAATATTTTCGTCTGAAATGACTGAACCTATTTTTTTTTTATTGAAATGATAATTGAGTCACCTATGTCACAGGTAATGTTTGGTTCATTGAATGATTAATTTGCCTTGTACAAATGTGTTTGGTTGCCAATCAATAAACTCAGGGAAGCGGGCTTCAGTTTAAACTGCGGTTTTCCGGTTGGTCCTAGGGCTCAACGATTGTCTGTATACTGTTGCACAAGTGCATAATTCAACCCCCCCCCCCAAAAAAAAAAAAAATTACGTAAGTAGTTGCAAAGCTACCAGTTGCTCTAATGTACCTCCCCTTTTCATTTAGGTTAAGAGCCTGACTGACACTATTGCGTTGCAAATGCTACAGAAAACTCAAAAATATTTTATTCAATTACATAATTTTTTTATTTTTGATATTCACCATTATACTCTCCCTCTGTAAAATACACAATTTTTTTTCTCATTTCATATAGTTTTTCAGAAAAAACTGGTACTTGAGGAGCAAAGACCACAGCATGTAACTCATGCACCGACCTTTTGAACCAGTTCTGATGAATTGCAAATTCTATTCCTGCTCTCCTCTCTAGATTTAGCTTTAAAATGCATATTTATCAAAACATTTATACATTTCTAATGCATTAGAGACAATTTCTAGTTCATTATGTTTTTCCCAGGAAATGTTAAATTTGCGCACGGCTCGTCACCTTTTACATTTAGCAGGAGCAAAAATTAGCCTTAAGTGAGACCTTCTGTTTTCATGCAATGGAGGCCAACATTGGAAGCGTTGTTTGTTTTTTTACTGTGACCAAATATATAATACTTTCAGTTTTTTATGCGCAGCATCAACAATACATTTCTGTTGGTTTGATGGGCTTTTATGGGAAAAATTAAATATTTTACAGAAAATAAGATATACTATTTATAGTTCTGAGTTTGGGAGGAAAAAATGATGAAAAAAGCGCACAACTTATCCACTGTCTGCAGCAAGCATTACTCTGAAGAAAAACAGATCTAAGTCATGATTTGAGATTTCAGTTCATCACAGTCTTTCACACTGAGTGTTCATGTTGTTTTTATAAATGTTTTTTTATATTGTTACATAATTTTGATTTTTTGAGAAAATTGAGGGATTTGAAGATTGTGTTTGTAGGTTTTTTTTTAAATTGTCTCCAGAGTTCTGAGAATGTGAGCCATATTCTCAGATAATGCGTGTAAATGTTCAAGAAAAACAGAAATATTCCTATAAAGTTTGCATGAGTTTATTACACAGAATATATTTCCAAGCTAATTTCTGTCTGCTGTACATTTTTCTATGTGTATCACCTTACCATGAAGCAAATTTATCATATCTGTTATTTTCTAGCTGTAAATAATTTTCTAATTTTCAGATTAAACAGAGTAACTGGACTGCATCCAGCTTCACATGAGGAGCTGCAGGCAGATTGATTAAAGACAACAGGTGGATGACATTAGTCCCTTTAAATGTATGTGATTCTGCATGTTGCACAGATGGAAACACATCTGTTTATTTGCACTGGAAGTCTTGTTTTTCTCCATCCTGTTTCCTTAGCATTTTAGGACACATGTGGCAGAGATAAAAATTGAAATACAAAAAAATAAATAAAATACAAATAACTGAACTGGTTGCAGCCATGAGTTTTACACCTGAGTCACATTCAACCTGACATTAACGCCCACATTACAGATAAAGAGGTTGGTTTGAGTGCGTTTCAAAAACAGAATTAAATTGTTGGGTGTTTTTGTGATTCATTTTTCTTGGATTCTGGAGTTTTTCAGAATAAGCTGTTTAAGCTTAGGCTTGTGAGAGGAGGATGGTTAAAGGAGCTGAAAAAATGTTAGAGTTGCAATTAATTTGGCTTCTAACACTCATCAAGTCTCAATAACTACCATTAGGCTACATGCTAAGTGTTTGGAGATATCCCAGAATAAAAAATATGCCAAAATGTTTGTGTCAGGGTTTGGTTGAAGTTTTGAGGACCCAAATGCAGAGGTGAAGAGCCAGAGGAGAGTTATTCTAGATTTAATTAATAAACTGGTGGAAAAATCCTAAAACCAAAGTACACAATACATGGGACCAAAAACCAGACAACTTCATGGGAAAATTCACATGGGGAGCCAAGAAAGGACAAGGAACCAGCAGAGGGAGAGTATATATGGGAGACTGAACAAAGACAGGACTAATGAGCTGATTGGGAGCAGGTGTGAACAGAGGATTCTAGAAGGAGCTAGGGAAAAGTAGACCAACCGAAGGGAAACCAAGAAAAACCTAAGAAGTCAAATATATCCACAAAACACAACAAAATAGGAATTAAACCAATAAAATTATAAAACAAAGAAAAAACATGGATCAAAGTGAAACTGAATACTTAAAAGAAAACTTAACAGAACAAAGACTGTGACAGTTTGAAACTTAGGCTACGTTCAAACTGCAGGCCTTGATGCTCAATTCCGATTTTTTTTTGTGAAATCCGATTTTTTTTGCATTGCCGTCCATATTTCGAAAAAAATGTAACTTGTTAGTAATCTCCTGTGTGAACTGCAGTCATACAACACAAGTGTCCTGCTTGCGCAGTAGAGAACGCAATGACATCACAGGCCAGCGTGCCAAGTAAACATGGATGCTAGTGCTTTCCCAACCATAAAAACTCAAACTTTTCTATACGGTTAAACATAAATACTGCTCTCCGCATCATTGTCTGCCATGGTTGTTGTTTTTCTTGCCGCTTCTTCATAGCAAGACCCAGAATAGTGACCTTTTTCGGGTATTAATGGCGTTCAGGTCGGATGCATGCGACCTGTCCGTTCAGACACAGATCGCATTTGAAAAGATCAGATTCGTATCGGATTCAGGACCTCATAACCAAGCGGCCTTGGTCGCATTGGAAAAAATCAATCTGTGTTGTTCAGACAGCCATGAAAAGATCAGATCCAGGTCGTATATGGGCCAAAATATCGGATTTGGGTCACTTCAGGTTGCAGTGTGAACGTAGCCTTAGAAACTGGATCTATCTGGAGATGTGGGCATTTTCTTCAGAATACAATGTTAAGCTTTTGAACAACAAACACTGTACGGTTTTGGATCTGTACGGCTGTGGGCTGTTTTTGCTGCCTTGTTTCAATATGTGCATTATGTGTTTATCAAAATGCAAACTAAAAGACAAGACAAGAGATGAGAAGACCTGCCGTAGACATTGTGCAAGGAGGAACAGTTAACGAGTGCTTTCTCTTTATACTCCAATTTGATGACTAAGTGCTGTCCAACTAGCAGAGGGGGTCATGTGAAAAATATTGACAGCAGGGATGCCAGTGAGTGCTGTGCCTGTAATTTCTGAACAACAACATCCATTCCAAATACTGAATTAATTTGTTTTTCTTCTTCGTGAAAAATCTGTGATCAAATTTGAGGTTAATGCATGCAGAGCTGTGTTTTGGGCAGAGGAACAGCAGGCGCACCATATCTAGAGGCCATCAGTCCTCTCTCCATGAAGCCATCTGGGGTTCAATTCCCAGGAATCTAAGGATATTTGCAAATGCTTGGTCCCATTCTATCATATGTTTTAAAGGGAAACTACTGCAGGGTTTTAGAAACCACCTAAAATCTGGATATTTTGATGTGTAAAAGGTTTCAAACCACCTACAAATGCACCATTACCTAACACAACCCTTTGATCCAAAAATAAATAACCTTGGGCTTTATAAGAGACCTAGCACTGCTTCTTATCTGAACTTTAAAATGTAATAAAAAAGCAAATAACAATCTTCCAACCCCACTGCTGTTATTTAAATGGTTGTAAAAAAAAAAAAAGGCACAGAAAATGAAGCAAACAAATGCATCCGTTCAAGTCTAAGAAACACCATGCAGTCGCTCATGCAGCGAAGGTATAGAAGCCCTCTGAAAATAACATTGGATATGCTCGCATTGGTGAGAACTGCCAGACCTTGTGACAGGAAGCCCTAGAAAAAGAGGAGTTTGAAATGAAACTAACGCATGGAGAGGCAGTGGATTAGGAGCTCATGTGAGAGGAAAGCGGGATCCGGCATAAAAGGCTCTTTAACAATACATCAATTCTACTTTTAGGAACATTTTCTGTGCTCTAAAAGAGACATAAGAGCCCCCACTCCACATTCCTGCTATTGATCTGTGCATAATAACACAACTCAGATTTTCAATTACGTTCAGGATGCTGCATTAGCCAAAGAAACACTAAAAGTAATGGGCTTTTTCAGTTGCAGAGACAGATAGACTTGTTCCTTTGAGACCTCGTTTTTATTATTAATCCCCTCCAGCTCAACGCCCCCATCCCCCTACAAGGCTGTTTCCTTGTGCTTTGACCGAGGTGAACCTACCTGCTTTATTATAAAAGCTGCAACGAGTTGTGGTCTACTTTTATCAATATATGTGTAATGGTGTATGGGGAACAGCTAGAATCTTACAATCAGAATATGCTAAATTAGCCAAAAGTGCTCACAAACACATTTGGCTTTAGTGCAAATGCTTTCAGCGTACACACGTTAAACATGAATACACAAACTTTACATGAAATAAAATATAAGTTTAAGTCCATTCAGTTTTTTTTTTTTTTACAGAGAATCAGGTTGAAGGCTTCGTTTCACAGAAACTGACTACTCGGCTGAAGCTGTTGTGTTTATCAATGAGAAACTGGGGAAGACACTTTCTCCACTGGTTTTTGTAAATAGAGCTCTGACCTAAAGGTAAAACTCTAAAGATTTTGTGTCCAGCACGTCTGGGATCTGCACAGATTTTAGCAGCTCTGTTATCGGCCCCAGAACTACAGTCATGGATCTCTGTAGACCTGATTTTTCTTTGTAATTCTGTTTTGTGAATGAGCCCAACTGTACAGTGATGGATGAACACAGGAAAAACTGAGGGAAGTTGTGCTTCTTGAGATTCTACAGAAAGGAAAGTCGCTGATGGAACGTCCATACTGTGCTCAGTACAGGTGCTGGTCATAAAATTAGAATATCATGAAAAAGTAGATTGATTTCAGTAATTCCATTTAAAAAGTGAAACTTGTATATTATATTCATACATTACATACAAACTCATATATTTCAGATGTTTATTTTGTTTAATTTTGATGATTACAAATGACAACAAATGGAAAATCTCAAATTCATCATATCAGAAAATTAGAATATTGTGAAAAGGTTCAAAATTGATGGCCCCTGGTGCCACACTCTAATCAGCTAATTAACTCAAACCACCTGCAAAAGCCTTTAAATGGTCTTTCAGTCTAGTTCTATAGGCTACACAATCATGGGGAAGACTGCTGACTTGACAGTTGTCCAAAAGACGACCATCGACACCTTGCACAAGGAGGGCAAGACACAAAAGGTCATCGCTAAAGAGGCTGGCTGTTCACAGAGCTCAGTGTCCAAGCACATTAATAGAGAGGCGAAGGGAAGGAAAAGATGTGGTCGAAAAAAGTGTACAAGCAAGAGAGATAACCGCACCCTGGAGAGGATTGTGAAACAAAACCCATTCAAAAATGTGGGGGAGATTCACAAAGAGTGGACTGCAGCTGGAGTGAGTGCTTCAAGAACCACCACATACAGACGTATGAAAGACATGGGTTTCTGCTGTCGCATTCCTTGTGTCAAGCCACTCTTGAACCACAGACAGCGTCAGAAGCGTCTTGCCTGGGCTAAAGAGAAACAGGACTGGACTGCTGGTGAGTGGTCCAAAGTCATGTTCTCTGATGAAAGTAAATTTTGCATTTCCTTTGGAAATCAAGGTCCCAGAGTCTGGAGGAAAAGAAGAGAGGCACTTCATCCACGTTGCTTGAAGTCCAGTGTAAAGTTTCCACAGTCAGTGATGGTTTGGGGTGCCATGTCATCTGCTGGTGTTGGTCCATTGTGTTTTCTGAGGTCCAGGGTCAACGCAGCCACATACCAGGAAGTTTTAGAGCACTTCATGCTTCCTGCAGCTGACCAACTTTTTGGAGATGCAGATTTCATTTTCCAACAGGACTTGGCACCTGCACACAGTGCCAAAGCTACCAGTACCTGGTTGAAGGACCATGGTATCCCTGTTCTTAATTGGCCAGCAAACTCTCCTGACCTTAACCCCATAGAAAATCTATGGGGTATTGTGAAGAAGAAGATGCAATACACCAGACCCAACAATTCAGAAGAGCTAAAAGCCACTATTAGAGCAACCTGGGCTATCATAACACCTGAGCAGTGCCACAGACTGATCGACTCCATGCCACGCCGCATTGCTGCAGTAATACAGGCCAAAGGAGGCCCAACTAAATACTGAGTGCTGTACATGCTCATACTTTTCATGTTCATACTTTTCAGTTGGCCAACATTTCTATAAATCCTTTGTTTTTATTGGTCTTCAGTAATATTCTAATTTTCTGATATGATGAATTTGAGATTTTCATTTGTTGTCATTTGTAATCATCAAAATTAAACAAAATAAACATCTCAAATATATGAGTTTGTATGTAATGTATGAATATAATATACAAGTTTCACTTTTTAAATGGAATTACTGAAATCAATCTACTTTTTCATGATATTCTAATTTTATGACCAGCACCTGTATATTCTAAATGTGCTCACAGTAACAGCCAGAGTGTTCGGTTTGACCCCTGTGGTCCGTAAAATTCTTATAATCAGTCTTATATTCCTTTTGATAGTATATATTCTATTAGTCAAGATGGGACCTGTCACTGAGCAAAAACTAAACAGCATAACCATAAATGGACACAGCTGAAAATTGGCCGAGTGGAATAGAGACAGGAAACATAAGGAAATAAAAAAGGGACATAAACATAAACCTCCAATCTGAAAAATGAGTAAAAAAAAAAAACTACAAATGTGTAACTTTACTTGCATATTTAGTTGAATTAAATAAAAAATAATCTTCAGACAGACAGACAGGGGGATAAACTGTAATTTTCTAAGCTGAAATAGTGAATGATAAGACAAGGCAAGACGAGATAATATATTTATTGTTACTAAGGTGTGCTTTAGACATAAAATGAAATCTGGTTTTTCAACAAGTTTCCCTTAATAAAACATTTAGATAGGACGTAATGTATCACTGCAAGAAGGTATGATGTTGCAGGGGTAGGTAAGGAAGAGGCTAGTTTGTGTCCGTCTTTCTTCAATCTCATGTACATTGGTTGGTCATTTTAAAGGTTACTAGCATTACGATAATGACAGTTAGCTTGGTGGGGGTGAATACACAAATGTGTAGAGGGGGGAGGGCTTGCAGAAAAACCAGAAATTTCTGGTACTAGCAGTTTTAAAATCAAATTAAATGTTGTTCTAACTTACAGTATAGCAAATTGTTGTCTATTTATTTATTTAAATAAAACAATATTGTGAGGTTTGCTGTCCTCCTACACTGAATATATTTATTAAAAGTTAAATCTAGTGAGGGTGGGAACGTAGATTGATCGGTAAATCGGGAGCTTTGCCCACTGACTCAGCTCCCTCTTCACCACGACAGTCCGACACAGCGACCGCATCACTGCCGATGCTGCACCGATCCGGCTATCAATCTCACGCTTCATCCGTCCCTCACTCGTGAAAAAGACCCCGAGATACCTAAACTCCTCCCACCCTCACCTATGGGCCGGGATAATGATATAAAGGACAAGATCATAAATACAAGCGGCCGAAATGAGTTTCCTTTGCACAGTGGCTGGGCGCACCTTTCAAGATCGGGTGAGGAGCTAAGTTACCCGGAAGGAGCTTGGGCCTGGCGCGCCTCGAGGTCCCCCCCCTAGAGCAGCTGTGCATCGGGAAGTCTGGGCATCTCTGTTTAGACTGCTGCCTCGGCGACCCGGCCCCGGATAATGCAGGAGGAAATGGAAAATGGAAAAGTAAAAACTGGATTAAACAAATGTGTACATTTATATTATTGCAGTAAAAAGTATGTAAAGTACTTTAAGCCGGGCATTCACTGTGCGATTTTTTTCAATCGTTGCACGCAGCTACAGCTCACACTGTACGGTGAAAACGCAGGATTTTGTCGTACAGTGTGAGTTCACAGCTCACAATGTATGTACAGCCTGACGCTCTGATGTGATCTACCTGCTCACACTTTACGTCCAAAAACGTACAGTTTGAGCCAAAAGCCAAATGAGTAGAAGAGGAATATGAAGCTCACAAGAGTGAAACGCGCTGCCTTGGCAATTTGTGCAGTTTTGTGCGGACAGCCATTAAAGGAAAAGGCGACGACGTATTTGGACAAAGACATGGCTGAGCAAAAGTGGCTACTACGGTTTGTCAATTTTACAGAAAGAACATTTCACTCCCACCCCCGCCATGCTTTTAAGTTTTCATCTGAGAGGAAGAAGAAGAATCCTTGTTTGCCCATTGAGCGATTTGCCCATGAACACCTTACGGTGGTCGACTGAATTTTAAACATGTTTGATTCTCTCCCCACCTCACGATTCCTGATGGGGAGGTCGTTGTGAGAGGCTGATCTACGGTGGCCCTGAAGTGCAAACTGCAACTACAAATCTAAAAGCGCAACTACATTAAGGAAAACACAATTACATTAACCTACCGGAAAAGGTAGGTACCAGTGGGAAACATGAGACATCACTGATTGGACGACGACGCCGTTTGACCCTTGAACCGGAAGTCCTTCTGCCTGCTGCGGCTTTTGAAAACATGGATATTGTCGGCGCCCCAAACATAGCTGCCGTTATCCAGGAATATTTTGAATCAGGACATATGTACGAGGTGATACTGGATATGCTCAAGACTAATCCCCAAATTTCAGTTAGTTTGCGTACACTGAAGACACACTTAAAAGAAGCTGGACTGTTCAGACGATGCAATTTCCGGTTCAAGGGTCAAACGGCGCCGTCGTCCAATCAGCGATGTCTCATGTTTCCCACTGGTACCTACCTTTTCCAGTAGGTTAATGGAATTGTGTTTTTCTTAATGTAGTTGCGCTTTGCTTTATGTAGTTTTGTTTTCCTTAATGTAGTTGCGCTTTGCTTTATGTAGTTTTGTTTTCCTTAATATAGCTGCGCTTTGCTTTATGTAGTTTTGTTTTTCTTAATGTAGTTGCGCTTTGCTTTATGTAGTTTTGTTTTTCTTAATGTAGTTGCGCTTTGCTTTATGTAGTTTTGTTTTTCTTAATGTAGTTGCGCTTTGCTTTATGTAGTTGCGATTTCCTTAATGTAGTTGCGCTTTGCTTTATGTAGTTTTGTTTTCCTTAATATAGCTGCGCTTTGCTTTATGTAGTTTTGTTTTTCTTAATGTAGTTGCGCTTTGCTTTATGTAGTTTTGTTTTTCTTAATGTAGTTGCGCTTTGCTTTATGTAGTTTTGTTTTTCTTAATGTAGTTGCGCTTTGCTTTATGTATTTTTGTTTTTCTTAATGTAGTTGCGCTTTGCTTTATGTAGTTGCAATTCCCTTAATGTAGTTGCGCTTTGCTTTATGTAGTTGCAATTCCCTTAAGGTAGTTGCGCTTTGCTTTATGTAGTTGCAATTCCCTTAATGTAGTTGCGCTTTGCTTTATGTAGTTGCAATTCCCTTAATGTAGTTGCGCTTTGCTTTATGTAGTTGCAATTCCCTTAATGTAGTTGCGCTTTGCTTTATGTAGTTGCAATTCCCTTAATGTAGTTGCGCTTTGATTTATGTAGTTTTGTTTTCCTTAATGTAGTTGCGCTTTGCTCTATGTAGTTTTGTTTTTCTTAATGTGGTTGCGCTTTGCTTTATGTAGTTTTGTTTTTCTTAATGTAGTTGCGCTTTTCTTTATGTAGTTTTGTTTTTCTTAATGTAGTTGCGCTTTGCTTTATGTAGTTTTGTTTTTCTTAATGTAGTTGCGCTTTGCTTTATGTAGTTGTAATTCCCTTATTGTAGTTGCGCTTTGCTTTATGTAGTTTTGTTTTTCTTAATGTAGTTGTGCTTTGCTTTATGTAGTTGCAATTCCCTTAATGTAGTTTTGCTTTGCTTTATGTAGTTGCAATTCCCTTAAGGTAGTTGCGCTTTGCTTTATGTAGTTTTGTTTTTCTTAATGTAGTTGCGCTTTGCTTTATGTAGTTGCAATTCCCTTAATGTAGTTGCGCTTTGCTTTATGTAGTTGCAATTCCCTTAATGTAGTTGCGCTTTGCTTTATGTAGTTGCAATTCCCTTAATGTAGTTGCGCTTTGCTTTATGTAGTTGCAATTCCCTTAATGTAGTTGCGCTTTGCTTTATGTAGTTGCAATTCCCTTAATGTAGTTGCGCTTTGCTTTATGTAGTTGCAATTCCCTTAATGTAGTTGCGCTTTGATTTATGTAGTTTTGTTTTCCTTAATGTAGTTGCGCTTTGCTCTATGTAGTTTTGTTTTTCTTAATGTGGTTGCGCTTTGCTTTATGTAGTTTTGTTTTTCTTAATGTAGTTGCGCTTTTCTTTATGTAGTTTTGTTTTTCTTAATGTAGTTGCGCTTTGCTTTATGTAGTTTTGTTTTTCTTAATGTAGTTGCGCTTTGCTTTATGTAGTTGTAATTCCCTTAATGTAGTTGCGCTTTGCTTTATGTAGTTTTGTTTTTCTTAATGTAGTTGTGCTTTGCTTTATGTAGTTGCAATTCCCTTAATGTAGTTTTGCTTTGCTTTATGTAGTTGCAATTCCCTTAAGGTAGTTGCGCTTTGCTTTATGTAGTTTTGTTTTTCTTAATGTAGTTGCCCTTTGCTTTATGTAGTTTTGTTTTTCTTAATGTAGTTGCGCTTTGCTTTATGTAGTTGCAATTCCCTTAATGTAGTTGCGCTTTGCTTTATGTAGTTTTGTTTTCCTTAATGTAGTTGCGCTTTGCTTTATGTAGTTGTGATTTCCTTAATGTAGTTGCGCTTTGCTTTATGTAGTTGTGATTTCCTTAATGTAGTTGCGCTTCTAGATTTGTAGTTGTAGTTTGCACTTCAGGGCCACCGTACTGATCGCCCCTCATTACCCCCTGTACACTAAACAACGCAAAATCAGGCTCAAAGTCGGCCCTGTTGAGAGATTCTGGCACCACTGGAAAGTCAGCCTGAAAAGGCAAAAAAATCATAGTGTATGCCCGGCTTTACAGGGTTTTACACCTGGATTATCGACAAATTCATCTATTTCTACAGTATACCTTCACTTTTCTTCTCTCAAGCAGGAAATAAAATACCAAAATAAAAAGAAGATGGTTTTTATTCATTTTTTTTGTTATCTTAATATAACCCCTGGTGTAGTTGTTGTATAACCCGAGGCGATGTGCTGCAGCATGTGAGCCGGTGGCTAATGCAGTAAGACCAGACTCTCTGTATCACGGCCTTTATGATAAATTACAGTTTGAAGGCTGTGAAAAAAAAACAAAAAACCCTACAAGATGAATGTTGCGCTGCAAATACAAACACTTAGTATTCCACAGGGCCGAGAGAAGAGCTGCCTCTTTATGATAGCCCGACCATCGGCTTCAGTATCTGTTGTCTAACAACAGCTTATGCAGATGTGCCCGGTTCACTGCGGCTCTGCCTCTTGAAAAAAATAAAAAAAATAAAAGTCTTCTGCAAACAGGTCACATTGCATCGTCTGTCTGCGCCGGATGAAATTGTAACAGTGTCCTCTGAGATGCTCTAAAGCCTTATCACTCAGCTACCTGGCCTTTAACAGCCGGTGATGGAAAGGGAAAGATTGAACCAGCAGTCGGCCCTCAAGCTTGAGTCATTCAGAGAAAATAGGAGATATTTGCTTGCTCCCTGGTTTGGATTACCTCTTAACTCCAAAACAAAGTCACATAAGTTGTTTGATTTCCATCTAATGCTCCGGTAATGCCGAGATAGTCGGAGCACATCTGTCACCGTGTGAGAGGTGTGTGGCACACATGTGAGAACAGAGGAGAAAGTTCGCTTTCCAATTGTGCAATTGCAATTGTCGCTGTCATCTGGCGGCCAGAGGAGACAGAGAGGTGAAATTGAAAAAGTGAATATCTTGCTAATGGTAGAGGAGGCGAGCTGGAGATATAATACCTAATCTATAAAGGACAATTTCAGGCCCTAGACGCTGGGGACCCGAGCGCTCGATCATGAAGTGATTCACTCGGATTGATCAAGGAGCGTCGTAATCACATGGGAATGTTACAGGCGGGCTCCGAGGAGTGTCTGGAGGTTCAAAGGTGGGTTTAATGGATTTTTAGGTGATGCGCTTTGAAATGATTTCAGAGGGCACAAATAGAATCCACAAAGCATCTTAGCATCATTTAACAGCTGTCCAGTGAAATTAACTTTCAGTTACAGTCAGTTGGATTTGGAAGAACAGAGGAACAGAAGCCAGGGATTTCCTCAGCTAAAATTCAAAGGGTTCTACTTCCTGAAAGAACAATCAGGAATGTACTAATGAGCCACGCTGCTGATGATAACAGTGCCTTATTAGGCAGAAAGCCTAAATGCACTTACAGATAACAAGCCTTTTCTCCTATTCAAAGGGCTAAAAGCCCGGAGCTCCCACTGAAACTGAAATTGAAACGAAATGGAATTAAATATTCATAACCTTCAGCTGTCATCGAGCTCTTCCTGTTGCAAGATAAACTCTGCAAGAGTATTAATAATATAAAAAAGAACGCACAACCCGACATAATTATTCACCTCTAATAAGTGAGGAGTGCACAAAAGCAGCTCACTTAGGCATCACAGCTGAACGATGTCCTGCTGCTGTGGTGATAAAAGTAGATATGAGGAGCTGCAGTGGCTGCTTTCTGCAGATACTGTTAATCTAAAGTTCCCAACTCTGGAGGTGTAGACAGGTAGCGTCAGAAGATGTGCTTATTTTCCTGTCTCGTGAGCTCATGGAACATTTCCCGCTCTGTCGAATCTCTCAAAGCCCTCCATGCATTTGATAAGACAGCAAACAGCAGAGCCACTGACACAGTCTCAATATTTATGCAGGAGGGATGGATACTTTCAAAGCTTTGATTGAATTTTACTCAGAGGTGTTTTGATTTCAAGCTTCGATCAGGCTGTGTCTTCCCTCAGAGCTTTTACAACTGAACGAGCGTCGAATGCGTTTACCATCGAGCTTTTACTTTTGCTTCTGCTTTTTTGTGTCGATTAGAAGAGGTTAAGCTTATTCACTGAGATAATATAAAGAGTTGTAATATCAACAGTTGGTACTCGAGAAGGCTTCACAGACAGGACCTTGGATAAGTTCATCTCAGTGTAGGAGGAAAAAAAAAAAAAAGTTAAAAATGATTAAAAAACACATTTTGGGATCAGCCATATCAGCTTTTTTGTCATTTTATGTCTGTGGACACAATACAGGGTGAGGCTGCAGTCCGTTATGTATAGTGATAAGATTTTCTTACCCATTTAGTTACTTTTTGTTTGATTTTTTTTTTAACATATTATCAGTAATGATTAATGTGTTTTGTTAGGATCTGTTATAAAAGAAGGAAAGAAATGCAGTTCTGAAAAGTGTGGCATGCATTTAAGTACAACCCCATCTGCTCTGTGAACAAAGCCCACTGCCATCAATCAAGCCGTCTAACCAGCACAGAAAATCCCTCCTGCATGTTTTTTTAATCTCAGATTAAATCTGGTTGTGAAGTGAAGGTTTCAGAGTTTTTTTTTTAAAGAGTATAAGAGAATGAGTTATCAATCAATGTCATAATGTCAAATGTTTAGTCCATTATCTGAGAGACTATGACGAAGCGCAAACCTACCATCACATGGGCTTCGATCTAACTGGATGAGCTGCAAAGATCCAGAACTCAGGTTGGAGGAAAACTTAGTTAACCCAATAAATTTTACCCGTATAAGAAAAAAAGTAGCAGCGCCTGTAGCTTAGGTCACACCTACAAAATGTAACACAACAGCAGGACGATGGCAGAGGAGGCATTTTGAAGAGAAGAGATAACTGATTACGGTTAGGATTCAATTTTTTTTAAGAAGGGAAACAAAAGAGGAAAATCATCTTGTTCTTTTCCTACTCAACAAAACTCTTCTTGGACACTCTTTAACCCTATAATGCCAAATGTATCGTATTTGATACATACGGTTACTGAAATGTTTTGCATCTGACACCTTTTGCATAATTTAATGGTAAAAACTTTGTTAAAAATCCTATTGTACACAATCAGATATACCTGATAACAGCCAGTAGAAGACTACACAAAAATAATCATGACTTATCGCGTAGTAATAAATTATTAATATCAAAAATGTATTTCTGTTTTTTCTTTTTGCATATTTTGTTAAAAGGGCAAATAAGGAATTCAAACCAAAAAAAAGTAATTTTCTGTTTTGTTTTATTCTTGGATCGCGCTTTAAAGGGTTAAAAAAAGGGTCTGCCAAGATATTGTGTGAAAAAAAATGCAGCAAGAACCTCTAAGGTGTGACAGTGGGAGCAAGACCAACTTTCTCACTTCATATGTAGCAGCCTTAAAGGAACAGATGGAACTAAATGCAGGAAAATCCTGGAAGAAAACCTGTTAGAGCATCCAGGGGACATGAAACGGGGACAAGCATTAATCTTTAAAAGTACAGTGGTGAATGTTCTTTATTGGTGGATCATCAAAATAAGTGGTCGTCCTAATTGTCAATCATTTTGGTAATGTTTATGTAAGGCCGTCCTACGTAGTTGTCCGCATTTTCTCTTACCAGTGGTGAGTCTGACATGGTGGACAAATTGGAAAGTAGGCTTGTATGGAAAAGCAACATTTAAACAGAGTGTGCATGCTCTAGCACGTGTTTTTAATAGGCGCTCCCTCCCGGGAGCAGGTACAGGGTAGTGCATTTGCATTTTTTTTCTTAATTTCTTCAAAAACCAGCAAAAATCCTCCACTATACCTTTAAGTAGGGCACCCCAAACATAGAGCCAAAGCAACAAAAGCATATCAATTAATCAGAATGGCCTAGTCAAAGTTAAGACCTACAGTAAATCAGCTGTACAGTATTAACTAAGGGGCTGAAAACAACTGCCTGCCACACTTGTAAGATTTTTTATTTGTATCCGCTTTATTATTTTTTTTGCTTACATATCATCATAAAGTAGAAACATGTGTTAGCTTTACATTTTCAAACTGGAAAAAACTGCAAAATGAATGTGAGTGAAATCATAATACCATAGCAGGTTCCTCTGTGTAAATTAAATGATGAAACCAAGTGTCATTAAATAAGGTACAAACTCCACCCATCCATTTTTTCATCACGCTTTATCCCAGCGTGATGAAAAAATTGCGAGGGCTACTGGTGCCTATCTCTAGCGGTCAATGGGCGAGAGGCGGGGCACACCCTGGACAGGTTGCCCGTCTATTGCAGGAGAACGTAGAAACAAACAATTCACACACACACTGACACACTTTGGAGAAGCCAATTAACCTAACAGTCATGTTTTTAGAATGTGGGAGGAAGCCAGAGTACCTGGAGAGAATCCACGCAAGCACAGGGAGAACATGCAAACTCCATGCAGAAAGAACCAGGATGGACTGAAACTCAGGACCTTCTTGCTGCAAAGCAACAGTGCTAACCGCTGCCACACTTTGCACCCCAGATTAAAAACCTCTTTTCCTGGCCATGCAACTTCATGCATATATCATGCACAGAAACATTATCAGTTTATAAAATGCAGTCACAACTCCCAAAAATGCTTTTTACTCTGCTATTTATAATAGATTTAACCTCAGGAATATAAGAGTTCTCAATTTCAGGTTCTCCTGTACGTCATTCCAGGTTGATGGGGCTCAGAATTTAAAGGCCTATTTTCCCAATTCAGTTTTGACTCTCAGAATCTCCACCAAGATAATATCCTGAGATGAGTCCATATCGATTACATTTTCTACAAGTATGCTCCCTTAAATAGGGTAGAAGTCCAAGAATAGATTTGTAGATAACAGGCAGCCAGCGGGAGAAACTACGAGCATATAGGGATGAAGGATGTGTAATTGCATATGGCAGTGATGTACAGTATAACTGAGACCAGTGACAAAACGCAATGAATGGTTATAAACAGTATGCAGTGTCAATAAAAACTGACCTGAAACATGCAGAATTTTAGGGTCTCTATAGTCCACAGAAGGTAAAAAGGTGATCAAATGTTTCCTACCTTGCAAAATAAAACAATGTTTATCTCTTAAAATAATTTTATCTTGAAAATGAATTTGTTAATGTGCTGTTAAAACATGAAATGACCATTTGAATTTCAACCCCATGCACAGTTGACAATCAGGGAAGGTTAGAAGGTACAGTAGATGTTTGTCATTAGAGAAGATTATAAGCTTTGATTTATCAGTATTAAGCAGAAAGGTAAGCTGAAAGAAACAGAACTGAACAGTTTTAAAAGCTGACTGTAACAGCTCCTGTGGTTTTGAGGCTAAGAAAGAGGAACTTGATATTACTGTATAATCAGCATAAAAGTGACGAAAAGCATCATATAAATTATCTCAAAGACCATTTACATAAATTGTAAATAACAGTGGCCCAATATACAGCCTCATCTGAACCTTTTAAAGCTTGATGATGCAGAAGTGGCTCCATTTAAAATCAGTTTGACACCCCCGTATCAGTGCATCACATAAAATCCCCCAAACGACCAACACAGATTAAGGTTAGTGTTTTTTGTGTGACAAGATATAATACGTTTCCAAGGCCATTGCTACAGAAAGACAACTTTAAGCTGTGTTTTGTATTAATAATACAATATGGGGTAGTTTTTCTTCATTAGCTCATAATTTGCAATAATAAATAATTCAGCAAAGGTACAAAAAAAAAAGATGATCTGATTCTTTGAGCAAGCAAAGACAAAAGCAAACGTAGAAAGAATAAAGAATCCTAAGTAAATACCTTAAAAAACCTTCAGAAACTTAAGGCTATCATACGGAAGAGGATTATTGCCACTGAAAAAAAAAAAGTTTACTGTTATTTCAATAGTTATTTCAATTTAGTTAGGCTATTCTATTAGGGGTCCCCTCATTAATGGAGGAGCAGAAGGTCATTAAAACAACAGAGCTAGTCTCTAAAACAGACATGGCTATAGCTTGATGCTAACATGTTTGTTATCTGTCAGAATTCTGAGAAAAAAGTCAGAATTCTGAGAAAACAGTCAGAACTGGGATTAAAGTCTGAATTCTGAGAAAAAAGTCAGAATTCTGAGCTTAAAGTCAGAATTCTGAGATTAAAGTGAGAATTCTGAGATTAAAGTCAGAATTCTGAGAAAAAAGTCAGAATTCTGAGAAAACAGTCAGAATTCTGAGAAAACAGTCAGAACTGGGATTAAAGTCAGAATTCTGAGCTTAAAGTCAGAATTCTGAGCTTAAAGTCAGAATTCTGAGCTTAAAGTCAGAATTCTGAGATTAAAGTGAGAATTCTGAGAAAAAAGTCAGAATTCTGAGAAAAAAGTCAGAATTCTTTTTTCTCTTTAATCTCAGAATTCTGACTTTAATCTCAGAATTCTGAGAAAAAAGTCAGAATTCTGAGATTAAAGTCAGAATTCTGAGAAAAAAGTCAGAATTCTGAGATTAAAGTCAGAATTCTGAGATTAAAGTCAGAATTTTGAGAAAAAAGTCAGAATTCTGAGATTAAAGTCAGAATTCTGAGATTAAAGTCAGAATTCTGAGAAAAAAGTCAGAATTCTGAGATTAAAGTCAGAATTTTGAGAAAAAAGTCAGAATTCTGAGATTAAAGTCAGAATTTTGAGAAAAAAGTCAGAATTCTGAGAAAAAAGTCAGAATTGAGATTAAAGTCAGAATTCTGAGATTAAAGTCAGAATTCTGAGAAAAAAGTCAGAATTCTGAGATTAAAGTCAGAATTCTGACTTTTTTCCAATACTAAATTGAAACAAAATTTTAAAATCAGTAAACTTTTTGTTTTTTCCCAGTGGCCCTAATTCTCTTCTGTACAATCACAACATTTTCTGTTGGAGGAGTTTATTATAACTACACAAAAAAGAGAATTTATCTCATATCACTTTTTTGTAGAAAATCTAATTATCAAACTTTGATTTTTATGGAGCTGACAGCTTAATCCCTAACCAGTTTAAACTGAAATCCTTCAACTCCATGACTAATGTTGGAAACCAACCTTATCTCTTCAAACTTTTAGTCATATTATAATTTTTTTGGGAGGGGGGACTACTGTAGATGGACCTTTCTCTTTTATTGAGCACTTGAATTCTTTATGATCTTGAGTGTTGACCCAATTTCCTCTAGCTAACTGAAAAAAACGAGCAGGGAACCTATAAAAAGAACAAATAATCCTAAAACTTTAAATGTAACTAGTACAAAACTCTACATTTGTTGAGATCATGCACACTGGAAAGAATCAATATCTAGATAAGTCATTTTTTTTCTTAAAATAAGTGCATTTGTTCTTGAATTTAGGAGGTAAAAGAGACATTTTGCCAACGGAGCAAGACGATTTACCTTTAGAATAAGAAAACACATTTGCATTGTCTTATTTCAAGTGCATTTTATCTAAATATCTTATTTTAACAGTTAAAAATACTCATTCCATTGGCAGATCATCTCATTTGCCTACTCAAACTAAGTGTAAATATAGTTAATTTAAGACATTTTTGCTTATTTTTAGATAGTTTTTCCAGTGCAATGATTTGAAAAATTTCAAAAACTACAATAAATTAATAAATCGCTCCATAGCAGCGACCAGAGGACCCAGCGACCATTTGAAATGTTACAGCTCATTATAATAAGGATAAAAAAAAAAAAAAAAAAAAAAAAAAACAAGGGTAGATGGTAAAGTAGAAAGTCTCTAATCTTTAGAGAGAATATCTCTGGTTTTTAATGCAATATCCAAATGGAGCAAAATGACTGTAGAGCATTTCAAAACTGGGAGCAAGGTGGGACTTGTAGCTGTAAGGCATGTTGCCAGGTCAAAACTCTGCAATGCTGTCATGCAAAGTAGTGGAGGGCTGATGATCTGGGCCTAATTTATGACCATATAACTAGGCAGCTGTCCAGAGGAACTCCATCTTAAGTTAAGTTATTTTCTCTGTGATATCTCTGTATCTAAGTAACTCTAACTGACTACTTTAAAACATAGCACCTTCTGCTGTACTTTTCTACTGAGCACTTGTCAGTTTCACACGGTTTTATTTCTGATAGCAAGGAGTAGCTAGCCTAGGCTAGCGCTAGCTTAGCATTGCTATGGCTTCTCTCTCTCCCTCCCTTGACTCTTTTCCAACTCTTCCTTCTTCCTCTCCTCTCTCCTGCTCTCTGTGTCAGATGTTCAGTTATTCCTCTGCCTCCTTTAGTGATAATGGGATGTGTAATAAGTGCAGTATTTTTATAGCTTTGGAGGCGAGGGTGTCAGAGTTAGAATCCAGGCTTCAGGCTGTTGAACATCCAGGAGTTAAAGTAGGCCCCCCACGTAGCTGTCCTCCAAAAGTGCCTGAGCAGCCAGGCGATTGGGTAACTGTACGCAGAAAGCGTAGTCGTGGATCTCTGCCCACTGTTCACCACCAACCCGTTCACGTTTCTAACCGGTTTTCCCCACTCAGTGACACACCCACTGAGAAGCCCACTCTGGTGATTGGCAGCTCCATAGTCAGAAACGTGGCATTAGAGACACCAGGGACCATAGTCAAATGTTTGCCGGGGGCCAGAACGGGCGACATCAAATCCTACCTGAAACTACTGGCTAAGGATAAGGTTAAATATAGTAAGATTGTTATTCACGCTGGTGGTAATGACACCCGGTTACGCCGATCGGAGGTCACTAAAATTAGTGTTGCTTCGGTGTGTAAGTTTGCCAAAAAAATGTCGGACTCCGTAATTTTCTCTGGTCCCCTCCCTGATCTGACCAGTGATGACATGTTTAGCCGCATGTCGTCATTCAACCGCTGGTTGTCTAGGTGGTGTCCTGAAAACAACGTGGGCTACATTAATAATTGGCAATCCTTTTGGGGAAAGCCTGGTCTGATTCGGAGAGACGGCATCCATCCCACTTTGGATGGTGCAGCTCTTCTTTCTAGGAATCTGGCCACATTTATTAGTCCTCCAAAACCCTGACCACCCAGGGTGCAGACCAGGAAGCAGAGTTGTAGTTTAACACACTTCTCTGCAGCTTCTCTACTGTTACCCACTCTTTACTCCATCCAGACAGTGTCTTGTCCACGACCAAAATCTAATAAATTAGCAAAGATTCCCAGAGGAGTAAATCATGATAATCTAATTAAAATCAAAATAACTCCAATTGGGGAAAAAGTTAAAACAATTAAATGCGGTCTGTTTAACATAAGATCGCTTTCCCCTAAAAGTCTACTAGTTAATGACTTGATTTGTGATAATCACATTGACTTGTTTTGCCTTACAGAAACCTGGCTGCAGCAAGAGGATTATGTGAGCATAAATGAGGCAACTCCTTCAAGCTATTTAAATTTTCACATACCCAGAAGTTCTGGGCGAGGAGGGGGAGTAGCAACAATCTTCCAGTCTGACTTACTGATTACTCCCAAAACAGTTAATACCTACAACTCTTTTGAACATTTAACCCTTAATTTCCCTGATCCAAATTTCAAGGCAAGAAAACCTCTTCTTTTTTTAACTTTGTATCGTCCACCAGGTCCTTACTCTGAATTTTTAGATGAGTTTTCAGAGTTCCTTTCTGATTTGGTATTAAATACTGACAGGGTCATCATAGTGGGAGATTTTAACATCCATGCTGACATTGAAGGCGATAGCTTAAGAGCAGCCTTTAATGCTATCTTAGACACTATTGGCTTTGTTCAAAATGTGAATAGTCCCACACATTCTCATCTTCATACTTTGGATCTTGTGCTGACATACGGCATAGAATGTGAAGAAACAACAGTATTTCCTCACAACCCTGTCCTCTCTGACCACTTTCCAATAACCTTCAGGATTACTTTAACAGAGTTCTCCTCCCCCAAAAGAAGGTTCAATTTTAGTAGATCTTTATCAGAAAGTGCAGTTATAAATTTTAAAGAATCTGCTTCACTTTCTCTCTCCTCTGTGTCGCTGAGCAGTGCTGCAGAGTGCAAAAGCATAGCTTATTCCCCTTCACAGGTTGATGATTTTGTTGATGGGGTTGCTAGTTCTCTGCGTATTGCCTTAGACAACGCAGCTCCTTTGAAAATGAAAACCGTTAAAAATAGAAAGCTTGCTCCTTGGTTTAATGCAGAGCTGCGTACTTTGAAGCAAAATGTTAAGAAACTGGAGAGAAAATATCGCTCCACAGGCCTGCGGGAGTCCTTCCTAGTCTGGAAAAATGGTTTAATGCTGTATAAGAGGACCCTTTGTAAAGCAAGAGCAGCATACTTCTCCTCATTAATAGAGGAGAATAAGAATAATCCTAGATTTCTTTTTAATACAGTTGCCAAACTCACCCAGAGCCATAGCTCTGTTGAACCGTCCATTCCACCTGTTCTTAGCAGCAATGATTTTATGGGATTCTTTATAAATAAGATTGATCTTATTAAAAATAAGATCATAAGCACTCCTCTATCCGCGATTGTACCTGAGGTAGTCATGGAATCTGAACCGGGTTTAGACTGCTTTGATCCAATTGAACTTTCTGAATTAGCAAAATTATTGTCTTCATCTAAGCCTTCAACTTGTATGTTAGATCCAGTTCCAACCAGGTTATTTAAGGAGGTATTCCCTTTGATCTCCTCCTCCATTTTAGATGTGATTAATCTATCTCTGTTACAGGGATATGTACCTAAAGCTTTTAAGGTTGCTGTAATTAAACCTCTGCTTAAGAAACCGTCTCTTGACCCAGATGACTTGGTCAATTATAGACCTATATCCAATCTTCCTTTCTTATCCAAAATTCTTTAGAAAGTAGTTGCCAAACAAGTTTGCGATCACTTACACCATAATGAACTTTTTGAAGAGTTTCAGTCTGGCTTTAGAGCTCATCATAGCACTGAAACAGCTCTGGTGAAAGTCACTAATGATATTCTCATGGCCTCAGATAATGGACTTGTATCTGTGCTCGTCCTGTTGGATCTTAGTGCTGCATTTGATACAGTTGACCATAATATTCTTTTAGAAAGACTTGAATATTTTGTTGGAATTAAAGGAACAGCACTAGACTGGTTTAAATCTTATCTATCTGATCGAATTCAGTTTGTTCATGTTAATGATAGATCTTCAACACGCTCAAAGGTTACCTGTGGAGTACCACAGGGATCAGTACTAGGACCAATTCTCTTTACTTTATACATGCTCCCAATTGGTAGAGTTATTAGACAGCATGGGATTAATTTCCACTGTTATGCTGATGATACCCAGCTATATCTGGCTATAAATCCAGATGAAGCTAACCCATTACATAGATTACAGGCATGTCTTGAAGACATAAAAACCTGGATGACTCTTAACTTTCTGCTTCTGAATGCAGATAAAACAGAAGTTATAGTCTTTGGACCAGAGTCTCTGAAAAAGAAACTGATTAGCCAGTCACTACATTTGGATGGGATTAAACTGATTTCAGATAATAAAGTAAAAAATCTTGGTGTTATTTTTGATCAGGACCTGTCATTTAAATCCCATATCAAAGAGGTTTCTAGAATTTCCTTCTTTCATCTGAGGAACATTGCAAAAATTAGAAATATCCTGTCCAGGGGTGATGCTGAGAAACTAGTCCATGCATTTGTTACTTCAAGGCTGGACTATTGTAATTCTTTACTATCAGGAAGTCCACAAACTGTAGTTAAAAGCCTTCAGCTGATCCAAAATGCTGCAGCCAGAGTTCTAATGAAAATTAAAAAGAGAGATCATATCTCGCCTATCCTGGCTTCTCTTCATTGGCTTCCTGTTAAATCAAGAATAGAATTTAAAATCCTCCTTCTCACATATAAAGCCTTAAATTGCCAAGCTCCATCTTATATCAGAGATCTGATTGTTCCTTATGTTCCTAACAGAGCACTTCGCTCTCAATCTGCAGGTTTACTAGTGGTTCCTAGAATTTCTAAAAGTAGAATGGGAGGCAGGTCTTTTAGTTATCAGGCTCCTCTCCTGTGGAACCAACTACCAGTTTTAGTCCGTGAGGCAGACACCCTGTCTACTTTTAAGGCTAGACTTAAAACTTTCCTTTTTGATAACGCTTATAGTTAGAGTGGCTCAGGTTATCCTGAGCTATCTCTATAGTTATGCTGCTATAGGCTTAGACTTTTGGAGGACATAGGGACCCCCATTTCATCATTCTGCTTCATTCTCTCTCTGTTCTCCTAACTGCAGAATCTGTTAGTTCAATCTCTAACCTTCTGTTCTCTCTGCTTTTCCTCAGAGTAGCTTTGCCTCGTCTGTTCCTGTTTGGCTGTGACGTCATCCTGGAAAGAAACATCAGCTGTGCTGCTTCCATCAACACCCTTGTTTATAGATGTTGGAGATCGGCCTGTTTTCCAGAGTGGTCCTGTTTCTCTGACCGTGACTGGATGGATGTGCTCTCTTCGTCCTCTGGCATGGGAGCTGCCTTGGAGCTTTTCTGCCTGGCTGTGTGTTTCCTGGACGGGGCCGCCTTTTACAGCTGCTTTTTGTATCTCTGCTTCTGTCTCCTTGAACCCCCGTGGGCCTCAGCAGATGGCCGCTCACACTGAGCCTGGTTCTGCTGGAGGTTTCTTCCTGTTAAAAGGGAGTTTTTCCTCTCCACTGTCGCTACAAGCATGCTTAGTGTGAGGGATTGTATTTGAGTCGATGCAATCAACTGGTTTTCCTTAGATAGAAAACTTTGTATCAATTTGACTGTATGATCTGGTTGAACTGTAAAGTGCCTTGAGATGACATATGTTGTGAATTTGGCGCTATATAAATAAACTGAACTGAATTTAATAGTTGCCTTAAACATGTTACCTAGTTTTGGCATTAGCACATGCCATCTGTACGCTTCAAACGTGAAACTGGATTCTAATGGGATATCAGAGTCAAATAGTCGCTACTTCAGAACTTATTACTTATTATTTCCGTAATCTCTTTAACACATTTACTTTTTTTTTTTTTATGCAAATCCACCTGAAAAGAGAATAAAAACTTTAATAAGTAGACTCAAAAATGCTCTCTTGTGATACTAAAAAACGCTTAAAAAAAAGCTGCTGGAGATGCATCTTGTTAAATAGCTGAAGTTTGGTTTTAGCTGGATCGTGGAACAGGGGTTTGATTCCCGGCCCGGGGTCTTTGTGCATGGAGTTTGCATGTTCTACCTGAGCATGTGTGGGTTTTCTCCGGGCACTTTGGCTTCCTCTTATAGTAAAAAACATGGCTGTGAGGTTAATTGGCTTCTCTAAATTCTCCTTAGGCGTGAGTGTGCACGGTGTCGCAGTAGGTAGCACTTTTGCCTTGCAGGAAGAAGATCCTGAGTTCAAGTCCACCCTGGGTCTATATGCATGTTCTCCCTGTGCATGCGTTGGTTCTCTCTGGGTACTCTGGCTTCCTCTCACTGCACTGTTAGGTTAATTGGCATCTCTAAATTATCGTTAAGTGTGTCAGTGTGTGTGGAAATGGTTGTTTGTTTCTGTGTTGCCCTGTGATGGACTGGCGACCTGTCCAGTGTGGACCCCGCCTCTCGCCCATTGACAGCTGGAGATAGCGACCATGCTTGGGATAAGCGTGATGGAAAATGGATGAAGAATCATCAGCATGACAGTGATCCCAATTCTTGCTGCAAATATAGTACAGGATGGATGTAAAAAGAACATATTCAAAGTTTTCCAGCAGACTAGTCAAATTCTAGACTTAAACCCCTAACGAGGATTTAAAGTAGATCAACGTACTGAAAGAATCCAAAAATTAAAAAGACTATTAAAGACTACTTGCGGTGGTTCTCCAAGGTGTTAGATCAAAGAGCATGCTTAGTTTTCCTGTTATTTAACTGGAAGCTTTTAAATATCCTTTTTCTGTAACTGTGTTGTTTAACTTCAAAAGATAGAACTAGGAAAACAACTACACCACAGAATGGTCGCCTTTCCCCTTCAGGAGAGCAGAAAGGTGTTCAGCATGTGAAGGATTTTGATGCCTGAGGCCAAATGGGCAAAGTTTCTCTTTTCCCCTACAGTCCGGCTTGCTTTCTGCTGTTCAGAGTTCACTGGAGTCTCTTCTAGCTGACACTGGATGGGAGCTGTTCTAAGGAGCCCTGCTGTGGCGATGCTTCCAGAAAGTGGCTTGATATTATCCAGCCCAAATGATCAGGAAATGCTTTCAATACCAAGTCTGAATGGGAGCATAGATATTTAAAACCTTGCATATATTTTTGAGCATTAATGGAGCCTTCACAGATGTCTGAGTGACTCGCTGCTCTATACACCCTTATGCACGTAATCCCAGATGCAAGTTTTTTTGAATACTTCACCAAAAACAAAACAGATGGTCCAACTTTTTCCATCTCTCCCAAACCTTCTGTTTATGTTATGATCTCCATGATCAAAATTCATGAATTTCCACTCTTGTTGCTCCTTGCACAATGTCTTGTCCAGCAACAACAGCTTTAAAATGACTGTTTATTTATTTTCAGGTTTTTTTTTTTTATCTACCTTCTCTGTTAAAAACACATTTTTGTTCAGAATTGGTTATTTTCCAAACTTCTTACAAGGAGCCTTTGTGTCTGCATGACATTCATTGCTGCATCTTATTTCTTTGCTCTCTGTGAAGCAGCGCTGGCTGAATTTCTTCTTCTCTTTGTTGACCACTCTGAGGGGTTCTCTAAACATTATTTCAAATGATGCTCTATTTTAAAAGACAGAACCTGGCTGATTGCTGTAAATTAATAATGTATTTCATCACCTTCTGTATTATGAACACATTTCATCTCAGTGTGCATTGTCCAGGCTGGGGCAGTAGCCTAATTACATGGTTTCAGCTCTGGGAGAGACCAGGCTAATCTCTTATGGGCCTCTCCAACAGATGTGTCCAATTAATAGCCTGTCTTTGATGCCGTTTAGATGCATAGTTCTCAGGGAATTTGATTTCAAAGTGAAAGACTTTGCTTCATTTCCTCTCTTAATCACAGCTTTTCTATGGTTGAGTCATTCACTTATTCTGATTTGAAAAACGTATAATTAAAACGACATATTCACGGCTTTAAATTTGCTCAATTTCAGAATACTACTAAAATGAAGCTTTTTTTTCTCCATTTCATTATGTCTTTCAATTATTCATTTAGCCTTAGCCAACCATTAAATGCATATCCGTTACAAATTTGCACAATACTATGTTGATATTCTGCAAGATTTGAAAATGCAAAGTTCCCAATTAACATTTGAATTTGAAGTTGAATTTGACAACATTTGATGTTGAATTGACATTTGAATTGAGAAAGCTTTCTGGAGAGGTGGCGAAACGTCTTCAAATCTTGGAAATCAAGTCCAGTGGATATTTTTTTGAACTTTTACCCAATTAAGTTATTTCCAATAATTAAAAGTACACACAAATAACTCTGAAAACAAGATGGCAACGGTGCTGGAAACATATAAGTAACATCCATATTTTAGCCAAGGCTCTAGTGGTCATCATCATCCTCCAACTACTTCTGGTCTTGTCTTTTTAAGGCAGTAAGGTTCAGCTGCAGATCGCCCACTCCTGTAAAGTGATTGCAGTTTTGAAAAATATAAGAATTTCGATACGACCGAAAAACACCACATCAAAGCATAAAAAAATGTATAGTTTAAAATTTTGATTTTCTTTTTAAATTGCAAAAATTTATATTGTAAAATTGTGTTCTTTTTTTTCGAAATTGCAGTGTTTCCATTTAACAAATGTTACATAACTGGAAAGTTTCTTCAGTCACAGACTGCTAGACCCTAAATGCACCAGGGAGCATTATCACAGATCCTTCCTCCCAGCAGCTGGAAGACTTTATAACCATCACTGTTCCCAACAACCTCAATAAGTTTTTACATAAATGCTAATTTTTGCAGGTGCACAGTATTTATACTGTAAAAACTATTTACATTACAGTATTTTATTTTATTTTCTTATGAACTCTTCACTATTATGTTAATTTTATAAACTTTTCTAAAGTCCACATTTGTGTGACCACTTTTGCTATAATCTTTTTTGCTGCTGTAACACCAGAATTTCCCCATTGTGAGAAATGGATTTTCTATTCTATACTATTCTAAATAAATTTTCACAACTACAATTTTACACAAATTGATGTTTAATGGAAACGAGTATTGTGAACTAATTTGGAAGAGCCTTCACTTCATTATCTGCTGATTTAACGTTGCTTTCAGTTAGCTTCTGCTAATGGTGTTGGCTGTAGCTAATGTAGCAAACATCACAAGCTGATCCCATTTGCTTGTTTCAACAAATATCTTATGTATAACAGCTCAGGAAAACTTTGCGGCAGTGATGCAGTGTGACATTGTCTCAACTTGCACCAGTCAAACATAATATGTTAAAAACAACTGGTATTATAAAGCCCTCTTGCAGGTTTCTGTTTAGTAAGACACATCATCAACCCAGCATGCATTGCGCAGGAGAAAAATGGCGACCTCCATAGGGGAAAAAATCTAACAAAGGATATTTTTTTATATATAGTAAAAGGTTTTATTATCACATATGATAATTGTAAAGTAATAGGAATATTCTAAAATATTTAGGTCAACATGTTCAACTCGTTGTGGATCCCTTCAAAGGATGGAGTAAAAGGAGACGGCACATTCCTCACTGTATGACTATAAAGGGATACTTCCTTTCCTAAAAGGGGAAACTTGCAAGTCATAAAACACCATCCCATGTGTAAAGTTTGAAGGGGGTATTTTGCAGCAGGAAGGATAGCACAATAAGGAAAGAAAATGAAGGGAAAGAAGGAACATCTCAAAGCATCAACAATGGCTATTCAGTTTACACTTTCAAATTAGTTATAAGGTCAGTTAAGGAATACATTTAAAGTTTTGGAGAGACCAGCCCTGATCTTAGCCTCTTGGGAGATTTACTGGCAGATGTGAAGCCAGTTCTGTTTGAAGGAATGGGACAAATTATTGAGGAATGATACCAAAATATTTGAACAATCACATGAAATTTATATAGCAGATAAAAATGAAGTGGGTGATACAACTGGAAGAAAGAAGTGTGGCAAAGAAATGCCCTTTTATTAAGTTTATATTCATGTCTGGTTTCTACTGTATGTTAAATGGACTGATCTGAAGCTTCTTAATGACCAGGGCAGGGACAGTGGTGGCAGACAGCCGCCCCCCTGCTCATGATCATTACCCCACAGCAGGTGAGCTGCATGGGAAATTAAACATTATCTCGGAAAAATGAACGAATATAGAAATATTGCAGCGATTCTATTCAAAAGAAGGATTAGAGAGAAAATAAGCCCAAATCCTGCACAGCATGGATGAATGGATTTGTTTTGATGGAAGCTCTTACAGTAAGAAGAGACAGAGGAGTTAAGATCTTAATAGATCTGTGCTCCCCAGCTGTTCTGAAAGAAGCCTGTCATGTAGCGTGCACATGCACTTAGGCGTATTTACCTCAATCCTGCTGTCTGTCTGACGGGCACGTCTCGCTGCTGGAGATGCACGGTCATCCGGTTGTCTGGCAACCTCTCGATCAAAGAGTTTTACAGCATGGCCCGCACATTGCAGACGGGGCAACACACAGAGGCTGCCCTACTAATGCAAAGGATAAGAGGAGAGAAACAGAAACACAACACCTGCATCCGTTTACCACAGCCGGCCCACGGCTGCTCATAACCCCAACTTAAATTATTCATTTTCATTTTGATCTGCTGGTCGATGGGCCACGACAAGCTGCATTCATTACTCCACAACCCGATATTGAATAGGAAGGCGAGAAGAAAGTAAAGCAACTCCTTTCTGTGTTGAAATTCTTGAACTAAATTGGAATCAGCAGCGTTGCAGCCTTCTGTCTGGCCTTTATTAGTGAACTCAGAAATCCAAAGGCGGCTCAGGACAATCAGTATTCTCCTGGCTAGCGCTTCCTGTTTATACTGTGATGCTTAGAGCAGCTGGAAATATAGCTGCAGCAGGTAGCTTCACATCCTCTCGACAGCTCATTAAATATTTACCTGCAGCTTTCACACAAACCTAACCAATCCCAGAACTTCAAAACTTCTGAAAATGTATACACCAGAGGGGGGGATTTGTTCAGTTATATCACATTAAAGGGGAACTGTGGGAAATCTGGCCAAAAAAAAAAAAAAAGGTCCAATCAGTTCATTTCACTCGAATAAAACCAGAAACATTTTTATTCCTTTGTAAGACTGTCAATACAAAACACCACCGACATGGACTATAAAAAGTTGCTATTTGAGCATTTACAGAGCACAGATCGGCATTTATTTCAAACAGGAACACCAATACGAAGAGAATTACAAAAAAAGCACTTTCAAATCAGAGCACATTTGAACATCCAGAAATGATGAAAGAGATGCAGAAACAGTCGAGTCGTTTTCACTAACCATCCTGTTTCTATCTACTGCAACAATTTCTCACCCAAGTATTCACACCCTTTGATTTTTTTTTTTTTTTACATGTTTCATGTTACAACCACAACCTTCATAGTGTTTCACTGGGATATTCTTATGATAGACCAATGAGTAAAATGATGTGGTACATAATATGTAAAGTGGATAGAAAATTAAACACATTTTTTAAACAAAAATCTTAATAGAATTGAACACATTTGCTGGGTCAAAATGATGACAGGTGAGTATTTTGCAGTCTCTTTCTTGGCTAATTGCCTCTGATTGGTTCAAATGTTTCCTATTCTTTACATAGACACATTGTTTGTTTTGGATATGTAATGAGAAACCAATGTTAAAATCTAATTTCTAAGAATCTACGGCCTATTGGTCATTCACATTTTTTGTATCACTCAAGAACCGTGTCTATCTTCACTCCATTTTTTTTTTCCGTGGATCAAACTGATTTCCTACGGTTATCTCTATTTCTCTCCCAGCTTCATCTCTGACCTGCTGAGTTCCTTCATCCTCATGGTGCTGTTTTCTCCCCAGTATTCTCTAACAAAGCTATGGGGTGTGTTTAGGGGACTCCTGGGGATATCCTGAGATTGAAATGAAATCCACATGGATGGTCTCTGTTTACTGCTCAAGTGACTTTTCTTTCTTGCCCTATCATGGTTTATTTTGTGTTGGTCTATCGCATTGAATCCCAATAAAAAAACACTGAGATGACTATATATGGAAATGTTCAGGGGGTGTGAATACTTTTGCAGTTCTCTGCATTTAAGTTGATAATCTTATACAGCAAAAATTTGTCCATCTTTGGTTTTTTTTTTAAAAGATGGTCTGATCTGCACTTTGGTGGTATGGACTGGTGATGGGACTGGCAATTAGAGTAGAGCTGACTGGTGTTTGGAGTGTCGGAATGTGTGTGAAGACTGTCATTGGGAATGTGGGCACGCAGTGTAAGGACTGGCATCAGGATTAGTGTTGGAACTGTCGTATGGATTAGTCAGGACTGGTGTATGGATTGGTGTATGGCTTGGACAGGACTGGTGTTGGAACTGGTGCATGTATTGTTCAAGACTGTTGTATGGATTGCTCATGACTGTGGCTGGGACTGGGGTATGGATTGGTGAGGACTGGGGTATGGATTAGTCAGGACTGGTGTTGGGACTGGGGTATGGATTAGTCAGGACTGGTGTTGGGACTGGTGCATGTACTGGTCAAGACTGTTGTATGGATTGCTCAGGACTGTTATTGGGTCTGGGATATGGATTATTCAGGACTTGTGTTGGGACTGGGGTATGGATTGGTCAGGACTGGTGTATGAATTGGTCAGGACTGGTGTTGGGACTGGGGTATTGATTGGTCAGGACTAGTGTTGGGATTGGGGTATGGATTGGTCAGGACTAGTGTTGGGACTGGGGTATGGATTGGTCAGGACTAGTGTTGGGACTGGGGTATGGATTGGTCAGGACTGGTATATGAATTGGTCAGGACTGGTGTTGGGACTGGGATATGGATTAGTCAGGACTTGTGTTGGGACTAGGGTATGGATTGGTCAGGACTGGTGTTGGGACTGGGGTATGGATTGGTCAAGACTTGTGTTAGGATTGGTCAGGACTAGTGTTGGGACTGGGGTATGGATTAGTCAGGACTGGTGTTGGGACTGGTATATGAATTGGTCAGGACTGGTGTTGGGACTGGGGTATGGATTGGTCAGGACTGGTGTTGGGACTGGGGTATGGATTGGTCAGGACTGGTGTTGGGACTGGGATATGGATTGGTCAGGACTCGTGTATGAATTGGTCAGGACTGGTGTTGGGACTGGGGTATGGATTGGTCCAGACTGGTGTAAGGATTGGTCAGGACTAGTGTAGGGTCTTATGTATGGATTGGTCAAGACTGGTGTATGGATTGGTCAGGACTAGTGTTGGGACTGGGGTATGGATAGATCAGGGATTTGTGCATGAATAGGTAAGGGGATTGCCAGGACTGAAGTTTGGTCAAGTGGACTGGTGTCAGGACTTTTGCCCAACTGCTTTGAGGACTTAAGTCAGGCCTGGAATGGGGTTAGTTGGGTAAGGTTTCTGAACTGGTGTTGCTACTCTTATCGGGACTGATGTTATGCAAGGTGTTGGGACAGATGTCTCAGGAATGCTGCAGTCCAGGAATCTGGTTGGTGTATAGACTGTGTCAGAAATGATGTCAGGATTGGTTTTTGGCCCTTTTTTTCTGCACTGGAGTTGGGACAGGTCAGGGCTATACCAGATGTTTAGGAATTGAGGTTTTCACCTCCAGAGACAGCTGTGTGTGTTCTGTACATTCTTTTGATGATTTTGACCTCTGGTCCAGTACATTGCTTATTAAAATACAGAAACTATAAAAAATATTTTTCTCACTAGATTAGCATGACCTTATATATTTTTATATATTCAGAAATAATTGAATACATAGATAAATAGATAATCTGTGTGAAGATTAGAAATGTCCATAAAAGTTTTTCAGTTGTAGAGGAGTGACCACCGTATGAACGCAGACTTGTTGTCGTGCCACTGTATCCCCCTGATGACCAGCGGACTGGGTGACAGCCCGGTTGTGTGCATTTGGAATGGAAAGGGCGTCCCTCCTCAGCTGTGCTAGTCTTTAGCTTTGTTAGCACTCATTTTTACTGCAGGTGGCCTGTCGTTCAATTTGCCATGTGCCCTCCTCGTACGTACAGTAGCAGATTGTGCAGTCGTCAATCTTCACTTCTCGGCCGGCTGGTATCACCTCTGTGTCCGCGTAGCAGTTGGGTCCTGTGGGGGGCACAAAGAAACAGAGAAACTAGTTTTGGCTTTGTGGTGTGCATGAAAATGAAATTTCCACTGGACCCTGCATATTTTTCCTCCCTTTCTTTGTGTTGCTGGCACCGTGTCATTTTATCGAGGTCAGACTCTCAATCAGAGCACTGAAAATGCATGAACATCCTGAGCTCCTGTGGTGTAATGTGCAGAAGGAAGTGAGCGGGGTTAAAATAAATGAGCATAAACATAATGACTTTTCAGCTAATGTTTTTTTTTTTTACTTAAGCTCTGAATATAGAATCAGAATATCTTTTTAATGCCAGGTGCTGCAAGCCCCTTAAAATTTCTCTGTCTGTGCTTTCAGCTTTACGACCAACCAAGGACACCATTCAATGTATGAAGAGGTAGCATAAGGACAGATCACACAATTTAAAGCCACTTTCTATCTGCCGCCTGAAGGACACCAATCAGTTTAAAAATCTCCAAGCTGACTGAATTTCACTAGCCTTGATGCAGGTGTAGTATGACATAAATATCTCATACTTTTGGTTGAAAGGATCTGTCTCTATTACTTATTCTTTCAAGCCTGTAAACCTCCCAAAACTCATTAAAATATATGAACATCTGACCTGAAGATTAGAATATTTTTCTTTATTTTCACTGCTTTCTGTTCAGCAGCACCACAGTCAGGAATTGCCATTATGGGCATCAATCTGCTTTTCATTTAAGGCTTTTGATTATTTATTTAAAGAGTTTATTGAAGGAAACTTTGCTTCACATAAAGAATAAACAACAAGCATTTAACCTTAATATTGTCTCTAAACAGAATGAACAGTGCCGTATGCAATAGCCCCACAGCCTGATACTGCCACCAACATGCATAACCACTTAAAAAATTACTGCTTTATAGAGATTCTCATAATTACTTCCCTAAACATATTTCAGGTTTTATATTGTTTGACCATGAAATGTTTCACAACAAGTCATTTGGGAAATTAAAAAATCTTGTTGGTTTTCTAACGCTTTCACATTCATGCTAGGTTTGAGCTTTGGTAGTTCCTCAGTGTCACTTAGGTCTGATGTAAGTATGGATTTAGCATCTGCAGTTATTTAGAAATGGCTCCAAAAGACTTTCCACACTTCAGCAAATCTTCATCTCTTTTTAATTGCTTTTAATCCTAGTTCATTTTGATGAATTAAAAAAAAAAATCAGCAACATGGAAAACTATCAGTCATTAATAATAATAATAATTAAACTTTATTGATCTCACACTGGAGAAATTTACCCCTGCATTTAACCCATCCACATTGGGGAGCAGTGGGCTGCCATTGTGTGGTGCACGGGGAGCAGTGTGGGGTTATGCGTCTTGCTCAGGGACCTTGAGTGCAGCAGGCTGTGGGAATCAATCCGGGTACTTGAAACCTTCTCAGAGCACAAGCGCACTGCTCTAACCACTAGACCAACACTCTTGGAGGTTAGAAAACTGACTCCCCCAGTCATGCATAAAAACCAAGATTACTAAGGTCCAGGTTAGGACATTTTAGCCCCTTTAGTGGCACATCAAAAACAATTTACATGTATATATATATATATATACCCACACACACGCCTACGCCTAAGGAAATTAGCTATAAACGTATAGCTTATGCATCCATTCCTGATTTTTTTGTACATTTTTAATCATTGAAGTTTGTTGTTTAATCCATCCAGGAAAAACTACACTTCAAATAAATAATTAATAACTCCATTTAACACTCATTGGCATGCATGCAGTGAGAGTCTGCGGAACGAAGCAAATGTCTGAACCAAAGGGTCTGAGTCTATGAATGTTGCTGTTCATTTAAAATAGTAGGAAACAAAAGAAATCTCTTTCTTCCACTCCCACACTCGTAAACAGGAGGACAGATAACTGCATAGCAATATTTAGTATTGGTGTTAATAAGAGCTCTTAATAAGATGTAGCCATACTAACTGCCTTTTTTTGCTTGCTTTAAAATCAAATAAATAATAAACTAATTAATATAAATAGACAACTCTTCTGACACTATAGAGGACTGACTCTGGCAATTAAAAATAAATACAGTAAATGAATAAATGTAGGACTAAATTATACAATGAGACATAACTTTACATCTCCTATAATGCTTCTGCTTCTGTCTCCTTGAACCCCAGTTGCCTCAGCAGATGGCCGCCCACCCTGAGCCTGGTTCTGCTGGAGGTAACTTTCTGTTAATGGGAGTTTTTTCTCTCCACTGTCATTGCATGCTTGGTGTGAGGGATTGCTGTCCAGCCAATGAGTCATTGCTATTAGCCTGTTTTCCTTAGATAGAAAACTTTGACCCTGTCTGACTGTATGATCTGTTTGAATCGTCTCTTTAAAGCGCCTCGAGATATTTGTGGTGAGTTGGCGTTATATAAATCAATTAAATTAAATTTGAATTAACTTGCATCTATCCATCTTCACTCAGTATTCCATCAGGGTTGCGGTGGGGCTGTTGCCTATCTCCAGCAGTCTATGCAACAGACTGGACAGGTCGCCAGTCTGTTTCGGAGCAACACTGAGACACATAGAGACGTACAACCATGCACACACACTTGCACCTAAGGACATTTAGACATGCCAAATAATCTAACAGTCATTTTTTCGGACTATGGGAGGAAGCCAGTATATTGGGAGAGAATACACATAGAACATGCAGAAAGACCCCGGCTCGGGAATCGAACCCGAAACCAACTGCACTACCTACTGCACCATTTTGATTAACTTATCTCTTAATTCATATTTTAAATAATTGCATTATTTATTCTTTATTATCCATTCTAATTTAAATTTTTATGTAATAATGACTTATTTTTATCCATGGTTAAATATTTGTGTCTGCTCCATTCTTCCTTTGTTTATTGTACCCTACTTATTCCTTCAGTGTTTTTTTATGTATGCTGGTCCTTTTTACACCTCTTGCTTTTCTGCAGCTGAAAATGTAAAAGCAGAGGAGGAGGCGGTCTTTGGAACGGCTTCAGAGCCCCGAATTATCGCCTGCCGGCTGAGGTCAGGCCTGTAGGAAGCAACTGCTGAATGTTTGCTTTTGAAAAGGAGCACATAGCTAAAGCTAACTTCTACCATGTTATTGCTAATAAAGGTTGAAGGGTTTTGACATTAGAGTAGAACAGCTAGCAGTACACATTGAAGTAACTCAACATATTTAACTGTGTGTTGTTGACTGTCAATAGAGAATAGTTAATTTCATGGGGAAAAAATATGATTACTCTGGTTTTTGGGCTACTTTCAAAATAAAAACATCCACTTTAGAGGGACTTTTCTCCATAAAAAAATAAGTTATTAATGAATACAGTTAAAAAAATTACAACAGATTATAATGTATTCATTAAAAAGGTGAATACATTAACAAGCTAATCAAAAGAGATATACGTTTTTGTCATTGTAAAATATAACTACTACCGACATTTATTTATTTACTGTATGTTTTGTACCTTTAACTGTAAGCTTTATTTATCTATTAAGTATTTGTTATTCATGCATTCAATTTTAACAACGCCAGAGTTGGTCCTCCATACGGACTACTGCAAAAACAGGACGGAAAAGAAAAAAACTTTTTGAGAAGAAGAGGAAATCTAAGACATGCTCTGATGGACGTGGAGGCTATTCAATACGACATTTTACTGGAAAAAATATTTTAGTTTGACAACATACAGCCTGGTTTCTGAAGCGTCGGCCATTTCATGCTCTGAAAAACACAAACTTATATCACCCTCATTTAAAATAATAACACTGGGGGATTTGGATGTGTGGAGGGGGCATATTTCAGTCAAGGAAGATTTGAGCCTGCAGGGACTAAATGGACCCCTGTACCACCACTGTCCCTTGGATATGTTGACTCTGTTCCACAAAACAATGCTCTGCTTTCTACAAGTTGCGGCAAAACTAGATATATGTGCAAGTTTAGAAGCTCAAATCATTGTTATACAATAAAAAAAAATCATATATATCCCTTTTAAATGCACACAATTCTAAAGTTTCCAAAAGTTCTTAGCCTTTATTAAAGTCATAGGGAAGCCGCTGTTCCAACAGCTGCAGTTCCGAATTCTCCAGAGTAGTGCATGACTGTACACAAGTGAATAAAGTGAATGTGATTGGTCGGTTATCAAGGGGGCAGGATTGTTGTGGCGGAAGGTTCGGAAGCAAGTTAGATTGTGGCCCGTTTCTGAGAAGCATCTAGCTAAGCAGTTAGTAACTTAGTGGTAGTAGGTTCCCAATGGGAAATTACATTAGGACCAAGTAGCACTAAATTGGTCAATTTATGCTTCTGACGCATACTCTATACATGCACCCGTCAAATCTGTCTCTGCGTGTGACCCTGCCCCCCCATGCAGAGGTTCTGCAACCGTCATCGCGCACCTCAAAAAAAACCTGACTACATTCCGGATGGTCACAAATCTGCGCAGACCTCAAGTGGAGGTACGGAGACAAAAAGCAGCTGTTATTGGTCCTTGGTATGCCTTTTCAGCTGTCTGTGTGGTCGTTCTTCTCGATTCGGTGCCAGGGCGCGCCATTGTTAAAAACCGAGGAAGAATGGACAACTACGGCGAAAGGTAAATCGAGGAGGTTCGGAAGTACAACCACTTGTACGATGCCTCAGATAAATTATATAAATAAAAATATCCTCTTCGATTTCTAGCTACTCTAGATCCATCTCAGTGACCATGATATCTTGCAGATGCGCTATTGCTGTTTTGGAAGATAAACACTCCCGCTTTCGCAGCCGAACGTCTCGTGACCATCCGTCGAAGTTCTCGCGAGTTCCTGAATAGGCTCCCCCTTGCGCTTTGGAGGGAAACTGCTGTGCATCCCCAGAAATTCCAGGCCGACGGTGCAGAAGCATACCAGCAAAACTGATCCGCGACTAGACCCAAGCGACATTTGAATGTGTGCAGATGAAGAAGTATAATCGGCCATTTGGAAACACTGTGAAGGAACGCTATGGACCGCGGGAACATGCAAGAGGAGGAAAGTTTTGTGCCGGAAGTCGTGGATGAGTCTCCTCCCTCATACCTTTTTTTATTTAAAGAGTACATTTATATACATGTTTAAGCCAGAATGATTTGACATTTAAATATGACTTGCCTACGATTTTAAGATAGCCTGTTTCATTTCAGCATTAAGCTTAAACGAGTCCATCATGCATCCACAGAAAGTCTTCAAGACGTAGTTATGCATTTTGTTGGAAGGGCTATTAATCTCAAGTTCATTTTAAATCTTCTTGGAATAGATTTATATTCAGTAAAATACTTATATTAAAAGGGAGGTACACCCTCTTTCAGTTTTACAGTTTTGCATTTCAAGTCATAATAAAAACCAACAATCTGAAACAATGATATCAGCAGTCAGGTTCTGCTGCTTGAATAATAATCATCAGTCTTCTATAGGAGGCAATTTGCTGCTCTGAAGCATACAGCTGGGATGAAACAAAAAGCCAAAGTAGAAAGACATCAGCAATGACCTTGAAGAGGCGGTGGTTGCTGATCATCAGTGCTGATAAAAAATATTTAAAGTTTGAAGTTGAATGTGAGGCATTGAGTCGGAAAAGCATTTATAAGCAGTAAACAATTAAAATCATTGCCCATCTTCCCAGGTGCTTGTTAAATATGACATTTTATTATTCTATGCTGATAAACTTATGTTACTACATCTACAATTGGACATGTTAGAACATGGCTTACTGTTGGTCTAAATTCGAGACCTAAATAGTGATTATGAAGTCAGAATTCTGCCAAAAGGTTTCACTTGCTATAATTAAGAGCACTTTATTACAGTCGTGGTTCTCCCTTTTTGAGACTCTAAGTTTTTAGTTTTCAGTTATTCTGTTTCGTTGATCTTCTGTTTATTTTCCAATATATATTTAAGCAGTCTTTAGTTACTCTCTGCTGCCCCCTTGTGCTTCTTTTCTTTCCCCTTGGCTTCCTTCTAGTTAGTTCCACTCACACCTGCTCCTTATTAAGCTCATTAGTCCATCCTTTGTATACGCTTTAACTCTTCAGTCACTCAGTGCTGGTTCCTTGTTTTGTTGTTACCTCGTCTCGGCTTCCCATGTGAGTTTTCCCTGATGCTTTCTGGGTTTTTTGGTTCTTAGTATTTTGGATTTTTGGTTGTCTGCCTTTGTTTTTTCATTAAATCTACAAGATTCACCTCTGCCTAGTGATGTTGAGATGAAGCCTCATGAGGCATTGAACCATTTTGCCAAATTGCTTCAACGATCCCCACAGTTCATTAACCTGACTCCGCCAGATGGATTTGCTCCACATATCCATCTGGAAACCTTCCGTTGAAGTAATTTTGGGAAGGGGCGAAAATACTGGTTAGCTGATTGGCCTATGTTGGTGATAGACGGGCCAAATAAACCAATCAGATCAACGAAGCATATGACGTACTAAGAGAGCGACGATGAAGAGGAGCCAATTGATAGATCAAACTCTTGCCGAAACCAGTCGGGAGAAGAGCAAAAACATCTTTTCCTCTGAGAAAAGCATCCAGAGCAGTGTTTTGCTCTTCTTTCAGTGAAGAAATACTCTGTAATTCCGATAAAATTTGCTCGATAGCCACGCTAACGCGTTTCATCGGCTGAAGCTGCCATGTTCTTTAGATTGAAATGTCGCGCTTCTCGTTGCGTCACACCTCAACCCGCCTCAAAGCCAACGCTGATTGGCGTTCGTTTGGTGAACGGCTCCAAATTTTCTTCAACGGAGAGTCTCCAGACTGATTAGCGAGTGAAATCTTGAAAGCTCGCGAGATCAGGATGGTCTCACGAGGCTAACAGTTCATGAGGCTCCATGTAAATATGTCACCATCTAATGGTGCAGCACAGAACTACATTTAGTAATAAAATCAGTGATTTTTTTTGCAATTGTTTTACTTTTTTTCCCCTTTTAAGTTCCTTTGAAATTGTTAATGGTTGGTGTGTATAATAAAATCTTTTGTAAGTTTTTTTTAAGTGTAAAATTTCTTAGAACAATCATTTACATATCACAGTTTTTCTGCCATTTTAGTGAAATAAACTCAAGCAGACAGTGAAAGTGTTAGTGAAATTCGGGCAATGATGAGCAAAATGAAAGATGTAAGTCATTTTTATTCAAACATAATAGTTTTTCTGCATTTTTTGGTTTTAATCAAAGTTGCGTTCAACCAATCTTTTGGCTAAACCGACCTAATTTGGCAGCATTTTTACCCAAACTATATTTTTACAAGGGCAAACCAATGCAAATAAGTCTCGTAAGCCAAAATAATTAAAGATGATTACATCTTTCAAAAATTAAGGGCAGGTCTTGAACCATCAACCTCTAGAGAGAGAGCCTGCTCAGATTTTGATCATTACATTGTTTATTCTCACCAAAATAATTTTAAGGAACTAGATTGTTTTTTTTCCCAACCAATCTATACTTAGAATCTATCCAAACTTTATCCAGCTGACAGCAGCTCTCCTCCAAACTCCATCATCTTGACTGAATACTGAGGCTGTTTAAATGCCTGTCAAAATTCTTGTGCTTCCTGAACCGCTTCCAGAAGCGGTCAACTGGTCTCATGGTAGCGAGGCCTCGGACGTCATCAATTTTGTCCCCTCCTCTAAATGAATAACGCCTCGACACCCGCTTCGGGAAACGCCCCCTCTAGTATTCGACACACGCCTCGAAGCCTCCGCTCATATCATATCACTACCTCTGCCTCTCCTGGTCTTTGCATTTGGGTCCTCAACCAACCTCCATACAAATCGTGACATATATATAAACCACTTTCGACACATATTTTACAAGTTTTACCCATGCAAATTCAATACCACAATTCTCTAATATGTTACGTGCATAATTGCATACTCCTTTTCTGCACTCATGGCTTGGCTTCCACACGCTGTAGATTCTCTCCAACTCAGAGGAACCAACCTGAGAAAGCCATGAGTGCAGAGAAGGAGCATGCAAATATACTCACTTCTGCAGGGACCACTACACTACTGAGCGTTCACTATTACTTGTGACATATGGGCGTCTTTTGGAGACTAGTGTTTTACATGAAAATGATCATATTTGTTGTGCATTTGTACTTTAGGCAGAGTTCTGCCTTCATCAAGAGATGTTTGGGAACATGTCAGGGTCGACACTGATTGAATCGAGGCATCTCCTGAAACATACAAGGAGTAAATCAATTTGAACCAATCTTACCAAGATTTAAAATATTTAGCAATTTTCATTGCCTTTTATTTTTATTCATTATCGACTTCTGATTTTTAATTCTGTATTTACTTAATTCACTTTTTGTATTTGTTAAATTTAGTTTTAATTAAAAGAAAAATGCTTAGTTGCAGTTTAGTTTTTTATTAGTTTTGGTTACAGTTTAAGTTTTTTATGTAATAAGTCTCAAATACCTGAAGACACACTAAAATTAACGCAGAAATAAATAATAGAAATAAAAAACCCAGATAAGGGCAGACTGCTGCAGCAACACCAATAACCTGACTGCCGTACCTGCCATCTGCTGGCGTGATGCGGAACAATGACAACAAGTCAAATTAGAGGCAGCAGATTAGACCTCATTTTATAGCATAATTATAAAGACACAAAAGAAAACTAAGCACTTTCTGTTTGATTTCTGAACTCTAGTTACAGTTTGGGTTGGTTTAAATGATTTGATCTAGTTTTTAAGTAAGTAAGTAAACTTTATTTGTATAGCACTTTTCACAGACAAAGTCACAAAGTGCTTCACATGATAACATATAAACAACACAAGTAAAAACAGATTAAATGCAATAAAAGCTAAAATAAGTAAGTGAATAAAACAATAAGCTATGTGCTTTGGAAGGCTTGTGAAAACAGGTGTGTTTTTAGCTGCTTTTTAAAGATATCCACCGAGTCCAGAGAACGCAGGGACATGGGGACTTCATTCCAGAGACGGGGTGCCACCGCTTTAAAGGACCGGTCTCCTCGGGTTTTAAAACGGGTCCGAGGAACCATAAGCAGGTTTTGACCTGAAGACCTTAGGCTACGGACCGAAGCATACGGCTGGATCAGACCTGTCATGTAGCCAGGCGCCTGTCCATGAAGGGCCCTGAAGGTAAGGACCAGGATTTTAAAATTTATCCTGGAGGCAACAGTAAGCCAATGTAGGGACTTCAGGAAAGGATTAACATGGCCTGTCCTATTTGTGCGGGTCAGGAGTCTTGCAGCAGAGTTCTGGACAAGTTGTAGGCGACCCAGCTCCTTCTTGCTCAGACAGGTAAGCAGACTGTTACAGTAATCCAGTCTTGAGGAAACGAAAGCATGGATGATTCTCTCCAAATCATCGTGTGAGATGATTTTCCTTACCTTGGAGATATTGCGCAGATGGAAGTAACAGTTCCTGATCAGTTGTTTTGATTGTAGCGCAAGGGACATCCCCTCATCGAAAATCACTCCAAGATTGCATAGACTGGATTTGGCTGAGGAGCTTCAGTTTAGTTCATTTTAATGCCTTAAATCAATGAGAGGGATTCCAAGTCAGCTACATTATTTTAATGGACTAGACTTGTCAAACTATTTAGATCAAGTCCCGTCATTTTTAAAAACGTTTTAAGCTTTCTATCTAAGCATGGGCAGCAGATTGCATTAAGTCATTCACTCCTCCAGTCGTGTCGGAATGAATCGACGGTGGACAGTCTTTGCAGCAATCTCCCACACCTAGCATTCGTGTAGCGACGAGAGAAAAGAAAAATCACCTCCAAAAAGAAGAAACATCCAGCAAAATAAAGCTCAGTAAGGACGGCCATCATGCCACAACTGACTGAGGTCTGAGAAGCAAACCATGAGCTCTTCTGAAGCTGTTGAAAAGCTGGATGCGGCTTCTGCGAGCTGTGAAGAAACAAATGTCTGCAAACATCAGTAAACTGATGCAATGTGGTAAAGCAGGGTGAGCCAACATTACTTTGCAATGTTGCGAGAGGCTGTTGAAGCCAAGCAGAAAACAACCAAAACTATTTTTAGTTTTATCACTCTTTATTTTTCCATTTTGGCTTCCTTTATTTAAGAAATAACCTCAGTGTGGGGTGGGTGCTGGAACCCATCACTGAGCAAGCCCCTGACTTTTCGGAATGAGAGTTTTACCAACTACATCATTAATAAGTAAGGTTTGGCAAATGAGACTATTTTAGGTTTTCCAAAAACACTGTTGCCTGAATTGGCTTTTGTTCTTTTTTTCTAAATTATCCAACACAACATCAGAGACACGAGTCTAAAAACAGGGAAGAACTTCAGTTGTTTTCTTAGCGTAACGTTCAGATCTGCTGCCGAGTTCTGTGATCTCTTTTCATAAAAAGCCAGCAAGCTTATCTATATCAGTCAAAAATGAGGCTAAATGTAGCAGACTGGACATGCTGCCCCATTTTATTTATTTGTTCCAGTGGAAAATAGGTTCTCACATGTGAGCTGTCATCGATTGCTTCCTGGTAAAAGGAATATGAAAGGAGGAACAGAAGCATTGGATACAGCAGACCAGAGGTGTTGTAGCAAACTCGATAGAGACGGTGCACATTTCACACAGCAGCTATGTTTCTGTTCCTCAATGCTGAGCACGTCTAACATGCAGGAATCTTTCCACTGGGTCCCCTTAAAGACAAAATGTATCACATTTTCTCAGTCTCTTAATTAATCAGTCGCCTCGAATCTGCCTAAAATAGATTTTTTCATTGGCCTTCATTATCATGTCCTTCATACTGCTGAATGACCGTTCAAGATTTATGCAGCGGAGCATATTTACAGGGAGAGCGTGAGCTCCCAGCAGGAGGAAGGGATCCATCTGGGATTTACAGAGATTACGCTGAATTCTTAAGGACCATTTATCCCCTCCTCATTCTGGAATTCAAACGTTTAGCTTAAACATTTATTGAACGACGGCTTCAGATTTGGGATGGCATCTTACAGGTTTTCAATTACGCGTTGTTCCACAGCAGTAAAGCACATATCCTGCAAAGGGCGGCTTCTATCCTCCAAAGACCTAAAGGTTGAAAAGTGTAAAAGAAAAAGTCAAATTAAGAAGTGTTGCACAGTGCTTTAATAAAGTTCTGAAGTGCAGCCCAAGGGACTGTTTTTTTTTTTTTTTTTTTCCAACACTGCAGGAAATTGGTTCCTGCTAATTGAAGTTTTGATGTTTGGAAGCTGCTGGTGAGAACAGAGCTCAGAAAAGTGGATGAGAAAAATGCAAAACAACGGAACTATGACTGTAGCAAAGCCTGCTGTGGTGTTTCTGCTACGCCGCCTTATAAGTGTTTCATTTTTTGTTTTGTTTTCGACCTCCTCATGTCTGAATGAGGAGTGTTTGGATACAAGAAATACTTATTCCCATAACAATCCAAGGTTTATTCATAACATGTTACTGTTTAACCAAAGTATCTGTAATTTGTTTTGACTCTGACTACTTTCCATTATTGTAAGTAAGGTTGACAAACATTGACCAGATCAGAACAGGGCTGATTACCAACCAATAAGGGCTGTACGATGTCTTGTTCTCTTTTTGCAAAGATGTAATAAAATGCCGACTGAGTGAAATCCATCGATCTCTGTTTATTTAACAGGAGTGCATAGTTGAATACTTTTTTCCCCCCAACATCACCACCACACAGTTTTTCTCCCATCATTGCCCTCCATTTATCTCAATCCATCTCCCCATCAAAGATGCAGAGCAACACCTGATGTACTGAAAGATCGACTTTGTTGATGGATTGTCAGAGTGTGGCCTTCCATAGGGCCATGACAAAGAAAATTGTTCTTAAATAGAAAAAGATGATTAATGGAATTAGAAGACTTTTTTTCCCTCTTGGTGCACCTTGGAAATTAATGAAGTAGTTCCTCTCAGAATGATTCTACCACCACCCTGTTTCACAGTGGGGAGGGCATAATCAGGTTAACTGGAAGTTGTATCATCTTTGTTCTACACTCACCGGCCACTTTATTAGGTACACCTGTCCAACTGCACGTTAACACTTAATTTCTAAGCAGCCAATCACATGGCGGCAACTCAGTGCATTTAGGCATGTAGACATGGTCAAGACAATCTCCTGCAGTTCAAACCGAGCATCAGTATGGGGAAGAAAGGTGATTTGAGTGACTTTGAACGTGGCGTGATTTTTGGTGCCAGAAGGGCTGGTCTGAGTTTTTCAGAAACTGCTGATCTACTGGGATTTTCACACGCAACCATCTCTAGGGTTTACAGAGAATGGTCCGAAAAAGAAAAAACATCCAGTGAGCGGCAGTTCTGTGGGCGGAAATGCCTTGTTGATGCCAGAGGTCAGAGGAGAATGGCCAGACTGGTTCGAGCTGATAGAAGGGCAACAGTGACTCAAATACCGTTACAACCAAGGTGGGCAGAAGAGCATCTCTGAACGCACAGTACGTCAAACTTTGAGGCAGATGGTCTACAGCAGCAGAAGACCACACCGGGTGCCACTCCTTTCAGCTAAGAACAGGAAACTGAGGCTACAATTTGCACAAGCTAATCGAAATTGGACAATAGAAGATTGGAAAAACGTTGCCTGGTCTGATGAGTCTCGATTTCTGCTGCGACATTCGGATGGTAGGGTCAGAATTTGGCGTCTACAACATGAAATCATGGATCCATCCTGCCTTGTATCAACGGTTCAGGCTGGTGGTGTCATGGTGTGGGGAATATTTTCTTGGCACTCTTTGGGCCCCTTGGTACCAATTGAGCATCGTTGCAACGCCAAAGCCTACCTGAGTATTGTTGCTGACCATGTCCATCCCTTTATGACCACAATGTACCCAACTTCTGATGGCTACTTTCAGCAGGATAATGCGCCATGTCATAAAGCTGGAATCATCTCAGACTGGTTTCTTGAACATGACAATGAGTTCACTGTACTCAAATGGCCTCCACAGTCACCAGATCTCAATCCAATAGAGCATCTTTGGGATGTGGTGGAACGGGAGATTCGCATCATGGATGTGCAGCCGACAAATCTGCGGCAACTGTGTGATGCCATCATGTCAATATGGACCAAACTTCCTGAGGAATGCTTCCAGCACCTTGTTGAATCTATGCCACGAAGAATTGAGGCAGTTCTGAAGGCAAAAGGGGGTCCAACCCGTTACTAGCATGGGGTACCTAATAAAGTGGCCGGTGAGTGTAGAATCAGATGACGAATTGAAGATGTTCAACACTCATGATGCCAATTTCTTATTATACCCTGTTCTAATATCTCCACAACTTCTTGACTGACCTGTCTGCTTTACATTAGGCGGTTGGAATGACCTGGTTTTTTTCCAGGAATATCAGATTAAATGATGCTAAACACAAATGCACGTCCTTTTCTGCAAAATAAAACACATTGAAGCGCACATTCACAAAGAGGCCTTAAGAATGCATTCTATTCTGATAATCAATATTTTAGAATTAAAATGTATATCTGATCTGATCCAAACTTATATTCAGTTACTGATGTCCCCTTTTTCTTACCTGAATTACATAACTGTGCAGTTTTTGCAACATATCAATACTTTTAAAAGCAAATATATACAAAATAATGGTTGTAAGAATGGTGGTTAATGTTGAAAATTTACTTTTTTTTAAACATTCTTTGGTTGTATGAATGATCTTTGAGAATTAGTATTAGTATGATCCTGAATTGAAAGTCTTTTTTTTAAACACAGGCCTACATGGAAATGTATTTTTAAAATCATATATGTAATTTTGAATGATATACAGCTTGTGAGATTTGCAGCGTTTTGTCAAGTAAATGGATCCAGTTCTCACCCAGCAGTTTGGAGGAAAAGTGCTAATAAATCACCTATTATCTCTTGAGTCAACCAGCAAAATATCAACATAGTGTGAATTGCTTTCTCGGTACAAGCCTAGCATAACAATTGCTACTTCTCTTAGAATAAAGAGTACTGAGCCACTGTGTTGTATAATTAAGGTGCTGATAAATGGGGAGTCTTTCAGCTTCAGCCGGTGCATTTCATTGGCCGACAGTAGGAGCACCCTGACCACATCAATCAGCCCGAGCAGTTTGCCGAAGGCCGTCAAAACGCCAGTCCCAACGCATTTATAAGTCTTGAAATGAACGCATGCACAGCTTATCTGAATAACAACTCATCCCGTGGCCGGGGCTGCTGTCGCTACTGATTCATCATCATTAGCTAGGCTGAGGAACAAGAAAAGATGCTCAGGTCAAGGATGTGTTAGGAGAGATAAAATAATCCTGTAATCCTCGGGATAAACACAAAGTTCATTCTAGAGCCCAGTCAGCTGCAGGACACCCGTTCTATGGTAATTAAATGCATGGATCTGACATCCATATGCCTATTTATTGATGTCACCCTATCACCCTGCCACAAAGTTCACGCCTACGTTTCTGTCATCTCTTCATTAATATGATATGCCCCATATCGGCATAATTATCTGTGCTTCTACTGGGGAAGAAGGTTACAAGTGCAGGAAAAGCCTTTCAGCAACACCTGATGATGCTGAGACAAATGGACAGTTCATGTGCCTGAGCAGTCAGACCAAACCTGTCGCTGCAGCGTGTGTTTAAAGTTAGAACGGGTAAAGATAGCTTCAGCTTTTCGGCTCTGAAGCAGAGGTAGACAATGGACAGAAAAATTACGACATGACTGGATATTCACAGCACCTAATCCGTTAACTCCTGCTGATCTGCACTGAAAGGTAAAATTAGCAGGAAGCACTCACCCTAATGGACTTCTTGTGTACATTTGCAAAATGAATGTTGAATAAAGATGGCCGAGCTGGGTAAAGACAGGAAGTAGAGGAACTTGCAACAAAATCATTTCCCTGGAGGACGCTCTGCTTCGTGTTGAGGAGCCAGGCTGTAAGGTGTTCTGCAGGAGCCATCCTATACCAGTGTCTGTATGCATATGTTATGAGCTCCGGTGTTTATGGTGATATTTGTAGCTGAACTTATGCAACTCACGCAAATAAGGAAACTACAATATTAATGTCCTTGGCAGGAAGACAGCCTGAACTTCGACTTAGCCATGACAATCCTGCCCATGAAGGAAACCTCTATTTACAGAGTCCTTCACGCTCAGTAATGCTGCAGCTAAAGGTGTTTGAATCAACTTTGAATGAATTCCTCCTCTGTTGCAGTGGTATTAACCAAGGCCATGAAATTTTGAACACTATAATTTATTCAGTGGGAGAATATTAATAAAACGTTTTTTAACAAACCCCCTGGTGGCATAATTACTGGCACCCTGTTACTACTTGTTCAATCCCTGTTTTACCAACAGCAAAACATTTCTTCCACTAAGCAGATCTTCTATATCTTTTCACAGTGTTGGCAAGAGAGAGGGATCTATGACTATTTCTCACTGCACAATTCCTCCACATTTCTCTTGAGTCCTTAACATCGGATTCTTTCTTGACTATCTCCAGCTGTCAATGGGTGTGAGGCGGGGTAGTATCGGCACTCTTTTGGAGGAAAATCTTTTGCTACTATACCCACTGAGTAACTTTACTAAATGAAGAACAAGAACATTTTCATCTAAATGCTTCATACGCTGACAGTTTCGTTTCATTAAAATTTTTGTTTGTTGTACACAAGCTAATTTTTGTCTACTTAGCCTCCGATAACATGATGTTATAGGGAATACATAGTAAAATGTAGATATTGTCTCTTGAGGTAGTTTACCCTGTTCTATCAAATGAACATTACAAACCTATGTTTTATGTAAAAAAAAAAAAAAAAAGTGGTTTACTTGAGTTTATTTTCATTTTTTTTTCTTTTTGCATTGGTATTAGTTATTTTATTTAAAGTCAGCCATATTACACAGTTTTATATAATAAAGCAGACATTATGTAACCTGACTCCGCCAGATGGATTTGCTCCGCATATCCATCTGGAAACCTTCGGTTGAAGTCATTTTGGGACGGCGCGAAAATACTGGTTAGCTGATTGGCTTTTGTTGGTGATAGACGGGCCAAATAAACCAATCAGATCAACGAAGCATATGACGTAACAGAGCGACGATGAAGAGGAGCCAATTGATAGATCAAACTCTTGTCGAAACCAGTCGGGAGAAGAGCAAAAACATCTTTTCCTCTGAGAAAAGCCTCCAGAGCAGTGTTTTGCTTTTCTTTCAGTGAAGAAATACTCTGTAATTCCGATAAAACTTGCTCGATAGCCACGCTAAGGCTAATTTCATCGGCTGAAGCCGCCATGTTCTTAAGACTGAACTGTCCTGCTTCTTGTTGCGTCACACCTCAACCCGCCTCAAAGCCAACGCTGATTGGACGTTCGTTTGGTGAACGGCGCCAAATTTTCTTTAACGGAGAGTCTCCAGACTGATCTGCGAGAAACCTTGAAAGCTCGCGAGATCAGGAAGGTCTCACGAGGCTAGACATTATGTAGTTCGGTTGCCTTTTTACCAAATGCCTTTTTTACTCTAGTGATTTCCTTTTTGTACTTTTAATTGGGTACAGTGTTAGTGGTAATCTTACTCGAGTAATTCTTCATGCACAAGCCCAACTGTGTTCATCTCATGCAGACAGGTTGGGTAAAAAGTTTTCCATCTAAGGAAGCCAAGCAGATTGAATGGCATGAGCATGGAGCGACAGAAGACAGTCTCTTGCCTTTTTTTCTTTACTTTGCAGTAATCTCCCTAAAGTGAGCATGAATTTTCCATTGGTCATTGGGATGACCATGGAAGATTGGGGACTTAGCATCTGGAGTTATTTCTGTCTTGGTTTAGTTGAAATTGATCCACGTGTTTTGGATTAAAGACTCAAACGTAAGATGCAACAAGATAATTTTTAGAAAAATCATATTCTGTAGAGTTTAGGATTTTATGCACTGTAATAGAATTCCTATGTAATTTGAAAGAGAAACAGCCAAAGCAAAACAGATCCTGCATTGTACTAAACATTGTTGATGAGGCGCTTCTTAATATATATTTTTTGTTATGGTTCTCCCCTTTTGGGACTTTGAGCTTATAATTTCATTTTTCATTATCTAAGTAATTCTGTTATGTTGATCTTAGGTCTATTTTCCTTTTTGTGTTATATTTAAGCAGTCTTTACTTACTCTCCTTCCCCCTAGCTCCTCCTAGTCACTTCAATCCACACCTGCTCCATATCAGCTGATTACCCCAGTCTTTTTCTGTCTCCCATATATGCTCTCTCTGTGCAGTTCTTCACTGCTGGCTCCTTGTTAGTTGCTTCTCTGTATCTGGCTCCCCACGTGAGTTTTCCCTGATATTTTTCGTTTTTTTGTATTTGTATTTTAGTTATTTCAATAAACCTGCAGGAACTCAACTCTGCCTCCATCATGCTCTGCATTTGGGTCCTCAACCAACCTCCAACCACACGTTGACATTTTTAAGCTTTTATTGTAATAAATATCAATGATGGTGTCTTTTGACTAAAGCAGGTGCTGGTAGAGAGAAGAATGGTTTACTCATATATTTGTAGGTTTTTATTTTGAAGAGTGCTTTTATTTTTTACCAGCCTCTCTATTCTTGTCCACTTTAATTTCATCTTTTGATAGAGTTTATATTGGTTTTGTTTTCATCATTTATCTGTGTAAGCTTCTATTGGTAAGGTTTATTGAGGCTGTTAGATTTTTTTGTAGATGTTGTTTATTTCTTGTTTTCTTGGTAGAGGGTATAAAAAGCAGATATTTGCTGTCAGGATGTGATGGGGTCGGTGTCCACATGACCTCCACTTCAAATAATAAATCCACCTCTACCCTTATTTTATTTTCATACCCTCACATTAAACATTAAGAACCTCACTGGTCAAAACTGACAGAGTTATGAGTCACTGACATCCTTCACTGGCATGGAATGCAGCTGCAGTCTGTGGCTCAACATACCGGCTTCCTCATTCATTAAATGTGTCAAGGCTCAGAACTGAGGTGCCCAGAATTCGAAGCAGACAGATTAGTGTAATTCACAAAAGTGTTTATTAACGTACGTCGGATCTGCAGTGAGGGCGTCAAAGGCTGGAATCTGTAGAGGGAAATTTCAGTTTAGTGACCACGTAAATCTGATGGAGCGCGATTACAAGTGTGTGAGTCACTAACTAGAGTTCAGACTTTGCCAAGAAGAAGGAGTAGAATCCAGCTGGATGGCTAACAACAGCACACGCCGAATGCCGCCCTAAGAGTTCCAGGAGCCGGAGCCTAAAGGCTGCTAAACTGGCAGACAAGCAGTCCTAAGCAGACAAAAGGAAGGCAGGAGTTTCCAGAGGGCAAAGCCAAAGCCGGTGTTGAAGAGGTACCAAAGAGAAATTCAAATCGAAATCAGGAGGCAGATCCAGGTTGTCCACAGGCAGAAACCAGCATGAATCCAAAGACGGGTCAGGCAAATAAATCCGAAACAGAAACAGGCAAGATCAAAGGTCTGAGGGCAGAAATGGTCAGGATCAGGTAATAAGAACAACAGGTACACTAGAGAACTCTTATCGAAGGCTCGAATAATCTGGCACTGATGACTGGGAGCGAGCAGCTTAAACAGAGGCAGGAGCAGGTGGTTGAGATGAACAGGAATGACAAACTGGGCAGAGCTAGGCAGGTGAATGGAATGAACCATTAAGCCAGTCATCAGTGCCAAAATCATGAGAAGATTAGATAAAAACTGTTGCTGAGACTCAACTTTCAGGCAACAAGTCCATGTCAAGTCTTTAAGGCACAAGTTCAAGATGATTCTGAAGTTGTTTTTTTTCTTCTGCGTGTTAAGCACGACTTGATACCGACTCTTAACTTCTCTGGCTCTGTTTTGACCTTTTTTTGTTTATATGTGATTCTTTTTCCCCACTGACAATTGAACTTTAAATTAAAAGTTGGATTATTCTTTACGTCTAGGGTGCAATGGACTCTGAACTTAATGCTCAGAATCTATAATGCTGACACAATTTTTTCTTCTTCTTTCTTCTTTAACTTAATCTTTTCTTTTGTCTATACTATGTGTTTTGAAGTCAGAATCACACTATAATTCAAATGAAAATTGAGAAAAATAACATTTAACAAGCGGACCAAAGCTTGGACCCATTTACTGAGCCCTGCAGGAGTATAATGGTTAAGACATAATGCGAATATTACCTTCATTAGTGTGACCTTTCGCTACTGTAATCAAACTTTCAATGTCCAGGGACACAAAATGGCCTTTCAATAACACAAAAATAGCAGTCTAATGAAAGGACTACATAAAAAGGAACAAAATAAGAAAAAAGCACCCAGCATTCCCTTAAAATTATCTAGTTCTTTAAGGCAATTTGAACTAGAGCACCCCTCAGTTATTACAGCCAAATTAGGTTGAACAGGCAGCAAAACTTTGCTTTCTTTTCATTTTCTCTCAAACATTTTATGCACTTATTTAGTAATTTTTGTCTTAATTTGAACAAAATTAAGACAAAAAGTTCAGTTGATTTGAAATTACATTATTTTAAGCCTTAATTATAACTTTATCCTAGAAGTAAAGAACACACACACAGTTGTCCCATTTTTAAATTATCCTACTCAGTTAAATAGTTGTTTAATATGAGTAGTAGGGTTGCAACTAACAATTATTTTGCAAATCAATTAACCTGATGATTATTTTTTTGATTAATCGATTAATCCGATTCCCTAAAGAAGAAAATAAACCAGGTGAAACTAAAACTTTTCCACTTGAGGAGTTCTGGATAGAGCACATTGACAGATGAAAACGTTTTTTTTTTTTTTATCATACATGCAAAATGTTTACATATTTTGTTAACAATTTTGGGATAATTGCTGCTCAAGGTGGGTTGCTCTGTCAAATAAAAGGCATGCTTTATAGTCTATATGCTCCATTTAACGATTGATCAATTATTAAATTAGTTGACCATTATTTCATAATAATTGATAAATCAAATAATAAATTATTCACGATTAATCCGATTATTTTTTCCAGCCCTTATGAGTGTGCAATTCCTATTCTTACTTTTTGTCATGTTTGTGCAAATTGCCTTTTAATTTGCTGCTTTTTTCTATTCTACTCTATTAACCAGCAGGCACGAGAAAAAAAAAATGGTATCTGAGTTTTCCACTTCCCTTCTTGTTGCTTTTGTTTATACAGCTAAAGAATCATACAGAGAGCAGTGGGTAAATCTTAAGTTTAGCCAGAATTACCCACTGCTATCACAAAGCAAATCTGGTACGCCGATCCTTTAATCTCTGCAAGTTACTGTTTGGTTTACCTGCAAACATTAACTTGCAGGTAGACCAAACTACCTTAACTTTTACCTAAGAAAATTTAAATCACACAGTGAAATTTGCAAATATATATAAAAAGGTACAAAAAAAGGAACAACAGTAGTAACAGACAAAAACAAATAAAATGCTCTCATTTAGATTAAATAAGTGCTTTAATCCCGATCGTTAGAGTAGTCCAGTTCGGTTAGTCATTGAAGGAGTCCAGCACTCCAGCACACGGTTCAATGCATTTCCTGTTGGTTTTAGATAAAGAATCAAAGACCTCTCCCCTTTAAGAACTCAAGATAGGGCATGACCAGAGCATATGCGCATGAGTTGCAGGTGCTAGACCATGGAAATCACAGACAGGGTCCACATCCATAAACATTTTTGAGAAGCTAACCTTTGTCAGGTGAACACGGTGCAACATTTTGCACTGAATGAATGTTTGGGAACATTCAAACAGATGATTCATGTACTTTCAAAAGCACCTTTTTCCACATATCCTATGTAGGGCTGGGTTAAAAAAAATCGATTTAATCAATTTTGAATAGATTCCTTTACATTTTTGCAAAATCAATGTCTAGGGAACGAGATCGATTCATTTTATAGTGACCCGCGTGACGTTCACATTCAAATAAGCAGGAAAGATGCATTCAAGATTACTTCAAGCTAGACAGTTGCAAATATAGCCAATAGGTCGACTGAAGACATTAACAAATGGGGGCTGACCAGAAAACACCCTATAGTTGTTACAGAAAACGCCGCAAATATGGTTTGTTAAGTGGAGATAATGCAGCTCATGCATGTCTGCTGTGTCACGTCTGCTTGCTCGAGCGAGGCTTCAATTTTTCACTTTTCACAAACAAGTTTGCACTTTTGTTCACATCTCATGTTTAAACTGTCTGATTTAGAAGTTTTCACTTTGTGTTTAATGTGACAGGAAAAAAATCAATACATGAGTATTTTGAAATCGATTTAGTGAAATCTATTGGCGAAAATACCCAGCCCTAATCCTCTGTGATTTGTTCACCCAACTCGTCTTCCCAGAGCATCTTAAAAGACGTCAGGGGCAATGGTTCCAACTTCACCAGCGCCATTCATGTGTGTGTCTCTCTTATGTCTATAAGGCCGAAGGCTCACTAGATTCAGCACAGCGGTCTGGAGCTCCTCTCCTAGCCTCGATGGTGTTCTTACCGTTGACCCTGTGAGCAGGAGGAGGAGTTAGGAGCTACAATTTCCAGTATTCAGATCACACACTGCAAAAACGGTCTAAAAATGTGTAAAAAATGTCTTAAATTAAGTGTATTTACCCTTAATTTGAGCAGGTAAATGAGATAGTTTGCCAACGGAATGACCAATTTTACTCTTAAAATCAGATATTTAGATAATATGCACTTGAAATAAGACAATGCAATTGTGTTTTCTAATTTTAAGTGTAAATTTTCTTGTTCCATTGGCAAAATGTTTCCTTTACCTCCTCAATCCAAGAACAAATGCACTTATTCTAAGAAAAAATGACTTATCTAGATTTGGATTTTTTCCAGTGTGTTAGATTGAGCCTGGTATTTGGGAGGCATCTGCTGGTGTCTTCCACTCTGTTAACGTCTAGTTTTGGTGGCAAATGTTAAATTTCCTGCTAAGTGGCATCCTATGTCACACGTGTCAGGGAAAATCAGTGGATATGTGTGATAAGTGCATTAAAAAGATCTATCATTACAAAAAAGTAGCTGTGGGAAAAACGTGAATAATTTGATGTAAAATGGAGATAAATCGCTAGACGTCTTATGATCATGCTTTATCATTTGTCTCATTTTCACATCCTCAAAGCCAGAAGAACCAGTTCATTTTATTATCTCTTCTATTTCATTATAATTTAACCAGATCATATCTAAAGTAGCTAAGAAATATGCTGCATTGTTTTTAAATTATCCATTTCAATTTATCTGTGTCATACATGATATATATATATATAAATATACACACATACAATTTCCTTTTAACAAGTGTGTTTTGATGTGTTTCTTTCTAAAGTAAAACCTGTCACATCTTAAAAGGCGTCCTATCAATCTTGCCCCTCTTAATTTACACAAGCCTCAATTTCTCTTGGCAACCAGGCTACCGTGGCCTGCGTCGCTCTGTCTGAAGTGATTTTGGCTCGAGTTCAGACTGTTTATCACGTCTCTTCTAGATTAGTGTTGACCCTAATGTCTGAGGCTCGCAGAGCACCATTTGTTTCCCCGTCCGTTGCCAAGGCGATACCCTTCGAGGGAAGTGGACGGGAGGGATGGCTCTGCTGCAGAGGTGCAGACAACAGACTTCTTTAGCATTGATTTTCCTTCCCTGAGCATTCCTCAAAAGCACATGCAACACTTCCTTGTCTTCACCTACATGTCGAAAAACAACACCTCTATTACCGTTGCGTTATGAAGGGAAGGAGAAAAACTTCAACACAGATAGAGCCTGCTCTCTTTTCACATTTACTACAAGTTCTCTGCAGGATGTTGTAAAGTGAACTTTATGGCAGTGAGTGAGTGATAGTCCCAAACTTTTCAGAGGTTATGAAACCATTTAATTGCAATGTGTTCCAGTGCTTGAAGATAATGAGTAAAAAATGATGAGAACCTGCCTCCATTCACAGCTGTTCTTTGATATTCATGAACAAATGTCTGGGGTGGATGTTAGCGATACCTCTTACTTTCATCTCCCTCCCCTGGCTCTTCCCCAAGTGTCTTCTTGCATGCAAGGAACACATCTGAGGCAGGGTGCGTTGGCATAAGCATTGATTTTGCAAGCCTGAAAAGGCCAAGGTAATGCCCGTGCATAATTGATAAGCTTATCATGCGTTAAAATACTGCATTGTGATTTATATCAACAGTGTGGAAAATGGTAAAGAGTAATGGAACGCATCTAAATGGATTTCTTCTTGGACTGATTTTTTTCTTTTTCTTTAAATAACCCTTTTCTTTGCCTTTTCGTCACACACAAAGTGAGCCTCTTTCCTCTTTGGTGACACTGCACATCTGGAAGACTGTTTAATTACTTCCCATTAGCAATCTCGGCTTTGATGCAACACATCGGAGGCTAAGGAGATCCTCGGAGGTCTCAACATCTGCCTACAGTCAAACAACATCTGTAGAAAAACATCAGAACCAGAAGCGACCTCTAATAACTATATCAGCAGTATTTCATCTCTTCTGCACCGTCTCATGCTGATTGCTGTGTGATCAAAGATGGAGGCTGACAATCAATGGTCCTCATCATTTAAATCTGAGGCATCTGGCAAAGAGAACATCATGAATAAAAGACAAAGTGAAAAGCGTTATGTAACCACTTTGATGTGAATAGGAGCTCAGGGCTTTTTCAGTGATGCTGTTTGGACTGATGTCTCATTTACTTCTGTTTATATCCAGGTATTTCATTGGATACCTGCTAAGTACTTTATCTTTTAATTGTTTGCGTTATGTTGCAGAGTCTTGTGTGAAATAGAATGCTAATGCAATCTGGTAGCAATTATATCCTTAGTGGAACATTGTTCTGAGTATTTTCTGGCAAGACGCCTTTATTTTCTGCAGTGTGTAAAAGGAAAGCATCACCTGGGGGGGTGGACACTGGTGAAGGATTGTAGAGGTGCAATGTGGGTCCTATAAGTAAAATAATCAATCAGATATGTATAGGAAAATATATTACACAGCAATACAGCATATATACTATAACATAAAATATTATATATTAGAGTTACACGACAACAAAAAAGGTTAATTTCATTCACTCTGGCATAATTTTTGTTCTTTGTTCATGAAAGGATTTAAAGAAGCTTTTTTCGGATGTTAAATGTTGGTTTGACAGAAATAGATGATCTTTAAATTGATCTAAAATCAAGTTTATTTTCTTACCCTGAGAGTAAAATGAGTGAAAAAAGGTTGAAATATGGAATATATGTTGAAACATGTTTTTTTTTTTTTTTAACACAGATTTGGTCTTTGACAATCATGTTGAATCAGCCATAGCTGACACTATATGGAGCCGAGGCAGAAGTTCAACTGAAGAAACAATGAAGAAACCATACCTCCATGAAGGCCAATCAGCATCCATAGTTCATCTTAAAAGGTCTCCAAATCCATATCTCAGTCTGCTACCTAAAGGCGGTGGTTGCGCTATGTCTGACTTCGATAGAAAATGAAGGCTAATCATGTTTTGGGTGTACTATTCCTTTAAGGACAGGATTGGATAAGCAATAGCTTCTTCCTAGTCCATTTCTTAAACAACTAATTTGTGTTACAGAATACTTTTTGGGGTGATCTTATGGTATTCTTTGTTTATGTTTTTTTTTTTTTTATTTGTGATGAATTAAATAAAATGGTTTGAAAATCTAATTGCAGACGTTGAATCAGAAATTAACTTTAATTTGATTAAGTTTGTTTTACCAGTCACTGTAAAACCACATTTTACAGTCCCTGATGGCTCCAGTCGACCTCGGCAGATGGCCGCTCACACTGAGCCTGTTTTTGCTGGAGGTTTCTTCCTGTTAAAAGGGAGTTTTTCCTCTCCACTGTCGCTACAAGCATGCTTAGTGTGAGGGATAGCATTTGAGTCAATGAGTCAATACAATTAATTGGTTTTACTTAAGATAGAAAACAAAATATGACTGGATGATCTGGTAAACTGTAAAGTGCCTTGAGATGACATGTGTTGTGAATTAGCGCTATAGTAATAAACTGAAATGAATTAAAAATCAAGAGATAACTTGAATATAACCTTTCTGACAATTCAAAATAGGTTAAAATATCTAAAGGAGCAACAAAACATGTCCTGATCTGATCAAATTCAGTAACAGATAAGAAACAATCTAATGCAACAATGGAGAATTTTCCCAACTGACAATCAAAATAACTCCAAGAGCACATTAACATCCTACAGGAGGCCACAAATAACACCTTAAGCTCTGCAAGCCTCATTTACCACAGTTAAGGTCAGACACATGAATCAACTATAAAAAAAGGGATTGGGAAAATGGTCTCCAAGACAAAAAGAGTGATTATTCACCCGTTCTAACAATTTGTAAGAAACATGTTGAAGATCCTCAAGACCTATTCCAGAAAGAAATTCAATGCTGACAAGAAAATAAGGAATATTTTCTGAGACATGCATCCTGATGGAACCTGTGGATAAATAGTATGTGACCTTTTTTTTTTTTTTTTTTTTTTTTTTTTTTTATACACACACTTGAATTTTAAGGCAGGAAAATATTCAAAAGCAAACAATAAAGTCAGTCTCTGAACTTCTGACAAAATGAAAATAAAAGTTTTAAAGTGGTCTCCTCAAATGCGGGATTCAAATTAGACCGAGTTCATTCCTTTGCCCCATTTAGACTACCCCTCTGAAACTGATCCGTGCCAATTCTGGACCAAGTTTGGATCAGGTAACCGTTGCCGAGCCTGGTTCTTACGACCATTTATATATCGCACTAGCACATTTCCTCCTATCAACAAAAATGGCAGCACCCAAAACATTCAGGAACTTATGTGCCTGGATGGGGTCCTCTGCCCAAATTTCAATGGGACCCTCAGTCTCTGCATCATCCCAGGTCACACCACGCTCTTTAAATGCTATTTATTGTTAATAAGCTGAGAAGTTCATGTTGTGAACAGGTGAAGGAATCTGTGAAATGCAAAACTGGAGAAAGCCAGAAAACTCGTGAAATGAGTCAGCTGACTGTAAACAGGAAATGATGCAGTCTGCTCATTCACTCTTTTAGCCCCATTTACACTACCTTTTTGAAACCATGCCAAGATCAGTCCGAGCATGGTAACCGAAATAACTGTTGAGGGTAAATGGCACGCAAAACTGAAATGGACCGTGCCAGACACAACTGAACCGTGCTAAACTGGTACAAGTTCATCAGTAGGGCTTGGAACGGTTCAGTTCTGGCTCAGTTCTCAGATAACAAAGAGTGCATGAGCAGACTGTGTCATCTCCTTAAAGTCAGCCTTCGTAATCATAAAATTTCTAACATTCATAAAAATACAAGCTTCCTTAGCGTGCCACACGATTTCCAGTGATTATTCTGCTTAGCGGTGTGATGAACCTCAATGTCTGTCGATGTTTCCTGCGTCTGTAAGCCCTGATTAGACTATCGTTTGTCGTATCCACTTCCCAAAAGCCGACTCTGTCAAGTAAATTCACCAAAGGCTGCCTCACTCGCTTGACTCTCCACAAACAACGAAATATCACAACTATAACCAAACTTCCTGAATGTTACAGGCACCGCCATTTTCATCTGCTTGATTCCCCTCTAGAGAGCAGTAGTACCGTAGATCGTCATTTATGAGGCGAGGAACCGTGCTAGCCTAACGTGTAAATGGTCGTAAGGAACCAAACCTGGTACGGATCGTTTTCAGAGTGGTTGTGTAAATGAGGCAACTGAAAACTTTAAAACAGGCCAGACATGATCAAGCACTTCCAACCGATGTTTTCTGGGGGGCAGTTTTGAAGTGATCAAGTAAATAAGAAGCACAAATAAGAAAGTCTCTCTCATGGCATTTTTGTTTCTACTTTGCTGTTTAAATGTAATTATCTCCCTGCACCCTTACTTCAGGCAGCTGGCAGGCAGCTTCCCCATGAGAAATCAAACAATTACGTCTATTATAATGCACCTCTGTATCATCACATAGTGTCTTTCTGCTCTTTATTACACAGCAATATCGTGCATTCGCACTACCAGCAGTCATAACCGTTCCTGGGTGCATTTGAGAGTCATGACTTGGGTTAACAAATCGACTACAGAAACTGGACTCTAGTATGGTTAAAAGTGTGTGAAAGGCAGCCTAAGATACTATGGTAGAGCCGAAAAAAGCCAATGGGTAACTAAATGATAAACAGGTTCATGCTTGTTAAATTAGCAGCTAAATTAAAACAAATTCTGCAAAGAATGGTCCAAAATGTTTCCACAGGGATTAAAAACAATCACAAACACCTGATGGCAGCTATTGTAATGAAAGACAATTTTGACATCAAGTTTAAGGGGCAATTACTTGTCTGTCTCTCACACACACATCCACACTATAGAAGGTGAACAGCAGACTGACCCCTACATAGATTGTTCAGTTGATTGAGCGGGGTGTTTACACTTCCTGTTAACACCACGATAAGCCTGCCAAGCATTGCATCAATGAATTCACAGACAAAAATATCTACCCTGTGATAAGAAGTTGCTGAAAAAACATACTGATGCACATAGTCACAACAGATCCTAATCAACACCTCAAGTTTTGTTGCTAACAGCTGCAGAACACGTGAAAACGCCACCAGGAGACAAGCTTAAGAAGCAGATACACTAAAAGCTTTGAACAGTCCTAAAAATACAGTCAGTCTCACCTGCTGTAGATTAAAAAAAACAATCACAAATGAGTCATAAATGCTGCCAAAGGCTATTTCTCTTTCTTCTACCCTCGCTGCACCTCTGAAGGTAATGCTGCAAAGTAATAAACAAATACCCAGTTGGAGATCTAAGAAAAATGAAAGAAAAGGGAAGAGGAAGTAACTCAAAATGGCAAAATTTCATTTCCAGGCCCATAGAAAATTATAGGAAAATTGCAAAAAACTGCATTGTTCAATTGAAGATCATCTTATTTTATTAGTATTTAGAAATCCAACTAGATATTTTAAAAGAGATGTATTTATACATAACTTTCATGCTTTTATTTTTACTTTTGCAACATTAAGCTAATATAATTAAACCATAAAAGAACTGTAGCTATATCATAGGTATCTTTACTTCATTTGTCACAGGGCCCAGGCTGATGTGTAACAAACCCCCAAAGAAAGCAGTTCTCCCCTAATTTTTGCCACTTGTGCTCCACCACGCTGTGATGTGAAGAACAGAGGAGCTCCAAGCAGCATGCACAGATCATACAGGAAAAGTCAGTGATGAATGAAGTAGTCAGACCAAACCATTGGATTTTTAAATGTTTAAAACTGCTTCAATTTCCGCTTCTGTGATCCAGATATTTTCACCATTTATCTTGTACAAAGGGTGAGCACACCAAGTGCAGCGAAGCCATATCTGTTGCTTGTTTTGGTGCACTTAATGTTTAATCAGTACATTTTGTTTACCTACGTTGATATATATAGCAACACACTGATCTAATTAGCATAATTGCCATTTTTTTCTTTTTTCTTTTTTCCAGCGTTTTATTGACATTTCAATCTGAAAAACTCACAAAAAAAGAACAAAGACAAGAAAAGAAAAAGACAATTAGGAGGAATTTATTGATACAATTACTTCGTCTTTGGCGCTCAGACCTCGGCAGGAAACATAGCACTGAATTTAGATAGATATGCATGACCAGGAGTAAAGAATAGGGCTGTTTCCCGCAGGCCTGAAACTGGTGGTGGAGTGGAGATAGATGAAGTTGGTCAGTCTGTAGACTGCTGGTTAGAGAGACGGTCTGCTGAGCTTTATGGGGAGATCCAGTGGGCTGCGTGAGCTGATACTAGAGCTTCAGTCAGGGAGCTGGAAGATGGAAGTCCAGTTGGATAACACAGGTTGAGAGAACCTGTCCATGATGAGCAAGCATGAAGCGACAGTGGAGAGGAAAAACTCCCCTTTGGGAAGAAACCTCTGGCAGAACCAGGCTCAACATGGCGGTCTTCTGCCAGACCGGTTAAGATGAGACAGGGAACGCAGTGAGAGTCCGAAGGAATGACGCTCCGATGAAGCTTTAGCTACGATGGTGGAGGAGGGGATGGAGGTGGAGCGCATCCGCTGCCTGTGCACAGGAGCAGACAGGTGCGTATCGGAGGCCTTTTAAGATGAGCTTTGGATGCAGATTGGCTTTCGTGGAGGTGTGTTTCAAAGCTGATTGGCTGTGTTGCAGGTGGAGGTATGAAAAAGCAATGAGTTTCTTCAGATGAATTTCTGCCAAGGCTCCATTACACTGTCACAAGTACAGAGCAACGAAATTAACTCTCTGCAGTGGGCTGCCATTGTGCGGGACTCAAGAGTCTTGCTCAGGAAGCCAGTGGCAGTCCGTGGGAGTGGGGCTTGAGCTCAGAGCCTCAGGATTCTAGGCATTAGCCTGAATGGTCTTGCCTAAGGACCCACACTAGCAGCTCATTCCCCCCAGCTGGGGCATGAACCCAGGCTTCCTCTTTCCAGGACGACTTACTTACCACTTGAACTTACTAATTGTCTGTGTGTGTGTATGTATAATATATATATATATATATATATATATATATATATATATATATATATATATATATATATATATATATATATATATATATATATATATATATATATATATATATATATAAATAATCATATATCTATGCTTCTAAATATATTAATATAGTGTGCTCTTTAAATCTATCCTGTGTATAGCTAATTATTTTGAAAATCCTGATGCTGAGATTGTTTGATTTCCTGTTAGTGTGATGTCCATCCATACCTCCAGCTGCACCGAGTAGTCCAGTACTAATGGTGCTACTGGGTTCTGATTATTGGATTGCCTTCATTTTCATATGGACACAGTTAAATTTCACCATGTTCATCTTTTTTTTCAGATATAGTCTGTAGATCTGTTTCCCCCACAGAATCAATTTACCTTCTTCCAATTTCCATTAAACAAAGAAAGAAACACGTCACTTCAGAACAAGCAAAGAAGAAAACCTCTGGCCCTTTCTCATCAGCAATACCTAAACCAAATTGCTCTGGACCTTAGATAACCCATATCTGATGTGTCTACAGAACCCAGCACATACAATCAAAGCAAAGCTCCTATTCCATCTTCAGCTGTTTGTCTGTCAGGTTACCATTGTATCACAAGGCAACACAGAGACATGCAATCATACCCAAACACACACTTACATCTAAACCTATTTTAGAGTAACCAATAAACAGTCTTGTTTCTGTATAATTAGAGGTAGCCAGAGTACCCAGAATGTACTTACATATGCACAGGGAGAACATTCAGCCTCCATGCAGAAAGATCCCAGGCCGGGAATCAAACCCAGGACCTTCTTGCTGCAAGGCAGCAGTGCTACACACTGCTCCACCACACAGCCTTTGGTGTGATGTGATTCCTGCAAAGTTACTGCAGAGCTGCTCCGGCGTCAACCAACAACAGCATCAAGTCTCCCTGTTCCGGCTGCCCATCTGGTCGCCGCTGTGCAGGGGCAGCGTTAATGTCCTCATTAATTATAACGGCTGAGTATTTGCTGTGGAGTTTGCAGCTGAGTGGAGCAGAAACGGACACAGTGTAAATTGTGGGGTGACTAAGCTTACACTAAGCGGTAAGGTTTGTTCATCTTCATTCCATAACGCTCCGTCTCAACCATGCAATATATGTTAAAACTGCTTCTGCCCTGAAGCCCAGAATCCCGCAGCTGCCTCTTCACTGTAGATGTTGACACTGGTGTTTTGCGGGTACTATTTAATGAAGATGCCAGTTGGGAACCTGTGAGGCATCCGTTTCTCAAACTAGAGACTCTAATGTACTTATCTTCTTGCTCAGTTGTGCAACACGGCCTCCCACTTCTTTTTCTATTCTGGTCAGAGCCTGTTTGTGCTGTCCTCTGAAAGGGATAGGTACACACCGTTATTGGAAATCTTCAATTTCTTAGCAATTTCTCACATAGAATAGCCTTCATTTCTAAGAACAAGAATAGACTATCGAGTTTCAGATGAAAGTTCTCTTTTTCTGGCCATTTTGAGCGTTTAATTGACCCCATAAATGTGATGCTCCAGAAACTCAATCTTCTCAAAGGAAGGTCAGTTTTGTAGCTTCTGTAATGAGCTAAACTGTTTTCAGATGTGTGAACATGATTGCTCAAGGGTTTTCTAATCATCAATTAGCCTTCTGAGCCAATGAGCAAACACATTGTACCATTAGAACACTGGAGTGATAGTTGCTGGAAATGGGCCTCTATACACCTATGTAGATATTGCACCAAAAACCAGACATTTGCAGCTAGAATAGTCATTTACCACATTAGCAATGTATAGACTGTATTTCTTTAAAGTTAAGACTAGTTTAAAGTTATCTTCATTGAAAAGTACAGTGCTTTTCCTTCAAAAATAAGGACATTTCAATGTGAATGAACTTTTGAATGGTAGTGTATATATAATAAAAATTTGGTTTTACCAGTTTCATAAGCTTTGTACATTTGGCCCTGGGCACAACAAATTCAAGCTCAGCAAACATTTAGATGCACACAGCAATTATAAAATAAACAGCTACTAACAAATATAGGGATGTTATTGGGCTCTTTTGTGAAAGCACAACTCATCCCAGGGTAATGTTCTAGTCCCTCACCTGTCCCAAAGCGTCCCCGTGTGTCCCAGGCCCTGTGCTGCATTCAGAGCAGATCTTAACCATCTCCACACCCTGCAAAGTGTTCATCACTGGCGCTATGCTCCAACGCTGACCAAGAGGTTTTAATTTAATTCAATTTAATTTTCAATTCAGTTTATTTCTATAGCGCCAAATTCACAACACATGTCATCTCAGGGCACTTTACAGTTCAACCAGATCATCCAGTCAAATTGATTCAAAGTTTTCTATCTAAGGAAAACCAGTTGATTGCATCGACTCATTGACTCAAATGCAATCCATCACACTAAGCATGCTTGTAGCGACAGTGGAGAGGAAAAACTCCCTTTTAACAGGAAGAAACCTCCAGCAGAACCAGGCTCAGTGTGAGCGGCCATCTGCTGAGGCCGACTGGGGTTCAAGGAGACAGAAGCAGAGATACAAAAAGCAGCTGCAAAAGGCGGCCCAGGCCAGGAAACACACAGCCAGGCCGTGCACTGAGCCAGCTCCCATGAGGACGAAGAGAGCACATCCATCCAGTCACGGTCAGAGAAACAGGACCGCACTGGAAAACAGGCCGATCTCCAGTATCTATAAACAAGGGTGTTTAATGAAAACTAAGTACAGTATAGCTAAAAAAAATGTGTCAACCAGATTGTTTTGATTCAAAATAAAGAAATAAAAAAATGTCATGAGTTATAAATGCACAAGAAGAGGAATTTTTTTTAACATACTTCTAGTCTCTTTAACCTTTTTTTATTCTCTTTCTTAAAGCTACAGTGTGTAATAATTACAGGGATATACAGTCAGAAATGTAATATATTATACATAACTATGTTATTTATCATCATCTACGAGCTCAGCCTCTTAACCTTAATATTTGCGTTGCCTTAGAATTCGTTATTTATAATTACATAGGAGCGGGTCTCGCAGCCATGGAGGCAGACATCTTTGCGCTACGGCAGCGCAGAGCCAACAAACTAGCGATTGCGAGATTGCCCATTACGCTCAAAAGTAACTACGGCAAGTTGAGAGAGATGAACTGAGACGGTACTGAACAATAGATGGCAGTATTAAAATTATCTATGTAAACAAACCTCATCACTTGAGAAGGTAGGTGATGTGGACGTCGTGGAAGACATTTTTTCCCGTAATGCTCGCCGTACTGTTGGGGGGGAGAAGCGGTGGAGGGGAGATGTTCATGTTGCTGCGGTCTGCAGTCTGGACGTTAGATGTCGCTAAAAATTACACACTGTAGCTTTAACGTTATTTTCCTTCCTACAAAGACACAACTGTGCATATAATTACAATTACATGCACAGTGCTATAAGAGTACAAACTAGCAAACCTTTCTACTTTGAAATGTAATTACATATTAACTATGTACAAAAATAACATACTGTGGGTGCATGTCAAGGATTTAGAGAAATATCACCAAACTGATCGAAATAATAGAAGTTTGCTGTTTAAATGTAACGAGCTAAGGAGGATATGGTGGCTACATTTTTTGTTTCACTGAGTTTAACAACAGTTGGGTCATTACTGCTATTCCTACCTCTTGGGAAAGATTTCCAACAGGACCTCAGGTTGAAATAAAGATGATTAAAATTAGCCTTCCTGTTGCTGGCAGCACTCAGGTCTCACCTCAAATGTCCCAATTGTAAAAATCCGACACTAATTTTAAGGCTCCAAATGTTTTCATAAAGAGTAGAATAAATAGCTGTTTTTTTATTTTTATTTTAATCTCCACGGATGCCTCGATGAGCAGCAGTCTGTAGCCTCTGCACCTACAGCATAATGAGCTATGCCTGTCCAACCTTCAACAAATCTGTCAAATATGACAAATTCTTCTGCAGCTGTTTGGAGAATGATAATTTTAGTCTGCAACATTCCTTTGGCTTTAAGCCTAAACTTCCATTAGTAAAAAGCAACACAAGATCAGCCCAACACCCTAACAAGACTGGCTGTGTTTCCATCAATGCTTTTAAAGAATCGCATTAGAAACTTTGATGGAAATGAGGAGGATTCCAAATAACTTAATTCTGCAAAAAAAAAAAAAGGCTTGCTTTTCCTAAAAAGTTAATGCACTAAATGAGAGATGGAAAAACATTTGGCGATAAAGTTCTAAGTAGGGGTGGGTATTGCCAAAGAAGTCACGATTCGATTTGAATCACGATTCACATGCCACGATGCGATTCTATCACGATGCATCACGATACTTGAATTCTTGCGATGCATTGCAATATTTTCACTGAACACCGTTAGAAAAAAATACAGCCATTACCAATGGCTGACTGGCTGAGTATGATCTGGGTAGTGTCTTTCAATTGATAAATAACTGAAAGCAACTGCATTCATACATAGCTGTATTTATTGAAATGACTTTTGGATGTATTGCCATGAAAACAAATATTACTGTAACAATATATCAACCTTATTTTTACCTTTGTTTTTAAAGGCACACTATGCAACATTTTTCAGTTAATTAATGTGTTCCATAACGTTATGGATGATTAAATGAGTCATTTCAGGTTGAACAAAGGTATTCTCGGCCGCCCTGGTGGTCTGTGGGGGAAATACTGCACTTGCAACTGCAGGAGCACCGACCCGCACCCACAGGCTCAGAAGTCTCGTGAGAGTCAGTCTTGCTTTACGGCGAGAACTGCTACACCCCCCAGTTAAAAGCATTCTCGTTGCTAGCACAGTGGCAATCTTTGTGCAGTAATGCTACGTTCACGCAGCAAAAGCACGTCTGCTGCTTCATTTTTGCTGCTTGTACCAGTTAGTTCTGACGCGCGGCTGAAGCAGCTTTGCTGCTCTGGCTGCGCGGTGCAAAAGTGTGTCTGAGGCGCATTGGGCGGAGCTTCACTAACCTTTCTCTGCCTTGCAGCTATATTTGCTGTGATCAGTGGGAATAAAGTAGTTTTAATATGTGTTTAAGTGAGAAAATACACCTGAAAACGTAATCAGTGCAGTCAGTTCATTCAGATTATTATCCTGCCTTCAATATTTTTTCTGTCGGAGCCGCTCAGACCCCCACATAGCAGGGATGCGCCGACAGTATGGATCCCTTCATCAGCAGCGGTTCACCACGGCAGCTGGTAGGTGTTTTTCATCTAAATAATCCAAACTGCATATTCTGCCGGCAGATTTCTGCATTTTAAGTTAATTTAGGCGTCAATAAACTGTTTAAGAGGAGTGATCATCAGCGCTGTGTCTCTCTCCCTGCGTTAAACGCGCCCGATGCGCTGCTTCAGCTGCTCAGACGTGCTGCGCGTGCTGCTCAAAACGCGCCGCTGGACCTTTTGCTGCGCCTTGACGCGCGTCAACCATTGACTTTGCATGTAAACTCGCTGCTTCTGTCGCGCCAGCTACGTCCAGTGTGAACGCAGCATTAGTCATTCGCTGCTAAGCTCAAAACAACCGTGCCTGGCTTGACGGAGAAACCAGGAGAACAGCTGAGCATATTTACGACAGTGCACTTTTACTTTCGCCCTCTGGGGGGAGCCTCGCTGGAAAATCAACACCGGTTGCATAGTATACCTTTAAAACCAAAATACTTCCAAACATCGGATTTGAAATGTGATAAGCCGGACGAAGTTTCTCAATCTCCTCCATGTTTTGTTTTTAAATGACTCAGCGCAGGATCCTGTGGCCAGAAGGGCTTGTGACACAAGGCAGCGTGCGTCAACACATCCGCAGCGACATCTACTGGACTGGAAGTTGTATTACACTTGTTTTTGGCTGATGTTCACCAACCGTTCATGCAATTTTATTTATTCATTTTTTAAAATTAATAATCGATACTTGGCGTCAAGAACATTGCTGTTAATGCCGTTGATGTTGTAAAATAAAATTACAACCTCAACTTAACAGAAGCTCAACCCTGAAAACCTCTTCATTTTTCTCAGACGGTTAATGTGACCTGCTGACAAAGTTATGCTTTTGTAGCCTGATTAAGCAAATAAAAACAAATCTAATACCATTTTTTCTCTTTTTGACAACATTTAACAGTTCTTTTAAAATTCTAATGACAACTGGAGGTTGTATCACTTTTGATACCAACATTAGTTAGCACACTAGCTTCATCCAAATATGACAGTTGTAAGCAAACAGCATATTCTAAACACAACAAAGTCAAAGAAGCTTACAGCAGAAAAAAGCATAGATTTTTATCAAAGTTAAGGAACTCTAAATGAACGAATAACTTTAAAACTTGATTTCAAACAATCCATGATATTTAATTAATGATCTATATAATTACATTATATCTATAACTTGGTCATTTTGTCTGAACAGCTGAATGAAGAATAGCTTAACTGTTCAGCTACAACAGTGCAGTGGGTTGACTGTGAGGGTCGGCCAAAGTAACCTGGAGTTTTAGGCCTAGTTATATAAAAACCTAATTTTTACAACACAAGATGGCAAATCGATGTATTAAACAGCAGCTCTGCTTTTTAGGAGCATGTTTGGGATTATTTTGCAAACAACTAGTTCAATATTACATTTACAACATCTGGCAACATCTGGCCCAAATGACAACCAGAAAGCTGCAGGCAAAAAAGCAAAAAAACAGGAAGGAAACCTAAACATTGCTTGTTCTTTAGGGATATACTTGTGCACACAGACATTTGGCTGGATGGAGACACTGCAGTTACATCAGTGGAGGTCATGCTAGGAAGAAACACTCTTATGTTCTAATAATTATAAAATTAAATACAATACCTTCAATTTGAATGATCTGAGTATTGGCATTTATCATATAAGCTTTACATGAATTTATTTAGCCTTTTATTTACAACAAGAATCAAACTATGTTATAAAGTAGTTGTGTAAAGAGAGAAAGATAGGTAAGAGATGGAGAGAAAAGCCCCATTATATATTTACATATATAATATAATTTATACCTTAATATCTGTAAAACATCTTAGAACAAATAGTACACCGAACCATCCCTTTTGGAATAAGTATACTGTAAGTATCTAACCATTCTAGAGACAACTTTTTCACCAAAACGGTTCATTTTTCAAATATAACACATCCACAGAATTTATGGGTGATCGTTAAAGCATCACTTAAAGGAAAATATACAGCATTGGCTTTAAATAATTGTTTTATACATTTTCTAAATATACAAATATTTATCTCTGGTTATAAAGCTAAAATTACATGAAAGATTCTGCACTAATAGCACCTGCATAGCAGAGCTCATGCAGATCCTAGTCGATCCAAGATAGTTGAGAAATTGAAGCCATTTTTCAGTTTCTAGACAAAAAAAAACAAAAACTTCAGTTAAGCATTCTATAATTTGTGCTTCAGGAAGCAAAGCTTTCCTTGTGGACGGGAAAAGTAAATGGTCACTAGCGCTAACCAAAGCATCGGCAGACCTTGCAACCAGCTGGTAAAGAATACCGTTAAAGGTCGGAACGAGAGCTGGTGAGCGCGCCACCTACTGGCCAGAAGGAGAAACTTTTAGCCATCTACTTTAAACCAAAATACAAGACAAGAGAACTAGAAAACCAAGGACCAGCAGCTTCCAGTGAATATTGATACATCAAGACTCTGATTCAGCTTCAGTGATTGTGAAGAGAGTAAAATATCCAAATAAATATGGTGTTGAGGTCCAGAGGTCTGTCAACTTTTCTCCACCAGAGGGAGCCTGAGATCTTCCTCCTGAGGGCATGAGCCGACTTCTGCACACCTGCTCCCCATCTGCTCGTTTGGAGGCTTTTTAAGGAGGAGGAGGCTGACACTTCTCTTCCAGAGTGTTTTGCCAGTAGCGGTACCGGCAAAGGTTGAGCCTGCTCAACCCAGAACTGCTTCCTGATTTTGAACCCACCTGACTCTGTTTTTCTGCCTCTCAGATCCTGAAATATCTGGAGATCAGCCAACTTCAAGACAAAACTCTCGCTGCCTGGATTATCATGCCTGTGATCAGCCTGACGAACCAAGACAACCATCACCTTTTCTTAAAATATTGTCAATAAATCTCATAATTGTTTTTCCAGTCTCTTGAGTGTTTTCTGCATGTGGGTTAGAAGACTAGACCCTAACATGACATATGGAATCACAAACCAGTACCATTTCCAGAGCGTTAGAGTCATTGTGAGATTTCCAACAACAGATGGACATTTTTAACCTTTTAATTACAGTGAAGGATCTATGATGCTGTGTGTCTGTTTCTCCATCCTTACCCTTGGATTAGGTTTCATCTTGAAAGCTGACATGTGGGACATTTTTAATAAAAATCAGTAAGTCATGAAGCACAACAATCTGCAAGAAATATATCTTTTCTAAGTGAAATCTTTTGTTATTTGGCATCATTAGGCGTAATGTTCCAAACACGAGTTCCGACAGCCTAGGTTGATTTTCATAATGGGATATTCTACATGACATCAACGCTGATGGGATTTATCTAGAGATTCATTAAGATTGATTTCATTTAAGAAACTTTACAGAAAAACCAACACTAATCCTATCATTAAATAGAGAGCTGCCATGTCTAAATAATTGTTCTCCTTGTTTTACCCTCAACTTGTTACCTGCAGCACCTTGCCATATTTTCACTGTCTGAGTGAAACAAATGGGAGACAACTTTGATTAAAAGTTTTGGAGCGGCTGCGTAGTAATTTGCTCTTCTGATTGCAAATAAATATTTTCAACCGCTCCTGTCCTCCATCATTTTGTTTACCACAATGCTGCTTGCCTCTTAGCTTGAAATTTAATTTTATGGAAAACTGATGTGTTGTTATGAGCAAAATGTAAGTCAGGAAGGGTGTGCAGAATTCTGAGTGGTGGTGCAAGCCCCTTCTTTTGCCCATAGGTGAAGTAAGGAGAGAGAAATCACATTTTGCTTCAGATTAGAAAAAAAAAATGTTGTAGAAGACCAATTAAACCCTGGGGAGAGTAAAGCTCGCTTTAAAAAGCTTAAACATGTGGAAAACTGATATTGTCCGCATCTTCCACTCACAGCTGCTTTGAATTTACAAAGCTTCAGAGCGTGCTTAGCACACTGATGGGAACTTGTAAGGAAACTGCAGGTATACGATTGCTATAATATTACAGGGTGGCATGTTTGTACAATCTTTACAAATAACATATTTATCTGCTACATGGCTCCTTTCATCTCCTTTCCTTTAACACTCCTAAATAAACATTAGCAGGAAAAGTGACCAAAGATGTAAAAGGACAGGGCGAAATAACAAAAGATGGAAGCTGATAATGTTTTTGTATTATTGATGGAACGGCTTCAATGGTTGATTTATACAAAATGCTGAGAAAGAAAGATAATTTCATCAATTTTTTTTTCTTTTTAGAGGGAAACATCTTAAAAAGGTAGATGTTTTTAATAGCTAAGTTCACACTGCAGCCTAAAGTGACCCTAATCCGATTTTTTTGCCCATATGCTACCTGTATCTGATCTTTTCATGGCAGTCTGAACAACATGGAACCAGTGTTGTATAAAGTACTGAAATGTTGGAGTCCAGTAAAAGTATAAGTACGTCTCCAAAATATGACTTTGGTAAAAGTCCAAGTCACTGAAATGTTACTGGAGTAAAAGTCTTAAAGTATCTGAAATGTACTTAAGTAGAAGAATTACTGTAAAAATAGATGTACTCAAGTAATGTAGTGAAAAGTAAATGCAGTTTGAATGACATTTTTTTTTACATTTTAGTAAACTTTGAAGGTTAAATTCACTTAAAATAATATAAAATACCAAGGCCCCGTCCACACGAAGTCAAAACGAACACGAAACGCTAATATTTTCCAGAACGTTTCTCGTAAAGACGGAGACGTAAAATAAATGTGATCGACCACACGAATGCATGAAAACGCTGCAAAATGTACAGGTGCTGGTCATAAAATTAGAATATCATGAAAAAGTAGATTGATTTCAGTAATTCCATTTAAAAAGTGAAACTTGTATATTATATTCATACATTACATACAAACTCATATATTTCAGATGTTTATTTTGTTTAATTTTGATGATTACAAATAACAAATGAAAATCTCAAATTCATCATATCAGAAAATTAGAATATTACTGAAGACCAATAAAAACAAAGGATTTATAGAAATGTTGGCCAACTGAAAAGTATGAACATGAAAAGTATGAGCATGTACAGCACTCAGTATTTAGTTGGGCCTCCTTTGGCCTGTATTACTGCAGCAATGCGGCGTGGCATGGAGTCGATCAGTCTGTGGCACTGCTCAGGTGTTATGATAGCCCAGGTTGCTCTAATAGTGGCTTTTAGCTCTTCTGAATTGTTGGGTCTGGTGTATTGCATCTTCTTCTTCACAATACCCCATAGATTTTCTATGGGGTTAAGGTCAGGAGAGTTTGCTGGCCAATTAAGAACAGGGATACCATGGTCCTTCAACCAGGTACTGGTAGCTTTGGCACTGTGTGCAGGTGCCAAGTCCTGTTGGAAAATGAAATCTGCATCTCCAAAAAGTTGGTCAGCTGCAGGAAGCATGAAGTGCTCTAAAACTTCCTGGTATGTGGCTGCGTTGACCCTGGACCTCAGAAAACACAATGGACCAACACCAGCAGATGACATGGCACCCCAAACCATCACTGACTGTGGAAACTTTACACTGGACTTCAAGCAACGTGGATGAAGTGCCTCTCTTCTTTTCCTCCAGACTCTGGGACCTTGATTTCCAAAGGAAATGCAAAATTTACTTTCATCAGAGAACATGACTTTGGACCACTCACCAGCAGTCCAGTCCTGTTTCTCTTTAGCCCAGGCAAGACGCTTCTGACGCTGTCTGTGGTTCAAGAGTGGCTTGACACAAGGAATGCGACAGCAGAAACCCATGTCTTTCATACGTCTGTGTGTGGTGGTTCTTGAAGCACTCACTCCAGCTGCAGTCCACTCTTTGTGAATCTCCCCCACATTTTTGAATGGGTTTTGTTTCACAATCCTCTCCAGGGTGCGGTTATCTCTCTTGCTTGTACACTTTTTTCGACCACATCTTTTCCTTCCCTTCGCCTCTCTATTAATGTGCTTGGACACTGAGCTCTGTGAACAGCCAGCCTCTTTAGCGATGACCTTTTGTGTCTTGCCCTCCTTGTGCAAGGTGTCGATGGTCGTCTTTTGGACAACTGTCAAGTCAGCAGTCTTCCCCATGATTGTGTAGCCTATAGAACTAGACTGAAAGACCATTTAAAGGCTTTTGCAGGTGGTTTGAGTTAATTAGCTGATTAGAGTGTGGCACCAGGGGCCATCAATTTTGAACCTTTTCACAATATTCTAATTTTCTGATATGATGAATTTGAGATTTTCATTTGTTGTCATTTGTAATCATCAAAATTAAACAAAATAAACATCTGAAATATATGAGTTTGTATGTAATGTATGAATATAATATACAAGTTTCACTTTTTAAATGGAATTACTGAAATCAATCTACTTTTTCATGATATTCTAATTTTATGACCAGCACCTGTATGCCAGGCCTGTAAGTGGCGCTGTGGTGCCAAAGCAAAAATAGGCGAAAACAGGCAACGAAATGTTGGGCATGCGCAGTAATATTTATACATGGTTGCCCTGCGGGTCCATTTTCGTGGTTCAGTCAAATTCAGGTGCTGAACTATGTCGTCGATATTGCTCTGTTCTTCCTGGAGATATTCCAGAAGAAGAAGATTCTGTTGTAAGCCCGACAGCAGGGAGAGTAGCATGAGCAGCAACCATTCAACACAGTACGGCGCCATTGTTGTTGTGATACTGTGTCGCGCATGCGTGTTTAGAGGCGACGCTATGACGCATGCGTCTAAGAAAAAAAATGCGGTTAGAGCTTAAAGATGGAAACGCGAAAACTGCGTTTCAAAATCTTCCCACTCTGAAGGCTTAATAAAAAAAAGATAGTTTACAGACCCCCGAAACGCCGGCTTCGTATGGATGAGAGGCTGGTTTGGTGAAAAATTTGTGCGTTTAGGCCAGGGTTTGACTTCGTGTGGACGGGGCCCAAGTGTAGGATAAATTTAGACTGGCTTTGCGAAACAGGTGTATCCTTTTGGTGTTGATGAACAAGCCCAGGCAAGACCCTACTTTGTAGTCAGTAGGTGGGGTCAAAACACTTGCGTTTCTCTCGCTCTGTCGCAATTAAGTTTGTAAATGTAGTGAAGTAAAAGTGAAAGTTCTCAAAAAAATGTATACTCTTGGAAAGTATAAAGTACTCCAAAATATACTTAAGTACAATAGTGAAGTGTTTTTACTTCATTACTGTACAACACTGCATGGAACAGCATCCGATTTTTTCCAATCCGACCCAGGCCACTTGGCTATGTGGTCCTGAATCCGATACGAATCTGATCTTTTCAAATGCGACCTGTGTCTGAACGGCCAGGTCACATTCATCCGACCTTAATACCCGACAAAGGTCACTATTCTGGGTTTTGCTATGAAGAAACGGCAAACAAAAACAACAACCATGGCAGGCGATGATGCGGAAAGCAGTATTTATGTTTAACCATCTAGAAAAGATTGTGTTTTTATAGTTGGGAAAGATCACCAGATACGCTCCAGCACTACAATCATGTTTAGTTCTGTGAACACAGAGCACGCTGGCCTGTGACGTCATTGCGTCCTCTACTGCACATGCGGGACAATTGCGTTGTATGGCAGCAGTTCACACAGGAGATCACATACAAGTTGCATATATTTGGAAATGTGAACGGCAACGGAAAAAAATAGGATTTCACAAAAAAATGAGAATTGAGCATCAAGGCCTGCAGTGTGAACGTATCCAATGAGAGTTTGTGTAAGAAGCTGTCATGATCATGACTCTGATGGCTGACCTAATTGCTCTTTTCACTCACCTGCTTAACTCTGGTTACTAATTATCACTCATGTTATCCACCTGCTCCTGCTGCTTTATAGACGGTTTATTCCCAGCTATTGGGGCCCAGATCATTGACTTTGTGTTTGACTTTAGTTTAAGACTATTGATGAGGCCATAGTTCATATTCTCTTTCTCTGAGGCCAGTGCCGAGAGGTTTCTAATGTATCACAGAGTTCCTGATCATGTCCTGTCTCTTATCCATTGAGCTGTTCCTGTCTTGGCTCAGTGGAACAAGCTTGTTTGTAGCATTCCATAGTTTTCCTGTTATCATGCCTTGTTCTGCCTCTCAACTACTGGGGTTGCCTGTTCCTATCTGCATGTTCTGCCTGAACTTTCTGTTAGAATCTTGGAACCCTGAACCTGCCTGTTCCTGTTCTGATTGGAACCGCTGACCGGGCTACGGACTCCCGGATCTCTGATCCTTCCGGTTCATAACTGTTTCCCTGACCTGGCTCAGATACCTGCCCGCTCACAGGGGCTGCAGCATCTCGTTGGCAGTCCATCGGCTGGATTTTACCTAGCTCTAAGGAGATGGACTGAACTGTTAAACCGGGTTAGAGACTCACAAGGATAATCCTCTTCTGTCTGATTATCATGGTCACTTACCTGTTTTTCTCTCAAACCAGAGTTGCCAGTGATTAGCGGTGCCCCGCCTTCCCCCACAGCCGCCGCAGATCCACAGCTCTGCGTATCCTTCTGATTTTAATAAACGTTTTTTTTCAATCTTGCTACGGTCTGTCTCACCTTGAATATTGGGTCCTATGTTCTGAACTCATTACAGAAGCATCAGTACCCTGAGATTAAACCAGCTGGTTTGGATGTTATTTGTTGCAGGTTTCTCATATGAGGTTGTTTGAAAGGAAAATTTAATCTGTCAGCAAATTCATCTAGACGGGTTTTGTTCAGATAATCTGCAACGTCCCTGACTTATCTAGATACAGGTCATTTTAAGCATTGCCCTTCATAAGAGGTAAAATCTGTTTTGAATAATTTGATTTAAGGTACCTGCTTCCCATGCAGCAAAACAGCAAAAGATCACAACGACCACGACCAAACTAATGTTTGTGCAAAATCACCTGTTTTTTGGGGGTTTTTTGCATCATGTTGAGTACATTTAGGAAACAGGCATCAGATAGTTTAACTCATTTGTGTCTAACAGAGTCAATACCACTAAAACAGACTCCAGCAGCATAAAATGGTTTGGTTTGAAGTGCTTCAAAAAGATATTTGTGAGAGTTTGATAAGCAAAAGCAAAAGTTTGTGATTATTTAAACAACGTTGAAAGCATGAGCTGTTTGTAAAATTCTACTATTGAATAAATAGTGTTCCTCTGAGCTGCACAAATTCTAATAAGGTATTAGGGTTTGTTTAGTGGAAGATCCACGCAAATCTCTGTGTACTTATGCAAATGATGGTTAGCGCAAATAGTCCAAATCAATCTGCATCGTTGGTGGCATAAATATTGGTGGAAATAAAGCTCTCAACTGAAAGCTGGTGTTAATGTTGTAGGATGAAGAAAGGGAGGAAGGCAACCTGCCGTAATGCCGCTTTATAAAACAAAAAACAAACAGGGCAGAGATGTCAGAGAAGGTAGAAACGATCCTCTCATTCCCTTTGGCGTGAGCATAATATGTTCAAGAATGATTTCTCTAATTGAATTTATAAAGGCTATGGTTCTGGAACCATCCAGCTGAAAGAGCCGGGCATGCTCAGGTTAATAAGCTGGAATAAATTAACTCTGCCATGAAGACCTGTTACCACTGAGCTCTGCAGGTGAGGCCAGCAATTGGAGTTCTCTCTGAGGAAATATTTTTCTCTTGATCTCACTGATCATTTTTGCACCTGCTGCTGTGTTTCTGGTTGGAGCAGAAACCATAGCTAAACTACGAAGCTATAGGTGGAAATGTCCTCATCCTTTGGAACAAAATTACATCTAGGTATGAAAGAAAACCTAAGAAAATTAAACTGAATAATGTTTACACTGCAAAAACAATCCAGAAATAAGTAAAAAAAATTCTTAAATTAAGTATATTTACCCTTAATTTGAGCAGAAATTTAAGATGATCTGCCAATGGAATGAGTATTTTTACTCTTAAAATAAGATAGTTAGATAATATTTACTTGAAATAAGACGATAAAATAGTTTTTTCTTATTTTAAAAGGAAATTGTCTTGTTCCATTGGCAAAGTGTCTTACTTATCTCCTCAATTCAAGGAAAAAGCACTTATTTTAAGAAAAAATAACTTATTGAGATTTCTATTTTTTGCACTGTAGAAATTATTTTAATTATGTCAAACTGCTTCCCTTCACCAGTCAAAAAGGTGTTCATAGTTATACTCCAGTTATATTTTTTAAATTGATTAAATTAGCATTAGTTGCATGTTTATTTGTCTTAATATTTATTTTCCTTTTGGTGTTATTCAGCAGTAGATAGAAATTAGATTTTTTTTTTTTGTTTAACTGGTTCCTCTTTTCATTTTTAAGTTTTTAAACATCTCTTATTCTAAATAATTTTGTAACCATATGCCTTTTATGGCAACATTTTCAAACACATACTTCCATTCTGGAGATCACCCCACACTAAACCACTGCTATAATGTATCATATTTTAAAACAGCTTCAACCAGCAGCCCCCCCCCCTTATACAACTCCTTCCAGTCTTACCTGTCTGGAAAAAAGTTAGCTAATTATAAATTAAACTTTCTGTACAATGCAGTTTTATTTCCAGATTAAATGGAAAGTGTCAAAAACCCCGAATAGCATGAGTCAGATGAGGTTATCAGGGCATAAATTTGAAGTGACAAGAAGCAGCTGTTGGTTCAGGCCAATTTGTTAAAACTCTGCTGAAATCTTCTAAGCATAGAATCCAGGATTGTATGCATTCCTGCATGGCGGTGCTCGTCGTGGTCATGTAACCTGGCCTCTTTGACGTGGCGAGTTCTGTTTATGGTAAACTGTGCTAATTTTATGCTAACAACAACTGACGCTGTCTGAAAATCCTTGACGGGTGATTGAGCTCATGGATTTGGGAGGGGATCTACTGGAAGACGAATGCATGCCCTCCCTGCACAATATTGCATCGTATCCTGATGTGTCTGCTAGACTGATGAGTCTTGGAACACGACCCTGCAAATCCACTGGGCATTTCAAAGGAGGAAAGATGGAGCACGGGCCAAGCTCTGTGCAAAGCTCCCTCAGCATGATCAATATGTGCATATGTAAAAAGTCAGTGTACAGCAGAAAAAAAAAAAAAAAAAAAAAAAAAAAAAAAAAATGGGAAAAGGGACCAATACGTATCCCCGAGATTACAGGAGGCACATATTAATAGAGTGCATAATACACAGTGACGTCCAATATTTTATTCTTTTTTTTTCCTACTTGTTATCAGTGAAGGTTGTGATGCAGCCTTTAATTAAGAGCAGAACAACGTCTGATTATTACCTCATCATGAGCATTCATTAGATGCAAATGTTTTCTGAGTTAATATAAATCATCCTAATGCAATTTTTTTGGGTGTAGTTAAAGGAAGTGGATGCATGTCACGTGCTGAATAAGTCACTGAGTGACTGTTTTATGCATTTAATCCACTTATTTTTACTGACAACCCTTAAAAAACAGCCTCTAATTCACATCCTGGAGAGTTTATACTTTAATCTGTATACAGTGAAATAAAAAAAAACAACAAACAAGCTAAAAAATAAAAAGAAATCTACATTAGCCATCCAAAGCACTTCACTCCAAGCAGCAGGAGCCTTTTTTCCACCTCCTTTCTCTTCATGCAAATTGTTTGCTGTTGTTTATGTCAAACAGCCCACACCCCTTTAAGATTCAAAGTCAGAGATACATATCGCAAGTCATCATTCTTTTTGCTGAAGGAAGCAGCGTTGCTGACATTGCCATGTTGCATTACAGTCACACCACGAAAACAAGGGGACATAATCTAGGACAAGCTGTCGGGAATCATCGGAAACATTTCCAGCTAATCGACTCTGAGATGCAGAATTCCTCTTTCTCAGAGAGGCTAAGGCTTTCTGAGATCATTAAACAGGAACACGGGATGCAAACATACCAAACAACCCCTGCTCCGTTGTATTTGAAAGTCTGAATCTAGATATTAAAGGAAGAGACCAACTGACATCTATATAAATTTATTCTCCAAAAAGAATAGCATGCCTCGTTAGATAAAGGTTAGCCTGGCTCCTGTAGAGTAAACCTAACCTGATATGGTAAGATGTTGCACACTGCAGTGCAGCATGCTGTGTTTCTGTGTCAGCAGAATGAACACTGAGCTACAAAGCACTCATTACTGCAGCTGAAGTGCCCCTGAGCAACAAAAAAAAAAAAAAAAAAGCATTGCATTCTGCTCTGTGCTCCACTAGGAGGCTTGTGGAGCTGAAGTCCAGCCTTCAACCTCACCACTTGTTGACAGAGACGTCACTTACCGCTCTTGCAGATGGGACAGCACTGGTCGGGCTCGTACTCAGGATCCACGCACTCCGTCTGAGGACAGGCAGACACCGAGCACAGCACCTCTCCACTGGGCTCACACCTGCACTTTTCACATGGAGACACCTGGATAACAGCGACAAACAAGCAGAAAACCAACACGATTAAAGATAATTAAGTAGAGCTTAAGTGGGACAAAACAAGAAGTTTTTTACATCTTCCCTCCAAGAAAGTATCTTTTATGTTCACCTTCCTGCAAGTCAAGCTTAAAATCTTTCATGCCAGACTAAATATTACTACTTCAGCGATAGTTTCAAGGTGTTGCTTTATTGTACGTCTCCTGCAATTCTTTTTGCATCTCGTTGCAGTTGATGAAGCAGACTGAAAATGTTTTGTCATTGTCTCCTTTCGATCTCCTTTCTTTCATCTTTTCTCTTTTTTTTTTCTTTTTCTTCTTCTGTTTTTCCCTGTTCTGTTCTATTTACATTGCAGTGTCAATATAAACTGTAAAACTCCCTGCATAATTATAATAAAGCAATTTATATGCATGAAACAAGTGGAGCAGTATGGCAATTGCCATACTGCTACACTTGTGAAAGTAAAATCTGTTGGGCTCTTTTTGGCATCAAGACAATAATTCTTATTGCCACATTGCCAGACAGGACACTGTAAAAAAAATAAAATAAATAAAAATTTTCATGCCATTTCTCTACCACCTTTGCACAACTATAGTTTAAACATTTTTCACCTGTTTATTTGTCAAATAGCTGAAAACTAAATCAGAGTTTTTTTTAAGTAAGACTTTGTAAACTGCCTTGTCAAAAAAAAAATTATCAAGGATCGTGAACATCTATTAACATAAATGTGTTTGATCTCAATCCTTCCTTGGTAGCTCTGGCTGCATGTCTAGGATCGTCCTCACGCCCCAAGGGTAACTATTAATTTAGCTCCACCCTTCTTTCCATCATAAATAAAAAGCCTCACACAAAATGATGCTGCCACCGCCGTGCTTTATCATGGGAAAGGTCTGTTCAGGGGGCATGCAGCAACATTTTGAGGCGGGCCTAATATGCATTTTGTGCCCACCACAGCAGATTTCAGTGACCAACCTGACATTTAAAGTGGTATAGTGAGCACCAAACACACTACATAAAAATGCTCAGATCATGAACAGATCATGAACAGAAAGGAAGTACAAAAATATATATGTCTGGGAGACACATTGAAGAGAGATATGCTGATAATTTATCATTGATCCAAAACTGCACTGATATTTCTGGAAGAAATCCTGCTTTATGTTTTCTCTTTGCCTGTATAGATGGTAAATAACATCACCTGTGATGGTCTGATAAACCTGGAGACACCTGAGTGTAATGTGTTCAGCAGTGCCTGAAATAGCAGAAATGTGATTGTGTTGTTGTCCATGATGGTTAAGCAGCTCAGTTGGAGGTATATGGAGAGTTTTCTACAGACTCTCTATTCAATCAGCATGTCAGTGAAGGTGGACGGCCAGCTTGGAGTGGTAATCGGTGATACCGGGCATATGCCCGATGGGCCGCTACTAATTTCAGCATGCGAGGGCCGGCCCTCCTTGAATCATACCGGCCCCAACACTTCATCTCCAGCCAAAGCACCTACCTGTGACAGTAGATAACTTAAGTAGTAATACAACTTTACCTACCAAAATGATGCATCCAGTATATATACTGTATATAACCTGACTCCGCCAGATGGATTTGCTCCGCATATCCATCTGGAAACCTTCCGTTGAAGTAATTTTGGGAAGGGGCGAAAATACTGGTTAGCTGATTGGCCTATGTTGGTGATAGACGGGCCAAATAAACCAATCAGAACAACAAAGCATATGACGTACTAACAGAGCAACGACGAAAACACAACCACAAGCCAGGCTACTCTTGATGAAACAAGTCGGGAGAAGAGCAAAAACATCTTTTCCTCTGAGAAAAGCCTCCAGAGCAGTGTTTTGCTCTTCTTTCAGTGAAGAAATACTCTGTAATTCCGATAAAACTTGCTCGATAGCCACGCTAACGCTAGTTTCATCGGCTGAAGCCGCCATGTTCCTTAGACTGAACTGTCGCGCTTCTCGTTGCGTCACACCTCAACCCGCCTCAAAGCCAACGCTGATTGGACGTTCGTTTGGTGAACGGATCCAAATTTTCTTTAACGGAGAGTCTCCAGACTGATTTGCAAGTAAAACCTTGAAAGCTCGCGAGATCAGGATGGTCTCACGAGGCTAGTATATATAGCCCTTCCTTGTCATGCACATCCTTGTGACGGTTGGCATATGGTGTAATTTTCTATTTCTTCAATCTGTGAAATCCTTGCAACAAACTAAATTATAATGAAACTAAAATGCTTTCTTTAAACCAAACTATGATGTTCCTCTTATATTTGGCAAATTTATGTTTGAATATCTTGTAAAAATATGTGGTGCATGATGGGATTTAGAGGCTAACATTTACCATCTTACGTGCTGCCAGGTGGGGATGTTTCCCAATCTGGCACTTTAGGGTGGCCGTCTATGGGAAAAAAATAAAAATTCCCTGTGAGGCTTGTGAAGGTGATTGGTTGAGGTTGATTTTATTTAGAGGTGACAGAATAATGGAGGCGAAGTATAAATACACAAGGCCTTTTTTAGATTAAACTCTTTGGACTTTAAAGTTTGGTGCTGTCATCATAGATCAATTGGTCGATCGAGTGCGGATGCTATGAGGATGCTGATTATTTTATTATCAGCCTAACACAAAGTTTTTCTTACTTGGTCTCACTTTAGTTTACAACAACATTTTCACAAATCTTCTCGGCTGCACAACCAAGCTTTTCAACAGCTGAACAAAGAAAAAGTCAACTGCATTAAACTGCATACTGCTATAAAAAAAACTACAATATCCCTCCATTTATTTTACTGTGAATAATTAAACACTGCTATCACACACATATATATATACACACACATATATATGTGTGTATATATATACATATATATACATATACATACATATATACATATATATACATATACATACATATATACATATACATACATATACATATACATATATATATATATATAAATGTATATATAAACACACACACACACACACACACACACACGCACACACACACACACACGGTATAAAATAATATCTTAAAATAAAATATTATTTAACATAAAATAATACCCAAATAAAAAGAAATATCTATTGCTCATTGTTTATTTTATATATAAATATAAAATAAACTACATCTCCGTCAAATAAAAAAATGCCACCTTTATAGAACAGTTATACTTGTTTGTGTATATTTGGGCCTATTTTTGAAGCTCCTATTGCCAAAATAATAACAAATGTTACACAAGTCTCAATCTGAACAAAAATAACATTTGTTAACAAATCAAACAAAAAGTTAACAAGCAGATGTATGGAGCAGCAACACTGAACGCTCTAACGAATAAGTGAAAGCATGCACATGGCAGACGATGTCAATACAAAAAAAACAGAACACTAATATCGGCCAAAAATATCAGCCGGCTGATGGAACTGTCTACCTCTAATAGAAACGTGACCAAATGTGTTAAAGTTCGAGGGATGTGAAGGTCCCCCTAAGGATGTGTATCTAATGCTCCTGAAAACACACGAAGAAATAAAAATTCCCAGCTGCCTTTGTTGTTTAAGAAAGTATGCTTTCAACATCAGAAAGCTACATCTATCGGGGAGTCTCAGTTCTCTCAGCTTTATTGCCAATGAGCGCCTCATTTTTGAGAGGGCCGAACCGAGAATTGAACTACGCTATTCAATCAGAAGATAAGGAGAAATCAATAGGAACTGGGAAACAATAGAGAGATGCTTTCCATTTCCCCTGAGCGTTGACAGAATCGGCCATCCGAGTGTTTCGGTGTGTCTGAAAAAAGGGGGAGAAAAGGTGAAACAAAGGCTGGGGGTCGGGGGGGGTGTAGGGGGTACAGTTTGATTTACATTCAGTGCGTGCAGCTTTCATTTTGCAGCTGCTTATATGAAGTCATACACCTCTAGTCCTAAAAACAGACTCACTCTGCCAGCGCTGCTGCAGATTGCTGAAGCTTGTGCCTCCGCACGGCACTCCACTGTGAAAAATGGAGTGAGGTAGCACTTAGCACAATGCCCCAGAACGTAGCAATCAAGCATAAAAAAAACAGCCTGTTGAACCTCCCCTACACACAGCCCAAAGCCTGACGTATGCTGCTTTTGGAAGTAGAGCCCTCTGTTAGAATCCCCTGAGCTGAGACTTAACGAAGAGATGCCAGCGGGGCAGATTTAGAGGCAGATTTTCCATATTAGGCTTAACCATCTGTGGAGACGCTACATACATAAAAAGGAGCATTAGGGTTAAATCTATTGCCTCATAAAAGACATAGCACTGAGACAGTGGTGCAATCCAGAGTCAAGCTTCTTTATAAAGACGTGACAGAAGATAAAAGAGTAAAGACCTCAGTGATGTGTCTCAGTGTCTTTCCCAAACACCCACACGTATGAGTGTGCCCTGCAGAGCTGGAACATTATGGGCGCTGTAACCCTTTGGATCGACTAACTGAATATGGAAACACTCTGCTGAAGCTGCGTGGCTAAATTCAGCCTCCGGTAACATTTTGTGAGGGGGAACAAAAAAAAAGAAGAAGAAAAAAGCATGTGCTGACCTTTGCCATTATAAATCTGCCTGAGTGCTTGCTTGTATGCTGGAAGGCAAGGTTACTTGTTTCTGTGTAGTGCCGGCGATAAACTCCATTGATAGCGTGGAGCGTTTGGTCAGCAATTCTTTCGGGTCGGAGCATGTGAACGAGGAGGAAAAGCGTTAAAAAGAGCTCACCTTAAACTCTTCAAGCGAGGCGTAGACCTTGCCTCGAAACTCGCAGTAGTTCTTTTTCTCTTTGCACAGAGGGCAGCACTGACTGGTGTCCACTTTAATGCAGCGAGGGTGAACCTTGGGACATTCGGGCTGGGTGCAGAGAGGGCCCTCGTCTGTGCAGAGGCAAGGGCATGTTGAAGGGCCCGGGGTAAACTCCTCGCCGATGGCAAACACAAAGCCGCTCTCGTCCATGCAGCCTTTCCCTCTGTAGTCTGGGTAGGCATACTCGTCAATGGCATCCAGGGACCGGGCAACGTCGCTGGTGGGGCCCTCATCTATTTGGTTTAGAGCGTCCTGCTCGGTCCACTGTTCCTGGGATGTACTGACTTTGGACCCTTGTGTCAGGGAGCTAAAGTTCGGCCTGCTGAGATCCAGGGCAGTCCTGTTGGGGCCAAAGGTATTTCTTTCCTGAGCAGCATATTCCAGAGACTCCTCGGGGCCCTGCTTGTCCTGCTGTTTGTCGTCCCTGGATTGGGTCAGCGCCTTCTCAAGACGATCCCGGCTCACCGGTAGGGTCGCTATGGGATTGCACAGCGTGCCGCTCATCAGGAACCCAAGAAGAAGTAGAACTTCTGCTGCCATGGTAACGGCGCGCAGCATCTCTTCCCACCACCGGCAAGGTGGGAAAACACCTCGGCTCACATAACACAGTTCACATCTCAGGTGCGAGCCAGTCCATCTGGAAAGAGAAAATTAAACTGGGGTTATGCGCTCTGTACTCTGACACTTTTTATCCCAGCTTTGACTCGGCCTCGCTCAGCCTCTGGAGCTGCATGAGTCTCGTTTCGTCAAGCAAACAATCCACCGGGTGTGAGGAAAGCATGTAGCATCAGTGAATTGGATCATCAGGAAAAGAAGTAGACACAAAGCTCTGTTAGGAAATCGATAACGCTTGGTACTGTAACACTTCGCAGCATCAATCCGTCTCTGCAGTGTTAGAGTTAGGGGAAAATGGGCAATGAGGGAACTGAATGTCACCCTGCTAAGCATCTCATGGACAAGAGAGCTGGGATCAATATCTGATTCTTTTAAATGAATCACAGCCAATGGTACATAAAGAGAGATTGATTTGAAAATAGTGCATAATGCAGTTCTGGAAAGATAACTTTACAACAGCTCTCAGGGACAGAAGAGCAGCACAGTCAATTTCAAAATAAAAGCCAATCTGCTCCACCATTTTGTAAAATGTCACTTTCTAAACGACTTTCAGCACAGAGGATTTGACATACGCCGACTAAAAGCCCGCGGATCAGCTGCAGAGACTGCACATTTTTAAAAAGCAGTACGGTCGGTTTTTGTTTTTCTCTGCTGCTTAACTTGATTTACTGCAGCGCCTGGAAATTCAAATGCCTCCTATGATGCGTTGCTGTGTCTGGTGGCCTACTTTCATTTAATTCCTTCACACCCAATGTTTGCCGTGATCGCTGAGCTCCCCTTAATGGGCTGCAGTCAGTTTGACGCACAACTTATTTTGCAGAAAAAATACATTACTCTGCACAGACAGAACCAAACTATTAACTGCAAAATTGTATCTAAGCCTGTGAATGACAAGTTATTAACAAAGGACAGCCATTCCTAAATGGGGTCCCTATAGTTCCTGGCAGAAATGTTCCTATCTCTCATATCACTTGAAATAATGAAAACCTGTATCTAGTTAGAACAGACTTAATTAAAAAAAAGTAATTTAACGAATAGACCAATACAAAATCGAAGTAAAATGATTAGTGATTTTAAAAAGGTTATACAAATAAAATGCAGATCTTCATTTATAATCAGACTCTTGTATTCTCATTTTTATACAGAAAAAGTTCAGAAAGACCAAGAAGTAGTGCAGACAGGTTTTCACACATTTATTGGAAGATTTGTTTAAAAAAAACAACATTGCAATCCATTGTCTACAACCTATGGAGGTCTGGCAACCAGCTAGACCAGTGGTTGCAAACTCTAGAGCCTCCTGTATGACTCTTAAGACCTCTGTCACGAAAGTTCATGAAGGGCTGAGCGTTGTTTTCAAATATAAAAGTCATTAAAAGAAATCTATTTTAGCGTTTTATTTCTCCAGACATTTCTATGCAAATTGTATATTACATTTCAAAGAAACGATATATTTTAATTAAGGTTACTTCATTAATAGCATGGTATATGCTTCTTTCGATGCCATTTTATTCTAATTAGTAAATGTCCCATTAAAGAAAATGCATTAAATCAAAAACTCTTGTTCCTTCATTTAAAAATCTAAACAAAAATCTACAGTCATGCTTTTTTTCTGTGGCACTAAACACCCTTTTTGGCTTTAATAAAAGGCAAAAGTGTCTCTTAAAATGATTCAGGAAGCAGCCAAGAGACCCACGGTAACTCTGGGGGAGCTGCAGAGATTAAGAACTCGGGAAGAGAAAATTAAAGGTTGAACAGCTGTTAGTGTTTCATTTCACAAATTTGGCTTTTACAGAAGAGTGGGAAGAGAAAAGCAAGGGTTAAAGGGCAGAAACACATGACATAGGTTTCGAGGATTGCCACATGCTATGCTTAAAACACAACAAACTTTTGGAGTGAGATGTTCTGGCCATATCAGCCAAAAACTGAACCGTTTGGCCGAAATAAAAAAAAAATTAAAAACTACATGCCATTTAGAACTACAACCGTAAGACACGGTGAAACATTACGATTTGTTTGGAGGATTTTGTGAAGACCCAAATGCAGAGACTAACAGGCAGGGGTGAGTTCTTTAAATACCGTAAATTCTCTAATATTGGCCTGTATTCCAATAGCGGCCGGGACTCTAACATTGGCCGGTCTCGCTGTCAGAGGAGGTAAATAATGGCCGGTCTCTAATACAGGCCGGGGCTATAAACGTTTTTTCTGGGCATACCTCAACATTATACTTGTGGTAGTAAGTAACATACAAGTACCACAGCCCTGCGCAGCTGGACGACAGGCCCTGACTGCTGCCCGTCGGCGCGAGGAAGAGAACAGACACGCAGCAGAACAGGAGGAGCGTGAGTGATGAGGAGATTAAAGGGGGAGATGAAGAGGAGGAGAAAAACTGAGGAGGAGAATTAAACAGAATTGGAGGATTTTTTTTTTTTTTTTAGTTCAAACCAAGCGAGACATGGTAACTGTACTTTTTCAATAAATGAACCTAGTGTTTTATAGGTTCAAATAGACACAAAATCTCATTTTTATTCATTCCACTGGTAGTCTGTTTTGCTCAAATAGCAATAGAGGGCTGTCTCTAATTCTGGCCTCTATTCAATAAAGGCCTGGACCGCGATGCACTTGAGTGAAATAAAGGCCCGGGCCTATATTAGAGAATTTACGGTATTTAATGAAAGATCAGGCAACAAAAACAGGTATCCAAAAATCCAACATAAAAAGAAAACACAAACCAGAACCATGGAGACATCAAGGGATAACCATCACAAGGAGCCAGGGTGAGACGAAGTAAGACGAGGAACCAGCACTGAGGGACTGAACAGGGAGTGTATTTATGGCTGACTGAAAAAAAGGGCAGGACTAACGAGCTGATAAGGAGCAGGTGTGAGTTGGGCTGACGAGGAAGCCAAGGAAAAAGAAAACACAAGGGGGCAACAGAGGACAAGCGATGAAAAACCTAAGAAACTAAAATAAATCCAAAACACATCAATAAAGCTAGAAAAGAAACATGAAACTGTAAACTTAGAGAAAACCAACAGAACCAAGATCATTACACTTAACATAGGATGGTACTGGAAGAAAACCTTAGAGGCTTTCAAAAGGACTGCAATGGACTGGTTTAGATCTAGTTTAGACCTAGTCAAAGTCCAGGCCTAAATCCAGTTAAGATCTATGGCAAGAGTTGATGTTCACCAAGTTCTCTCTTTATTATAATTTGGCAAAAGAATAGAAAATAATCTGAATCTAAATGTGCAAAGCTGGTAGACAGAAACTACTTATTTACAAATTATTTGCAATTGTAATATAATAGCAAGGCAGTAATTTCAAAGCATTTACTCTGAAGGACAGAATAAAAATGCACTTGGAAGTAAAATATTTCAAAAATCTTGAATCATTTCCCTCTTTATGTGGATCTGTCACAAAGTTTGTATTCATAGCTAAAGAATAGGTGAAAGGGCTTAATGGGTTTCAGTACTTTAGCGTGATGCATGTGTAGATGCATCAAAGGGCAGCTTAGCATAAGGTGACCAGTCAGCAAACACATTTAGCTACATGGAGAGAAACAAAGCAGACGTCATGAGACACAGATTCTGTGTGAACGAAGCAAATCAGATTTCCTCCATATGTTTAAAGTGGCGCCTTTTGATAATAAAGAACCAGGCTTCATTCAAACGTCACTGCCATCACACCGCTGGTTTTTTTAGGAGTTTTCCTCTGAGCTGCCATGCTGGAGGCAGAATCCTCGGAGGCGGCGGGAAACAAAGAGGAAGCAGAGCGAGATGCATACCGATAACGCCGCTGCAGCTGAGAGGGACGGGGAGGGATGAGCTCTTGCCTCATTAGTAAAAGGACCTCATTTGTCTTTTCTCAGCCTCACCTCTCAACCCTAACAGCTGTTATGAGCTGTCACTCTAATACTGTCGCCATCGCCGCCACTGCTGCTGCTATGCTCTCAGGATGGAGCTCCGGGTGGCCCTCAGGGTGGTTGGCAAGAGGAGGTAAACTGGCCTCTGCAGCACGACGCTGACGATAAATAACTAACCGGTTTTCTCACGGCTTGTGTCTTTTTTAGCTTTGCCTCGTAATGGGAAAGCAGACAGTTTACAGCAGCTTCTTGTGCCACAAATTCATGTCAAAATGTCCCCTGAGTGCATGTTAGTGTCATGGCTGGCTGAGTAACAAGTTTGAGTAATGCACTTTAAAACTGTAAATTGGAAAAGAAAATATAAAACAGCCCACTTGGAAAATAAGCCGAGCACTCGACAAAAAACGACTTGTTGATCTGAAATGTGTGCTGGATCCAAAGGAAAAGATTACAGCTAGAAAGCAAAATGTTTTTTCTTCTTCATGTTTTAGACTCTGATGCTGCCAACCCATCACTGTCACCTTGCCTGTTTCATAGACACTCTGAATAAAGACAAGAAATGCTATTCAGAGCTTTAAAAATGTTATTTTCCTTTTAAATTAAACCGCGACTACGAGGCTGAGAGCAAAAGGTCTTGCCTTTACGTGTTCATTTACAGCAGTAGAAAGATGAAAACACGAGACGGATTGCTAATCAACACAAAAATAAGAAATAAAAATATGCTTTTATTGGAATTTTCAGGGGCGCTTATAAATAGGGCTTGAATTGATAAAAAAAAATGTCATGATCCATCAGTTTTTGCTTTCTAATTATTTTTATTGCACATTGTAATGTAAAAGGTTTAACCATAGGTACTTCTTTGTGTTTTTTTCTTTGCACATTTGGATTCGTTTCTGTAAGAATTTTAGTGGTCTCCTGCGCTTGATCAAAGAGTTTCTTTGTGTTTTAGTTCAGCTCCATCCGTGTGGATCAGTTCCCCTCCCAGTTCCTCTCTCTGCTTTGGTCCAGTTCCAAACCCACACAAATTATTTTTGAATGTGGGATTTTTTTTTTCCTCCACTGAATAAATCAAAACAATATAAATTCTGTTACTGCGGGGAAAAAAAGATGGATTTGTTCTTTACAACAGCTACCAATAAAAGTAGAGGTCAGTTTAAATGCTCGGCTCTGTGGAATAACTTCCTCTCTCAGTATATTTATCAAATCTTTGACTCAGACAGTCGCTTAAACTTTGAATGCTTGCTTTTAAAGCTCTAAATGGTTTGGCCCCATGGTATTTGCTCTTTTTACTGTCGGAGTGCATGACCGAGCCTTTAAACCTCAAATCAGCAGCTACTGGAGGAGGCTAGGTTTAATAGAGGTAATAGGGGGATTTCTGTGGCGGCTAACAGACTTTGGATAAAATAAGACGGATATCTGACCTGGACACATTCAAGTCGAGACTTTCACATATATCTGATTAGTATGGATTGTATTAGCTACCACTGTTATATGGAAGAGGATTAGGGCCACTGAAAAAAAAAATAAGTAAACTGATTTTTAAATTTTATTTTAGTTTAGTATGGGAAAAAAGTCAGAATTCTGACTTTTTCCTCAGAATTCTGACTTTAATCCCAGAATTCTGACAGATAACAAACATGTTAGCATCAAGCCATAGCCATGTCTGTTTTAGAGACTAGCTCTCTTGTTTGATTGACCTTCTGCTCCTCCATTAATGAGGGGACCCCTCGGCCACGTAAAAAGTTGCCTAATTCCGTCATTTTCCACCAATGTGTCACTGGCCACCTCAAACAACTCACATCTTTGTCAGTGAAGCTGAGTGCTCCACATCTCTTCCTTCACGGTGCCCATCTACATTAAGATCCAGAATTCTGAGATTAAAGTCAGAACTCTGAGTTTAAAGTCAGAATTCTGAGATTAAATTAAGAATTCTGAGAAAAAAAGTCAGAATTCTGAGTTTAAAGTCAGAATTCTGAGATTAAATTAAGAATTCTGAGAAATTCTTTAGAAGAATTCTGAGAAAAAAGTCAGAATTCTGAGATTAAATTAAGAATTCTGAGAAATTCTTTAGAAGAATTCTGAGAAAAAAAGTCAGAATTCTGAGTTTAAAGTCAGAATTCTGAGATTAAATTAAGAATTCTGAGAAAAAAGTCAGAATTCTGAGATTAAATTAAGAATTCTGAGAAAAAAAAGTCAGAATTCTGAGATTAAAGTCAGAATTCTGACTTGTTTCCCATACTAAATTGAAATAAAATTTTAAAATCAGTAAACCTTTTTTTTTTTTTGTTCCAGTGCCCCTAATCCTCTTCCGTACATCTTTTATATGCATATATTTGTATTTTCTGTTGTTTTTTATCTTCTTGTTATAGTCATTGCAATTTCCTCTGATTAAAGGGGAACGGCAGTTTTTTTACATTGACGCCTTGATTTTACGTTATTACATCATGTTCTACTCACCCATATGAGTTTTGTGTCATTTAGAGCTGTTCTGAGGATATTCGGTTAGGTTATATCTGTCATACTCTGTGGTCTAGGTGCAAGTCTGTTTTTTCTTTCTCTCCCTCCTCTGCAGGGCTGGACGGGCAGGTGCGTTCCATCAGAGCTAATTACCAGCCTTCATACGGAGCTGAAACCAGGAGGGCGTCAGTTCGTTTACGCTTCAGCGTGGTACAGACCTACTCCTTGTTAACCCTATTTTCTGTTCGAACTTATCCTAACCTCGTCCTTGTCGTTTCCTTCTAGAAAACCATCCAGTGAAAGACCTGGAAACCCACACCTGGGGATCTGAATCAAAAGACTCCTGGAACATTCTCATACCTGAGAAGAACACCTGATCCATCGGTCAGCCCTCCTACCTGTGCTCGCCTTCCTGTCCACCCTCCAACAAACCCAAACAGTAACCACATCAGTGAGTTTATCATACAGAAATATTTTCACCAATCCCAATGCTAAAGTTTTTCACCATCCTCCCTATCTTTCCCTGCAGAGCTCACAAGACCCCCGACCAGCTGAAATTGAATCTAGTTCATCTCCATTATTTCAATAAACTTTTCAACTATACCTACTGTCTCAGTTATTGCGCCCATTCAGAGTTACACGTTCAAAACATGATATTCAAGTGACGTCTTCCTATGGGCAACGACCTAAAGGCACAAACTAAACTGTTCATAATTTAGCATTTATGGTACCCAGCATTCATAACATGTTGGCGAATCACTGTCCCCCAGACAGGATATAAATATATTTTTTATATTTATATGTTTTTAAAAACAAAGCGGAGTTTGCAAAACTCATATGGGTGAGTAGAACATTATGTAATAACATAAAATCAAGGGCCCAATGTAAAAAAAAAACTTAAAGTGTTCCCCTTTAAGTTTTTGTTCAGTGAAATGTACACTATATTGCCAAAAGTATTTGCTCACCTGCCTTGACTCACATATGAGCTTAAGTGACATCCCGTTCCTAATCCATAGGGTTCAATATGACGTCGGTCCACCCTTTGCAGCTAGAACAGCTTCAACTCTTCTGGGAAGGCTGTCCACAAGGTTTAGGAGTGTGTTTATGGGAATTTTTGACCATTCTTCCAGAAGCGCATTTGTGAGGTCGCACACTGATGTTGGACGAGAAGGCCTGGCTCTCAGTCTCCGCTCTAATTCATCCCAAAGGTGTTCTATCGGGTTGAGGTCAGGACTCTGTGCAGGCCAGTCAAGTTCATCCACACCAGACTCTGTCATCCATGTCTTTATGGACCTTGCTTTGTGCACTGGTGCACAGTCATGTTGGAAGAGGAAGGGGCCAGCTCCAAACTGTTCCCACAAAGTTGGGAGCATGGAATTGTCCAAAATGTCTTGGTATGCTGAAGCATTCAGAGTTCCTTTCACTGGAACTAAGGGGCCAAGCCCAGCTCCTGAAAAACAACCCCACACCATAATCCCCCCTCCACCAAACTTTACACTTGGCACAATGCAGTCAGACAAGTACCGTTCTCCTGGCAACCGCCAAACCCAGACCCGTCCATCAGATTGCCAGATGGAGAAGCGCGATTCGTCACTCCAGAGAACGCGTCTCCACTGCTCTAGAGTCCAGTGGCGGCGTGCTTTACACCACCGCATCCGACGCTTTGCATTGCACTTGGTGATGTATGGCTTGGATGCAGCTGCTCGACCATGGAAACCCATTCCATGAAGCTCTCTGCGCACTGTTCTTGAGCTAATCTGAAGGCCACATGAAGTTTGGAGGTCTGTAGTGATTGACTCTGCAGAAAGTTGGCGACCTCTTCGCACTATGCGCGTCAGCATCCGCTGACCCCGCTCCGTCAGTTTACGTGGCCTACCACTTCGTGGCTGAGTTGCTGTCGTTCCCAAACACTTCCATTTTCTTATAATACAGCTGACAGTTGACTGTGGAATATTTAGGAGCGAGGAAATTTCACGACTGGATTTGTTGCACAGGTGGCATCCTATCACAGTTCCACGCTGGAATTCACTGAGCTCCTGAGAGCGACCCATTCTTTCACAAATGTTTGTAAAAACAGTCTGCATGCCTAGGTGCTTGAATTTATACACCTGTGGCCATGGAAGTGATTGGAACACCTGATTCCAATAATTTGGATGGGTGAGCAAATACTTTTGGCAATATAGTGTATTTTAATTTCCTTGGAGTACTGTACTTTTTATAGTTCTTATGTGTAATTGTGAGTTCATTGTTCAAACTTGTTAATCAAGTTAGGTGAAAAAAAGAACACATTTAGATTCAGATGGTCATAGTAAAACCTGTTACCTTTCAGGAGGTGCCATAAAAGTTAAACGTTTAAAAATGTGGTCAAAAGTTCTGTAATCTCCAGGAAACCCTGCAGATTTAAAACAAAGCGGAGTGTGTATGACATCATCAGCGCGTCGGACTGAAGTCGTAAGAGGCAGCCTGGGCCACAGGTGGCTACGCTCTACTCCTATTAAATTGTCTAGCTAATCTGAATCGTTCAATTCCATTTGGAGAGCGAGATCATCTGTGGTAGTAGCACTAGACATCTTCCAGGCATGTGAGGAAAACTAGCAGCGGTTCAGCGGACAGGATGAATCAACGGTAGCCGGCGCGCACGCAGATGACGTCATACACGCGGCAATTTGTTTAAAAGAAATATAAAAAATATAACCACAGATGTCTGAGGGACAGAGATTCGCCTACATGTTATGAATGCTGGTGTACCATAAAGAATAAATTATCAACAGTTTAGTTTGTGCCTTCAAGTCGTTGCCCATAGGAAGACGTTACTTGGATATAACCTAACGGAATATCTTCAGAACGGCTCCAAATCAGGGGCGGATTTAGGAAATTTGGGGCCCTAGGCAAAGACATGCATAGGGCCCCTTGAATATAAAAGACAACACATAAAACAGACCCATTATACAGATAAATAATTCTATCTTAACTTTTATTATTTATAGATAAGCACTTTTTTTTAAAAGTGATAGAGGGGTCTGAAAAGTTGCTTAATAAAGCGACAAAAGCGCAAAGCTTGCAACAGTACTCTTGGCACCGTTTGTTTTCAAATGCTTTGCTGCACTTGTGCAGCAAATAGACTGATCCAATGTGGTGGACAATAAGGGGTTGTCGGGAAGGGGGACTTACTTTTACAAGCATTCTGATGGCATTTTAGAGAAAGGATTTGTATCAAAAACATAATTGTGCACAAATGAGTAATGCCTGTATTAACCATACATGTAAAAGGAGGTTTATGGGGCCCCCATGAACTTGGGGCCCTAGGCAGCTGCCTAGTTTTGCCTAATGGTAAATCCGTCCCTGCTCCAAATGACACAAAACTAATATGGGTGAGTAGAACATGATGTAATAACGTAAAATCAAGGGGCCATTGTAAAAAAAAAAAAAAAAAAAACGGCATTCCCCTTTAACCTGGTGGTTACTATATAGAGGCATAGAAATGCATTAGTATTCATATTTAGTTTACCCATTAAATCAAACTCACTTTTTTAAACAAATTTTTTCCCCTTGAAACAGTCGTGAGCCTGAACCAGACAGAGCATTTACCTTGAAGCTCAATAATCCTGCGTTGCAAGATCATTTAATTGTTAATCACTCCCAAGAAAGACTCCGGGGTATTTCATTCTCCACTTCACTTGCTCTCCAAATACAGATTTTACTCACTTTGTTCTAAACATATCGCTCAAAATATAATCTGATATGCATTTATTACAAAGCATTAAAAAGAGAAAATGTGTAGAAATCAACAGATGGGTGACAGTTTCTTTCATTTCTGTGAGACTGTGAGAGTTTACACCCATCGGTTGTTTATCCGGTTTGGGAAAGTGACAGAAATGTGACTAATATGATTATTAATTATGCAGATTTTCTTTTTCTCTCACTTGTTTACTTTTTCTCTTTGAGAACTGACAGCTGAGGCATACATTCTTTAAAACCGTGCAATTTCACTTTGAACTGCAACCAAATTACACTTCCTGCACAGACCAGCGGCTCCTGCTTTCAGTTTGCATGTGTTGGCAATAAAGAAATAGAAAATAAAACACAACAAATATAAATCTCTACCCCCTTTCCCCCACAGCACACTCTATCCATAAGCAATCTCTTCGCTTTAATGCAGAGCTTATCTCCACTAAATGTTTAAATAATTTCCACTTTTCAGAATACTGTCCAGCCGGTGCCATAAAAAGGGTAGATTTAAATGAAAACGCAGGTATTTCCCCTCTATAGTCTTGTGCAGTAAAATCTTATTAAGATTGTTTGCAGATAATTCTTTCCCCCTTTCTTCATGTTCAAACACTCTTTTATTTATATTCTTGTATATAAGCCATCTGGTAAAAGGTCAGCGATTTATCTCTGCCCCAAAGCTCCACAAAGACTTTTCCTTTGCTCATCTGCTCTATATTCAAGGCTCTCAAGGACATTTTGAAAGAGAAGTCACAAAAAGCAAGTCTGGAGTGACTTGAAGACACAACAGAGTATGTAAAATTAGCTCAAGTCTTTTCTGTGGAATCATTTTCCAGTATGAAATAAATTGCAACCTTGCTCCTGTGATCTCTTGGAGGATTACTGCATATATGAAGTGACCTCCTTGTCCTAACCCACACATAATTTGCATGGTGTCCTCGTGGAGTAGAAGTGATGCCGAGGTCTGGCTGAAGCCATGGCTCTGTAGGCACGCTTAAATTTACATAAGCAGGCATCATCGAGTTCATTTGTGCTAGTGACACATTTAAACACCCACTTCATAGATAAAAAAAAAACTCAGGTATGTGAGTGGAAAAACATCTCTCCAATTAACACTCGGCTACTCTGATAATGATCTCTGGAAAACAAATACTTGTTAATGCTAGACAATTACCATCAGACACCTTTTTAACCACGCAGAGCAATGCAGGGCTTTCACTGTTCCCACAAACCTAACTCCTCACTGTAAGAATAAAATTACATTTCTATAGGCTCATGAATATTGGAATGCAAACTCAGCTATACATTAATAAACCATCAGGTTATTTCTTGTCCATGGTAAAATATAAATCCACTGGAGTAAAGAGAAACCATTTTAAAATAGAATAGAAAAACCTCTTTATTGTCCCACAATTGGGAAATCCTGGTGTTTAAAGCAGCAAAAAGTTTATAGAAAAAAATTGTCACAGAAATGTGGACCTTAAAAAAATGTAAATAACATATGAAGAGTTAAAAGATGAACAATAAAATTCTGTCCTGTAAAGTGTTTTAACAATATAAAAACTGGCTGTGGAAATTTGTACAGTAATGGATATTTGCAAATAGCAGCAACATCAGAGATGTGCAAAATGACATGTTAGTCTTTCAACTAAAGTGGTAAAATAGGTGAATAGGTTAATTACACAGAGTAATATAAGCATTTAAATTGATATTCAATTTAATATCAAATGTCGCAAACAATAATCATATTTTTTTTAAATAATATAAGACCAAAAAATAAGATATTAGAAACAAAATCCTGTAATGACTTTCCTCTAATTATTAGAGGAAAGTACTGCGGCTTACTGTTGTATTAGAGTCTAATACAACAGTAAGCCGCAAAGGGTGATTACAATTTGATGTAAGTATATTAGCGTAAAATTTAGTGGAGGGAAGAGCTTCTGGAATATTATAAGGTTTAGACCAGCGGTCCCCAACCACCGGGCCGCGGTACCAGGCCGCACAGAAAAAAGTATATATATATATATATATATATATATATATATATATATATATTTATTAGGGATGCATGATATAATCGGCCCCCTATCGGTATCGGCCTTAAAACTGAATATCGGACATCGGCCACCCCACCGATATTTAACCCGATATTTGATCAGCTTCTGAGTTTCTAAAGTCTAAAAAAAAAAAATAAATACTACTTCTTCTTCTTCCTAAAAAACTTATTTTTTACAGACTTAAAAACTTCTAAAGACGAGGGAAAAAATATTGATACATTAAAATATCCCAATATCTTCATATGCTGATATATTGCCATTTAAAAACACCATATCAATCTCTTTTACTAATGAAATATTGCTATATGTCATCGTTATGCTACGAAATCCCCCGAAAATTCACAAAATTTTGCCATATTTTTATATGTTGATATATTGATGCGGTATCGATCTATTTTACTAACAAAATCTCACAAGAATTTGCAAAATATCACGAGAGTTTGTAACAGAACGATGAAATTTCACGAGAAGTAAAATAGATCGATACCGCGTTTTTAAAAATAAATTTGATATCAGCATATGAAAATATATTTGAGTTTATTATTTTTCAGAGTGTCAGAAATGGATAACAAAACTGCTATTTTCATTTCTACTTATTTTTGTCCAGCTATAACATCGGTATCGATATTGGTTATCGGCTACATGAGTTTAAAAATATCGGCATATCGGATATCGGCCAAAATCCCAATATCGTGCATCCCTAATATATATATATATATATATATATATATATATATATATATATATATATATATATATATATATATATAAAATTTATCGACGATCAGAGTCTGAGTGATGTTTTATTTTGAAAAATATAAAAAATTGCGGTATTCTCTCCCAATTACATCAGTCGGTGCATCTGTGCCTCTTGACACAGGTTAATTCAGTTCAAGACTCATCCTGTCTATAACATCCTATCTTTGTGAAGCGGGATTTTCTGCGGTTACAGCGACCAAAACAAAGCTACGGAGCAGACTGGACATCAGGAGCACACTTCGTCCGTCATTTTCTCCGATTACGCCTAGATGGGCCCGGCTTGTTGTTTTATTTTTATGCTGTTTGTATTTGATGTCGTATCATTTTACTTGATCATACCCCCCCCCCCCCCCCCCCCGGCCCGTCCGTGAAAATATTGTCTGACATATAGCGGTCCGTGGTGCAAAAAAGGTTGGGGACTGCTGGTTTAGACAACAGCAGGGTGAGCCACTGCTGAACCAAAGACAACATTAGAAAAAGGAGCTGTTGCTCACAGGTTATACATTTCTAGTTTAACTCAAAGTAAAATTTCCCAATGTCCCAGAGTCTGGAGGTAAAGCGGAGAGGAAAAGAATGCAATTCGATTTAGGTCCAGTTTGGCTTTTTTTGTCAGCCATGATCTAGGGTATCATGTCATCTGCTGGTGTCAGATCACTGAGTTTCCTTAAGTCCAACGTCACATACTTGGAAATTTAAGAGCACTCTTGCTTGACTCCACTAACAAGGTCTAGTGAGATGGTTTGTTTCATTTTTACCTTTTCCAGCAGGATTTGGCACCAGCCCAGATTGCCAAACCGCTTAAACCTGAATGGCTGGAGAACTGGCTTCACCTTAGCCCATAGAAACTCTATGGGGTTTAAGCAGAACCACAGGCTGACCACCTTCATGCTGCTCTACACGGATGTATTCATTCACAACTTTCAGCAGGTCAACATTTCTGGATAACTTCTTTAACTCATCTTATGAAATACTTTGATTCTTGAAGGAACAAAACTAATACAGCTCCGGGTATGTAGAAGCAAAGAAAGCAGTTTTCTGAAGTTTTTGTCGCTGACACTTTTATCAACAGCAACTGAACTATATTTCTTAATGTTCTTAAAGGAATAGTACACCCAAAACATGATTAGCCTTCATTTTCTACTCACCCCCATGCTGAACAACACTCTGGAGTACTTTTTTGATATCTCAAATGCATCTGGAGATCTGGGAGGCTTCTTGCTGTCTGCTGACATTCAAATAATGGAGGTCTATGGCGCCCGAGACAGAAAGGTCCATAAAAGTCCACAAAAAACGTGTCAGTATTCCTCCATACTGCTCGTCCAATGTATTCCAAGTGTCCTGAGTGGGTAGCGTTCATAATTTACTCGAAACGAAGTCATTTAGAATGTTTTTAGAGCATAAACAGTAGTGTATAGGATTTCCTTAAAAGCGCGTTCACGAGTCTACGGAAACCGCGGCAGACCAAACCAGACGAAAGTGCACATGTCAATTTTATTTTCAAAAACTTTTGTTCTTAGCCATTTGAGATAGACAAACTATGTAAAGGGCACTTTAAATAATGTATTATCAAAGAATGTTTAACATTGTAACCTCTAACTATATAGCTTATAACCTCATCTTTCAGTTACTGCTGCCCTCAAAATGCCTATGGCACACTATGTTCTCCATTTTGCATAGTAATATTTGTAGATTTCCCACAAAATCTATGTACCACCTCTGGAATCTCAGAGGTGGTACATTGCATGTGTAATCATTCTATGTACCACCCCATTATTTGCAACCTATGGATTTGGCATTAATGTCAGATGTCTCCACTTTTTAGGGGATATCCTAAGAATTTTATGAACGTCTCTTGTGGTTTGCTAAAGTATTACTCAGAAAAAACAAATCCTTGTTGCTGTTTTTTGCAAACATCCTGTTAAATAAGCTAAGACACCTGCAGTGTCCTTGTGTTTTTAGTTTTTAATTTATGCATATTTACTGACCTGCGAAGGATTTTGCTTCACTTGTTCCATCCCTGGATTTCCTCCTTTTATAGGTTTGTTTACAGTTATAGATGATCGCTTGTACAAATGCATCCGGTTTTCATTACAAGACGGCTATTTACCTTCTTTATTCCCATCAAAGAGATGAGAGTGAAACACCTGTTGTTTACCTCATTTGAACACCCTAGTAAGGGCCAGATGTCATTTTAATGTCCTCACACCATTTTTTTTCAACCCTGACCCCTGTGTTGCCTCAAAAAGCTGTTATCCAACGCTGTTTTTGAAAACATCTTTGATTAATAAATAATGCTTCAAGTAACTGCCGTGAGCCTAACAAACCAGCAAACAAACCCTGCAAAACAAAACAGAGGCTAATAGTGCACACTGTCCGATCATATCATTAGAGATTAATGACTAAGCTCCACCAGCGTTTTAAATTACGCAGCATTATGTTGTGTTTCCTGCACCGCTGAGCCAGCTGGCACTTGAACCGGGGATTGAAATGTGGTCCATTCAAATCTGGTACCTGACAGGTCGATCAACGGTCAATCACAGCCAATTTCCATAAAAATTCAATCTGATATAAGCAACAAAAAAAAGGGAAGAAACTCATGAGTCAGAAAAAAATGATGCAGATGTACTTTTACAATGTGAATATATTATATAGTAATTAACATTTAAGTTCTCTAAATGCTTTCGACATTTAGTGGGGATTGCTTTTTCACTTGAGCATCTTTGCCAAATTAATTACCTGATCTTGTAAATGACACGGTAAAACTAATGCCATGCTTTGCAATGCTCAGCGGTAATTAATGTAATTCTTCTGCTTTTATTTGAGATCACAAACAAAATGATGTATTTTTATTGTTGTTTTAAACCATTAAATAATTAAGCAGGTTTTTGTGTTAAGCTTTCAGATTTCGTTTTAATGTATACTCATTATAGGGTATAAGACTAAGTCTTATTCAGTCTTTTAGCATCATTTTAATTGAATTTTCCAAAAAGTCCTTCAATATTATAATTTTTTTCTTTTTTCTTTTTTTTTTTGAGATTATTCTTTCACAAACAGCTAGAAAAGGCCAAATACTTCAATGTGATGGCCACGTTTATTGGTGAACCCTAATGAAGAAGTGGAAAAACACCAAATCAAATACAGCAAAATTGAATTAAATTAAATTCCAAAGATGGGGAAAAAAATTTTTTCTATTTTTTACATGATTGCAGATGGTATAACTATTTTCCCTCCTGCTGTTATTTGTTTTGTTTAATTGATACTCATTATACGGTATAAGAATAAATCTTACACAGCGTTATACGTTTAGCATAATTTTAAATCAGTTTTCCAAGAAGTCTTTTGATATTCTTTTCTTTTTTTTTAAGATGATTATTCTTTTACAAACACCTTGAAAAGGCCAAATACGTTTATTGGAGAAGCCTAATGAAGAAGAGGAAAAACCAAAATCAAACCAAATCAAATACAGCTATCTTTTACTGCATTTAATTAATCTCACCTTGAAAGTTTAAGAAAAAGCAAACCTTTACAGGGAAACTTAAATCCAAAGATAGAAAAAAAAAAATACTTTTTCAGTTTTTTTACTTGCTTGTAGATGGTATAATTATTTTCCCTCCTGCTGTTAATATTTTTTCTCTCCTTATGCGAGCAGAACATCCTGTCTTCTCTCCAACATTTCATAAGGTTGGATCATACAGAGCGAGGGACGTTTGATGATTCCACATTGGGGGTCTCCAACTCCAGTCCTTCAGAGCCACATTCTTATAACATTTCAGTGGATCCTTGTTCCAACACCTAAATCAAATAAACATCTCATTAGCAGGTCTCTGCAGAACATGATGACATGCTGAGGAATTAATTTAACCACTTGATTCAGGTTTACCCGAGAAGGGATGCTTAAAAAACGTCACAGGACCCCTGATCCAGCACCCAGAGATCTTTACAATGTGCTTTTCTTCTTAGATTATTTCATCCTTTTATTTATTTTTAGTATTTAGCTGTAGGGTCTCAAGAAAGTTGATTGTATGTTTATTGGACTATTTCTGTACTGATTTGGCGTTGAATTTATGTGTTGAATCATAATCCTGCAGAAGGACCCATTGATGACTTGTTTGCAATTTCCCGTCTGAAGCTGTCAGAGTTGATCTAAACTATTAATGTAATTTAAAATATTCATGATCCCAAATATTTGGATTAAAGTAGGGCATTTGGAAAGAAAACTGACCAATAGAATCAAAACATGTTCCTCTTTGCTTAACATAGGGCATCGTGTAAGTTCATCTTGTTTCACAGTCATCAGTCTTTATTTTATCTCAACAAGAAATCCAGTTAAAGTCCCAGCAGATATTCCATGTGCTTACAACCAGTTGGCTTTCACACATTTTGTTGTTACACCTTGTTTAATGAAAGAAAAAACCCCACAATGGTAACAGAAATAACTTCAATCTAAGAAAATCAATAATAAATAAAATTTTTATGAGAATGAACAAATAAAAGTCAAAGCTTTTCAACACTGCTTCAACAGAGTGCTATAAAAAAAATACACTTATAAAACAACCCTTGACAAAAATGATAGTACTCTTAGAAGAAGAACGATTAACATTATAACCTCTAACTACATAGCTTATTACTTTAGAGACTCTTTAAAGTCTAAAAGACTGAAAAAGTAAACAATTGGAAAGTTAAATCAAGGTGTGTCCATTAATTAGTTTCGCAATGGTCTACAATCTTATAATGAGTCAGAGGGCCTATATATCGGGCTACATGTAGACACTGTGCTGTTTGGTGACATGGTGTGTAACACACTCAACATGGACTAGAGTTAGAGAAGGAAAGAGTTTTCTCAGCACAATAGAAATAACATTATCGATCAGCATGTTAAAGGTATTGGTTATAAGACCATCTCCAAGCAGCTTGATCTTCCTGTGGCTGCAGCTGCACATATTATTCAGACATTTAAGATCCACGGGACAGTAGCCAACCTCCCTGGATGTGGTTGCAGGAGGAAACCTGATAACAAATCAAGGGATTTGTCTTCAGTTTTCCTCCTGATGGATAAGGTAACAAAAGAGCCCTAAGATCCACTGGGTCACCGGAGGTTAGAGTCAAACTTCAACCTTAAGGAACATCAGTGATCGTACCATAAGTCCTTGTTTGAACCAAAATGGACTTAATGGGAAACAACAAAGGAGGGTGCCACCCCAGAAAAACAAATCATAAAAACGCCAGACTGAAATTTGCCAAACTACATGTTGACAAGCGACAGAGCTCCTGGGGAACGTCCTCTGGACAGATGACAAAAAAATTGACTTTTTGTGAAGGCACATCAGCTTTATGTTCACAGATGGAAAAATGACGCATATCAAGAAAAGAACACTGCGTCTTCTGTCAAACATATACCCCTTTCACACTGGCTGAAAAGACCATATCAACCTGGGGACAATCGGCATTTAGTGGCAGTGTGAACAGCTCACTGACACACGTCTACCTGGGTCCAATGACTCGGTAAGCGACCCGTATTAAAAGTGCCTCGGCTCTGATCGGCATGCTGCGTGAACACCAGTAAATTACGTGACACCATTGAGTTCTATGTACAAACATCAGCACACCGCACCAGACGCTAGTGGTATAACAAGCCGGAACAACTCTGTTTATGGGGATTCGGACAGATAAAAGAGAAAAACAATAAAGAATGCCGACTATGCTGTGGCTCCCATCCATGTTGCTCTCCATTATTTACTTCCCTGACATCATCAATTCTCACCTAGCGTGATGCCATCATTAGACATGAGGTGGTGGGGGACAGTTGCAATGCAGCTTACCAGCAGGGGGTCAGACTCTAGCCTTGTGAGACCATCCTGATCTCGCGAGCTTTCAATATTTCACTCGCTAATCAGTCTGGAGACTCTCCGTTAAAGAAAATTTGGAGCAGTTCACCAAACGAACGTCCAATCAGCGTTGGCTTTGAGGCGGGTTGAGGTGTTACGCAACGAGAAGCGCGACAGTTCAGTCTAAAGAACATGGCGGCTTCAGCCGATGAAACGCGTTAGCGTGGCTATCGAGCAAATTTTATCGGAATTACAGAGTATTTCTTCACTGAAAGAAGAGCAAAACACTGCTCTGGAGGCTTTTCTCAGAGGAAAAGATGTTTTTGCTCTTCTCCCGACTGGTTTCGGCAAGAGTAGCCAGGCTTGTGTTTTCGTCGTCGGTCTGTTAGTACGTCATATGCTTCGTTGATCTGATTGGTTTATTTGGCCCGTCTAGCACCAACATAGGCCAATCAGCTAAACAGTATTTTCGCCCCTTCCCAAAATTACTTCAACGGAAGGTTTCCAGATGGATATGCGGTGCAAATCCATCTGGCGGAGTCAGGTTAGTCAGACTCTGCTTTTCGGTCAAAATGCAAAAAGAGCCAAATGCCCATTGTTAGCAAGTCCAACAAGTTTTGAAAAACCCTGGTTTCCAGTGGTAAAGCGGCCATGGAGGAAGCTCTGTTATGCTCTGGGCTGCTTAATCCTTCTGGCACTCAGGGCTCTGCAGGGTACAACGAAATCTGAAGACTATCAATGGTTTCTAGAGAGGAATGTGCTGTTCAGTGTCAGAAAGCTTGGTCTCAGTCGCAGGTCACGGGTCCTCCACAGTATAATGACCCAAATCACACAGTTAGAAACAACCTAGAATGGCTAAGATTAAAATAATGGACTATTCTGAAGTGGCTTTCTGTGAGCGCATTTACCTTAAATGAATCTTACTGAGCATCTTTGTAATGAGCTGAAACAGGCCATATGGAAACCGCAGCCTTAAAACCTGAGACAACTGGAGCAGTTTGCTGATGAGAAGTGGGACAATTCCCGTGGAGAGGAGCAGAGGTCTCACTGACAGATACAGGAATCATTTTAATGCAGTTATCGCCTCAAAAGTCTGTGCAACTTAATGTTAAGTTAAGGGTACCGTCATCTTTGTCAAGGTCTCCTGGACATTCCCTTCTATTGAACTATGAGTAGTTGTATTTATTATTTTTGGAAGCATGCATAGCCTAATTAATATAGTCCATTAACCTAAAGCACTATGCATATGGTTGCTACTGTACATGTCAGGTACGCCGGTCATTGACCTTGACCGAGGCAGTTTTTATGTAATTGGTATTGTAATTTTATCTTGTGATTTTATACTTGTGTTTATTTCTAAGGTTGCCTTTTTTATACCTGGCTGGGGGACTACCGATGAAAATTAGCACTCCTTAGCTAACTCTGGTATATTTTCATTGTTTTAATGTTGATAAATGTACACTGTCCCCTTTCAAATAAACAATAAATAATAAATAAATAAACTCGTAAACCCACAGGCAGCAAAATGTCGAAAAGGCAATATTATTGCTATTGCTGTTAACATACAGTACAAATTTTACACATTCAGTAATAAAATGTCACAGGGGATGGTATGGGGGTGATGATCATTTAAGAAGGGGGATGCCGTCCCCCCTCATCCCCCCTCAACTTGAGTACTGAGTATGACAGATTAACTACCTCTACCAAGGAGTTTGTTTTTAGGAGAGTGTGTGTGTCTGTGTGGGTCTGTGGGCACCTTTGTAGCCCTAAGAGTGAGGACAATTTTTCCAATTTCACCATCAAATTCAGGATATTTTGCCGGTCCTCACAAGCTATTTTGCAAATGGTTAAGTTAAGGGCTAAGGTGTCAATCGAATTAGGGTGAGGGTGGTGGATGATCTTCCCACCACCACATCGTGTTAGTATTTTCTTTTCTTGTTTTATATTATAATACAATTTCTGTTTAAGTTGGTTATTTCTTTTAGACAGGTATTTTTTTTAATGGGTGCACACTTTAGTTAATGTCTGTCTGAATGGTTTATTTACACTTGTTCTTTTGTTTGAGGTAGGGATGCACGATATTGGGATTTTGGCCGATATCCGATATGCCGATATTTTAAAACTCATGTAGCTGATAACCGATATCGATACCGATGTTAAAGCTGGACAAAAATAAGTAGTCATTGAAAATAGCAGTTTTGTTATCCATTTCTGACACTTTGAAAAATAATATACTCAGATATATTTTCATATGCTGATATCAAATAGATTTTTAAAAATGCGGTATCGATCTATTTTACTTTCAAAATCTCTTACAAACTCTCGTGATATTTTGCAAATTCTTGTGAGATTGTGTTAGTAAAATAGGTCGATACCGCGTCAATATATCAACATATAAAAATACGGCAAAATTTTGTGAATTTTCGGGGGACTTCGTAGCGTAACGATGACATATAGCAATATTTCATTAGTAAAAGAGATTGATATGGTGTTTTTAAATGGCAATATATCAGCATATGAAGATATTGGGATATTTTAATGCATCAATATTTTTTCCCTCGTCTTTAGAAGTTTTTAAGTCTGTAAAAAATAAGTTTTTGAGGAAGAAGAAGAAGTAGTATTTATAAAAAAAAAAATTTGACTTTAGAAACTCAGAAGCTGATCAAATATCGGGTTAAATATCGGTAGGGTGGCCGATGTCCGATATTCAGTTTTAAGGCCGATACCGATAGGGGGCCGATTATATCGTGTATCCCTAGTTTGAGGTGCTTCCCTCATATCCCTCATCCTGACTTGGGTTACTCCATCCCTTTTTAAGCAGCCTTTAGTTCTTTGTTTGCAGGTCAGTTTTTTGTTTAAGTTGAATCCTCAGTTGACCTCAGTTAAGTTGGGCCCAGATCCATGTTATTTTGTATTTAAGTTATTTTGTATTGCTTTTGAGCCTTTGTTAACCATTTTGACACAATTAAATGAAAGCATTTTTTCAATTTTTGAACACCTTTTGTCCTCATTTAAAGGAATAGTACACCCAAAACATGATTAGCCTTCATTTTCTACTCACCCCCATGCTGAACAACACTCTGGCAGAACAAACCAGATCTAAGCGCGCATTCAGCGTCTGCTCTGCCGATAATGCAAGTGTAGAAGAAGAAATGTGCTGTTTACCTGTGCAAAGAAAGAAACAACGAAAGAAAAATGTCTGAGGACTTCAGTGTTGAGGAAGAGCATGAGTTCTTTGCCGAGCTGAATGCGCACTTTCCTCTGGTTTGGTCTGCCGCGGTTTCCGTAGACTCGTGAACGCGCTTTTAGGAAATCCTATACACTACTGTTTATGCTTTAAAAACATTCTAAATGACTTCGTTTTGAGTAAATTCTGGATGCTACCCACTCAGGACACTTGGAATACATTGGACGAGCAGTATGGAGGAATATTGACACGTTTTTTGTGGACTTTTATGGACCTTTCTGCCTCGGGCGCCATAGACCTCCATTATTTGAATGTCAGCAGACAGCAAGAAGCCTCCCAGATCTCCAGATGCATTTGAGATATCAAAAAAGTACTCCAGAGTGTTGTTCAGCATGGGGGTGAGTAGAAAATGAAGGCTAATCATGTTTTGGGTGTACTGTTCCTTTAAGTTTGGTCCCTCACAGTGAGGTATGCATTGGTAACGGTTAGGTTTAGGGTTAGTTTTAGGGTTAGTGCATAGAAAGGGTTTAAAATGACACAAAAAAAAATCAATGGAAGTCAACACATGATCCTCACTACGATGGCAGAACGACTGATATGTGTGTGTCTGTCTGTCTGTCTGTCTGTCTGTCTGTCTGTAGGATAGCTTAAAAAGTTATAGACAGATTTAATGAAATTTTTATCAGAGGTGTACCTAATGCCAAGGAACAATCCATTAAAATAGGGTAATGATCCAGAGCATATGCAACTTTTAGCTATAGCTTTAAGTCACAAAATCGGGCAAAATTTGCTGCTTGGTGGAGGTCTGCGCTCTGATGCTTTTTTTTAGTTCTTAGACATTTTGCCTGATTCAAATTATTTCTTTTACCATTCTGGGTTTTCCTTCATTAAATGAGGGGTACACATTTTCTTTTGTCCATGTGTAAACAGCATCTAATAGTTGTGATGGAAACTTGGTGACCCCAAAAGCCCCCTCTTTGCTGCCCATCTTTAACAGTGAGCTTTAGAGACATGTTTAACCTCTTTCATTATTCTCATCATCCATCAACACTTTCATCAATGACATTCAGATTTTATTGCCTTTGGCTGAAGTAAATGGACCTGTGTGTCACGTCAGTTTATGCCCCAGGAAACAAATTCATGGATTACTAATCAAAAGTTCCTAGAAACTGTGATTAATTTTAAAAAAAAGGGGAGCATTAATAAAAAATGCCCCAATTAAATTTATCTGACAAATTTTGTTTGAGTTGCAATTATCGCAACACCAGTAATTTGTTCAAAGTCAAGTAATTTTTAGCATATTTCCCCCCCTAAAAAAATAAGTGAACTTAGATTAAATGTTGAATTCTCTGAATAAAAAAGGGTTTTGCTGCTACGGTAGTAGAAACTGAATTTAAGTTTTCTGGTATTAAATTGAAGATCTCAAAGTAATTTGACCTTATAATTCTCAAATATCACTATCCACTGCACCGTTTTTACCCTCTAGACAATTATCATCATTTATTCTCCATGATAAAAGCTGGAATTTAGACTATGCAGTAAGATAAAATTATAATCATAATCCAGTATACAAAATGCATTCTATTATTCTGCTCCCCCATTAACATTGCGCATTTAAATGCTGCCAGTCCCTCTGCTATTATCTCTGAGAACCAACAATGTTTCCACTTACAACTGACATTTAAATGTCTCTGCTTCTAGCAGAGGAATGAACTCAACATCGGCCTCAGCGTTCGGCAGCTGGAGCCACTGCTCTCATAAATCCCTCTGTCAAAGGCCAGTCTCCCATCAACGCTCCGATGGCGGATCAGAAAGCGCCTGACCACCCACAGCGCGGCAGCAGAGTTTAATCAAGCATGAGGATTCAACCTGGCTTCCAGGTCAGCCTTTCAGTGACGCCATCCGTCCGACAGACGTGTGACTCAGGAATTATTGTCATTTTTACTGCGGAGCAAATTTAATCTGGACGATACGTCTCGACAAAACAGCCTAAGATCTTGCTTTGGGTTTAAATTGCCTTCTTGTTCATATAAAAGTAAACCGGCAAGAATTGGCCAACATAAACGGCAGCAATCAAGTTGAGTAAACACTGACCTGCCACCCTCTTTCATCTCTGATGTCACTCAGGGAGGTTTCTTCCAGCGAGGTTGATGGCTCCTACACTGACACAATAACGCTATAAATAGGAGCAAAATGCACTGAGGCAGTGCTTTCATCTTCAGGAATTTTCCACACTTCAGAATAAGCGTTTCCACCCATTTATAAATTCATAATTACTATTTAGTCTTGGTTTATAGTCATGGATTTTAAGGAGCAAAGCCTGATTTAAAATTATGAGGCATAATAATATGATCACTGACAGGTCAAGTGAATAATCCTGATCATCTCTTCATCACTGCACCTGTTGTTAGATTAAATGCAGCAGGATAATAAAGGAAAGGATCTGAGAAACTTTAAAACAGGAGTGAATTGCTGTTTTTTTTTTTTTTTACCAGGTCTGCACCAAGACTCTACTGGTGATTTAACCTGACTCCGCCAGATGGATTTGCTCCGCATATCCATCTGGAAACCTTCCGTTGGAGTAATTTTGGGAAGGGGCGAAAATACTGGTTAGCTGATTGGCCTATGTTGGTGATAGATGGGCCAAATAAACCAATCAGATCAACGAAGCATATGACGTACTAACAGAGCGACGACGAAGAGGAGCCAATTAATAGATCAAACTCTTGCCTAAACCAGTCTGGAAAAGAGCAAAAACATCTTTTCCTCTGAGAAAAGCCTCCAGAGCAGTGTTTTGCTCTTCTTTCAGTGAAGAAATACTCTGTAATTCCAATAAAACTTGCTCGATAGCCACGCTAACGCTAGTGTCATTGGCTGAAGCCGCCATGTTCTTTAGATTGAACTGTTGCGCTTCTCGTTGCGTCACACCTCAACCCGCCTCAAAGCCAACGCTGATTGGATATTCGTTTGGTGAACGGCTCCAAATTTTCTTCAACGGAGAGTCTCCAGACTGATTAGCGAGTGAAACCTTGAAAGCTCGCGAGATCAGGATGGTCTCACGAGGCTACTGGTGATTATCAATTAAGACTGATTTATACTCAGAAGCCAAGTCGTCTGCGTGCGTGTCGCAGTTAACGCAGATATGCCCCGCCCCCGCCGCAGACACTCTGCTGCACCTCCACAAAATTTGTAGGTGACCGCAGACAGTTCCGTAGACAGGAGGCCTCTGATTGGTCAGATCTACATCTGCTATACACTATGTGTATTTCCTCTTTGGTATCTTACCGGCTTGTTTTGTTTGTATGACCGCCATTGTGGAAAACAATTCTTGAAGATGGACCAGCTAGAAGAGCGAGGTGCGTGAGAACGCTGGGACCCTTTTTCCACCTGGATCCCTGCTCTTTTTTTTTCAAACTTGCCCCCACTTTCTCACAGCCTCATCCGTATCTAGACCCACAGCTAGTTCGTGATTGCCCCTCTTGCATTGTGGCCTGGAATAACATAGCGCAGAGAACGCTTCAATATTGGGCATAAATCAAAAATATCTGTGACAAGCTCACTGCGACACACTGCTGCAGGAGGATAACCAGCCCTTTAGATTTGCAAACCAGAAGTGCTGGTCTTTGTGTTTCGATTCAAAAGGAGAGGTAATATAGCTGAAGTGGTTGCCTCTGCTCTGGCTGCAGACCAGTCAGGGTGTCAGGCTGAGCCCTGTCTATCACCAAAAACAAAAAAAAACTATGGCTTATCAAGGCGGCTTAGGCCCAGTCCACACGAAGTCAAACCTTGGCCTAAACGCACAAATTTTTCACCAAACCAGCCTCTCATCCATACGAAGCCGGCGTTTCGGGGGTCTGTAAACAATCTTTTTTTTATTAAGCCTTCAGAGTGGGAAGATTTTGAAACGCCGTTTTCGCGTTTCCATCTTTAAGCTCTAGCCGCATTTTTTTCTTACACGCATGCGTCATAGCGTCGCCTCTAAACACGCATGCGCGACACAGTATCACAACAACAATTGCGCCGTACTGTGTTGAATGGTTGCTGCTCATGCTACTCACCCTGCTGTCGGGCTTACAACAGAATCTTCTTCTTCTGGAATATCTCCAGGAAGAACAGAGCAATATCGACCACATAGTTCAGCACCTGAATTTGACTGAACCACGAAAATGGACCCGCAGGGCAACCATGTATAAATATTAGTGCGCATGCCCAACATTTCGTCTGCTATTTTTGCTTTGGCACCACAGCGCCACTACAGGCCTGGCATACACTTTGCAGCGTTTTCTTGCATTTGTGTGGACGATCACATTTATTTTACGTCTCCATCTTTACGACAAACGTTCTGGAAAATATTAGCGTTTAGTGTTCGTTTTGACTTTGTGTAGACGGGGCCTTAGTCTGATTCCCAGGGCCATCCAGGTAAATGTTTACTGCCTACCTGGAGGGAAGAACTTTGGAAGAAAAGGAAGTTTGGAACAAAACCTGCTGTGACACAACATGCTTCCTTCCAAAGCTTGTTCAGAAACATTTACAGCTTTTCATACTCATGATCCGTGTCCTGATAAAAAAGAAAAAAAAACAGACAAATGGGCTCCATCTCACAACCCAGTGAGCATTTTTTAGCTGACATCAAGTCTATGTCTGAAACGTCAAGGATGAAACTCAGACGGCTAATTTTTTTTTAAAATGTTTCACATGTTTAATTGCTATTATAATTAAGATTAACGTGGATTTAGAAAAAAAACAAAACCCAAATGCTGAGATGTTACATTTGAACTCCTGAATAAATTAAACAATATTATCAAATATTATTATGTGCTTGCTGGTATTGTGTGTTTTACAAACTTTATTTACGGTCCTCACGACTTTTTAAACAATCAATTTCATATAAAATAACAGTCTACTATATTAACCCTTTAAAGCCCGATCCAAGAATAAAACAAAGCAGATAATTACTTTTTTTTGGTTTGAAGTCCTTATTTGGCCTTTTAACAAAATATGTAAAAAGAAAAAACAGAAATAAATTTTTGATATTAATAATTTATTACTATGCGATAAGTCAAGATTATTTTTTGTGTAGTCTTCCACTGGCTGTTATCAGGTATATCTGATTGTGTACAATAGGATTTTAAGCAAAGTTTTTACCATTAAATTATGCAAAAGGTGTCAGACCCAAAAATTTCAGAAACCGTATGTATCAAATATGAAACATTTGGCATTATAGGGTTAAGTACATAATGTATGTTCAATCATGGGGCTTCCGGGTGATTCAGAAGTTGCACTGTTGCACTTTAGCAGGAAGATCGCACACCTTTTTGTGTTTGCATGTTCTCCTTCTGTCGACTCAAGCCTTCTAACCACAATAAATAAAAAAACCTGCTGGGTTTATTGGTCTCTCTAATTTGCAGTGAGGTTTAAGGTGAGTGCATTGTGGCTTGTTCTCAGTGTCCCTGCAAGGGCATGCATATAGAGTATGGATGAAACCCAATGACGGCTCAAACATTTAATTAACTCACAAATATCTACGTCTAAAAGGATTAAGGCATCTAGACATGTAGAAGAAAACTGCTGGAGTTGAAAACGAGCGTTGTGCGAGATGGGTCCTTCTGAGCATTTGGAAACTACTGATCTACTCTCTAGAATATTGGAACAACTAGTAATGATCCAGCAAGACGCATTTGAGGGGATCAAAATATGTTTGATTTAAGAGATCAAAGGAGATTGGGTAGGATACAAAGACATCTATCTATCCCTCCATTTTCTGTCACACTTATCCCAAGCAGGTTCGCGAGGGGTGGACAACCTGGACAGGTCGCATCACAGGGATGCAAAGAAAACAGAAGCTAAAATCCGATTCAATTTCAATTCAGTTTATATACAGTATATAGCTCCAATTCACATCATGTCATCTCAAGGCACTTTACAGTTCACCCAGATCATAGTCAAACTGATTCAAAGTTTTCTATCCAAGGAAAACCAGTTGATTGCATCGACTCATTGACTCAAAGATTACCCCTCACACTAAGCATGCTTGTAGCGACAGTAGAGAGGAAAAACTCCCTAAAATACGCTTTTTTTTTTATAACCAGAAGACCATGTCTGAAAACACAGCACATAGAAACCTTGAAGTGGATGAGGTATGTACAGCAGAAGAAAACCCCAACGGCGGCCAAGTTGTCCGCTAAGAACTCGAAACAATTTGCAAAAAAAGCTCTACCTATGAATCTGCAACATTCAGATAGCAGGGTCAGAAATGGGCATAAACAACACAACATGGTTCTGCCTAGTATAAGCAGTTAAGCCTGGTGGTAGTATAATGGTATGAGTTAACTTCCTTGACACTATTTGAATCCTTTACACTTTCCACACCACTACATTATTCCTGACCAAGTAATTACATTTAAGAGCAGAGCTTCTGATAGTTTCTTCCTGCAGGTTCATGCACCATGTCTTAAACTTTTCAGAGGGTTTTCTATTCTCCTAAAACCTCCAAAGTCACCAGATCAGTCTAAATGAAGACCTTTGGGATGTAATGAGCAGCAGATATGCATCAAGGGAGTAAAGCTTAAAAAAATAATCACCAAAAATGTGATGTTGTCATATTTGCCATAAAAAATCCTGAAGCGGAAGCAACTAGTAACTACATGGTGTACCTAACAAAGTGGCCAATGCATGTAACAATGTGGCTTAATCTAAATGTTAACTGAATTTAGACATAATCTAGTATCCTCATCTGAATCCAGGTTGCAATGCTCCTGATGGAAGAATGATCAAACTGACAAAACCTTCTGGTGACAGGAAGCATTTATTCCACATGGAGTAATCCGATTCCTATCAACTCGCAGTAAAACTGCTACAGATGTCCCTCTGAACACTGAGTGGATGTCCTTCAGAGGGAAAACCATCTCCTTGGGCTGGAAGTAACTCGGAGAGACAAATATGCCCTGACCAGGGTGCACAGTTCATTGGCTGCACGTTATAGAGTCCTTGCAACTTCACTGAGCCGAACCCCAACACCACATCTAGAAGGCAAAATACAGCGATGAAGCTATTTACAGTAGGATTTCACATTCATTTGAAGGAAATTACAGGGGATTAGATGTGAAATATTTAGAAAGCCGAGTTGGACCTGATAAGGCTGAGTTAGGATTGAATCAACAGTGTTTTAAATCTCTTTTCTTCATGTGTACACACATCATGAAGTGATGAAACCCAATTAGAGCATTAAGGGACACCGAGAAACGATCCAAGAGTATTAAGCCATCTGCCAGCAACTACAGAATGCTGCAGGGCTGTCTAATTATATTTTATCTTCTGACTGTAAATCTTCCAAGTGACCCAAATCGGACAAAAGTTTGCCTAAACATCCCACAACACAAAAAAAAACCCAAACCCTTGCAGAACTGTCACATAATCTCAGGATTATGTGCAGTGCAGCAAGGTGAACATTTGCTCATACACAGTGCCTGGCAGGAAGAGTCAGAACGCATGGAGGAGATGGAGAGAGGTTAAAACCAGCAGGAAGCAGAGAGATGAATGTCTGACAGTGATGGACAGGAAAGAAAAAAAGCTGTGATATTGCAGCAGCATGCCAGAAATATAAAATAATAAACACACAATACAGAAAAGCAGAGTTGGACTGTATCATAAAGAAACCATCTGCTTAGCTGGACTATCTGAGCTGGTTTTATGAACATGTTGCATGTTGTCTGCTCTCTTTGCTGGGTGGATGCTGCGCCCTGAAGTGCTCAATGAAACCTCAGATGCTTCTCAGAAAAAAAAAATCTCCTTTTCTTATGGAGCTTATAAAGACACAGTTCGGTCACTCTGATGCCGCCTCCACAGGTGCATCCTCTTCCGCAGGTTCCACCAACATGCATGGAGCTCATTCTGCTTTTTTTTTTTAACATTATTTCCACCGTGCCACTGAATTTTACACTAATTTTAGAGTGACTATTGTAGCATTAAAAAAAGAGTTGAAACGCAGTGGTAAAAGTTGATGTGAAGCCAGTGGAATCCATCTAAATGCGTTCAGATCAATCCAAATGAATCAACTGTACCTGTGATCCTTGAAGTCGGTCCGTATCCGTCAGTGCGCTGGGCTGAGACGCAGCTCTCCGACTGTAGGACAGCAACAAATGATCTGAAGTGGAGAAATGGAAAACTGACGCTCATTAAAACGCGCAGTTTCCCGCGAGGAAGCGCGTCTGCGAGCAGCTGAACTTTAATCACCGCAGTCACGGGAATGAAAGCGATGCGCCGCGGTTCCAAAGAGCCACCGATGTCCCCGCTCCGCTTGCACGGGCACTTTATTTCTCCCGGCGGAAAAATAATTTATTAAATAGGATAGGAGGATGGGGGGCTTAAAGCGGCCACTAGGTGGCGCAGGGAAGCGCGAGCAGGCAGTCAATTAGGTGGTTCACACACCGCTGTGATTAACTGCTTTGCATAATTATCCGGAATTAGAGAGCCGCATCACGTCACGCAGCTTGGTCAAAGGGTTAATTTGGTGCAGACTGACAAAAGGCCAGAAAAATGAGCTCTGAGAAATGTAGATAATTGTGATAATTGTGAGCTCCTGCAGAGACACATGAATCAGCTGGTGGCCCAAAGAGCTGGAGAGAAAATTTATAAGCAGGAGCGGAAGTCAACTGTTAGATATGAAAAGCGCACCGAGACACCAGACTGTTCAGTAGTTCACTTATGGGGGCAATATTGATGCAAAATTATTTGCACGTGTTTTGTGGAGAGATGTGTATGAAGGACCAACTCTGCCATATTTAAAAATAAATACAGAAATAAATAAATGCTCAATAAATGTATAAGCATACAATTAATTGCCAACAAAAAAGTGAGACATAAATGTATATAACTGTTAATTAGCTTCTTTATTTATTTGCCTTTGTAATATTTACCTTATTTATTTTTCTGTCCTTTATAATCTTCAACTTTATTTTTTAATTACTTATATTTTTAAGTATTTATTTATGTGCATGTTATTATATTTTTGTCTGTTTTATTCTTCCTTTGTATTTTTTTACCTTAGTTATTTCTTCGCCGCTGTTTATTTCTCTCTGCCCTTTTTACATTTCTCTATGCCCTTTTTTACATTTCTGTACGCATTTCTATCTCATTATGCAAATGAGGTGGGGGTGTGTCCTAGAGAGTCAACTTCTGCTCATTAGTTGGCTTGGCTGTCCATCTTCTTAACTCACAGAGCTCAGAGTACTAAGTTAAATGTTCTCTTTTCTGTTGCTGTTGTTCAATAAAAGTACGTTTTAAGATCATTTGAGGCGAGAACCTTATACTTTTAAGCATCACCATATGGCCCATTCACAGATTTAATGCGTAATTTAAAAGAAAATGTGACGAACTTGAGAGGACCGCGGCACCAGCGGAGCTCCGAAGCTGACGGCAGCCAGGTCCGACCACAGCCCATCTGCAGCGGCCCTCTCTCGGCATAGCCGTGTGTGAAGCGTGTTGGTTAGCATTTTACTACATCGGTGGAATCTACAGGAGGAGAGTCTGATGTCGAGTCTGAAGTCATTAGAACTTGAGTAGGGACTTTGCCAAACTTTGCCAAATACAACAAAAAATCGCCATCATAGCCTGGCTATAGACCTGGCTGCCGTCAGCTTCGGAGCTCCGCTGGTTGCCACGGTCCTCTCAAGTTCGTCACATTTTCTTTTAAATTACGCATTAAATCTGTGAATGGGCCATATGGTGATGCTTAAAAGTATAAGGTTCTCGCCTCAAATGATCTTAAAACGTACTTTTATTGAACAACAGCAACAGAAAAGAGAACATTTAACTTAGTACTCTGAGCTCTGTGAGTTAAGAAGATGGACAGCCAAGCCAACCAATGAGCAGAAGTTGACTCTCTAGGACACACCCCCTCCTCATTTGCATAATGAGATAGAAATGCATAGAGAAATGTAAAAAGGGCAGAGAGAAATGTAAAAAGGGCAGAGAGAAATAAACAGCGGCGAAGAATAACTAAGGTAAAAAAAATACAAAGGAAGAATAAAACAGACAAAAATATAATATAACATGCACATAAATAAATACTTAAAAATATAAGTATTTAAAAAATAAAGTTGAAGATTATAAAGGACAGAAAAATAAATAAGGTAAATATTACAAAGGCAAATAAATAAAGAAGCTAATTAACAGTTATATACATTTATGTCTCACTTTTTTGTTGGCAATTAATTGTATGCTTATACATTTATTGAGCATTTATTTATTTCTGTATTTATTTTTAAATATGGCAGAGTTGGTCCTTCATAGATGTGTGCCTGTATATCGATTTGTGGGTGTGCAGCGGGATTTGAAAATGTGTAAATAAATCTGGAAATGTGTGAGATTTTTTTCTAAGGAAGAGGATTAGGGCCAATGGAAAAAAAAGAAAGTTTACCGATTTTTTAAAAAATATTAATTCAGTTCAATATGGGAAAACAGTGAGAATTGTGACTTTTTTGCTCAGAATTCTAATTTTAATCTCAGAATTCTCACTTTTTTTCCCTCAGAATTCTGATTTTAATCTGAGAATTCTGACTTTTTTCTCAGAATTCTGATTTTTAATCTCAGAATTTTGACTTTTTTCTCAGAATTCTGACTTTTTTTCTCAGAATTCTGATTTTAATCTGAGAATTCTGACTTTTTTCTCAGAATTCTGACTGTAATCTCAGAATTCTGACTTTTTTCTCAGAATTATGACTGTAATCTCAGAATTCTGATTGTAATCTCAGAATTCTGATTTTAATCTCAGAATTCTGACTTTTTTCTCAGAATTATGACTTTTTTTCTCAGAATTCTGACTGTAATCTCCGAATTCTGATTTTAATCTCAGAATTCTGACTTTTTTCTCAGAATTCTGACTTTTTTTCTCAGAATTCTGATTTTAATCTGAGAATTCTGACTGTAATCTCAGAATTCTGACTGTAATCTCAGAATTCTGACTTTTTTCTCAGAATTCTGACTGTAATCTCAGAATTCTGACTGTAATCTCAGAATTCTGATTTTAATCTCAGAATTCTGACTTTTTTCTCAGAATTATGACTTTTTTTCTCAGAATTCTGACTGTAATCTCAGAATTCTGATTTCAGTATGAGAATTCTGACTTTTTTCTCAGAATTCTGACTTTTTCTCAGAATTCTGACTTTTTTCTCAGAATTCTGATTTTAATCTCAGAATTCTGACTTTTTTCTCAGAATTCTGTTTTTTTTCCCTGAGAATTCTGGCTGAATTCTGACAGCTAACAAACATTAAAGCATCAAGCTGTATAAGTATAGTTGATAAATAATGATAATTAATCAAATAAAATAAAAACTTTTTAAAATGACAAAAATCATCACCTTTTATTGTTTTATTTCCGCTCTATTGTTTTAGATGCCGGATGGAGAATCTTAAAAAGAGACAATAGTTGATTAAAAATGGCTGCATGGAACCTGATAGTCTTTCATTTGCTTCAGATAGATTAAAATAATTTTAGATTCTTTTTTTTAAACTTATATTCTGCTTACAAACAACACGGCTGTTTTGTGATTTCTAAATGAAGCTCAGTTTTCTAGCAATCTTCCTCGATTGCTACATTTGGTTAAGTCTTCGAACTCAAAAAGCATTTAAAAGCTCCCTCTTTAAACAGGGTTTCTGTTTAAACAGAAACTTTCATTTATTATTACTTTTTTAGTTTTGTGTTATTTGAATTACTAGTGTGAATTTATCATTTTCTTTAATGGGAGGGTTCGCAAATGTTCAAGCACAACTGTATGTTATTGGTTTATGGTTTCATTTTACCAAGACTTTTGTTGATGCCCCAAATACCTAAAGAAATTTTTTAGACTGTTTATATTGTTAAAGCTTACCAAAAAAACAACTATCTGATGCTGATCAAATGTCCTTAAAGTACTCTACAGCTAATATTAAATAATTGTTTAAGAGAGCAACAATGTTTTTTTTTTTCTTTTGCTAATGGGCCAAGCATACAGCCTGGTGGAACCTCTACTGGTTCAGCAATTATGTTTTAGGACTAAGATGGTGATGGAACCTCCTTCATGTTACCTGAACCATCTTGTGTTCAGTTGATTTGGTAGATTTTGTACCATTATCTATTAAAAAACAAAGTTCCTGGGCCCACAGCATCACACATCCTCCCCTGTGCATAGTAAAGCTTGGTCTTTATCTTGATCATAATTGCGTCATTTCAAACCAATCTAGAGAGTTAGATAAGTGGTTTTTAGTAGATAGTTTCAGGAATTATGTTTTAGGACTAAGATGGTGATGGAACCTCCTTCATGTTACCTGAACCATCTTGTGTTCAGTTGATTTTGTAGAATTTATACCATTATCCATCGGGGGAAAACCCATAAGGACCCAATGTCATCTGCTACCAACTGCAATTCTAAACAAAATTAAGGCATTAGATCTAACAAAGTTCCTGGGCCCACAGCATCATACATCCTCCCCTGTGCATAGTAAAGCTTGGTCTTTATCTTTGTCATAATTGCTTCATTTCAAACCAATCTAGAGAGTTAGATAAGTGGTGTTTAGTAGATATTTGGAATTCAGGTATAGCCATTCAGGATTTTGACTTAAAATATCTTATTTCTGAAAAGGAAGATAATATATTTATCATTCACTCCAAAGCAATTTTGAAGACTTTAGGAGACAATGAGACGCACAGCATTACAAAGCCTGCAGAAGTTGCTACCATTTCTGCTTCTTAGGTGTCGTCCTTTGTTTCACATCCAATCCAGCTGCAGAGTTTGTTCTCCAGAGCACACAGACTAAAGCAACCATGGACATATTTTGGTTGCATTACTTTTAAAGGAATGGTGAGTGTGCAGTATGTTCTTTAGGTGCAAATTTTATTTAAAATGCCCAGTAATTTTTTTTTTTTTTTTGGTGGAGGTCTGGATGAAAATGCACTGTGTAAGTGTCCCTTCTCCCTGTGGCATCTTCCTCACTGATTCAGTTTCACATTCTCCATAACAGCTTATTTCGGCCCCCTCCTCTTTTCCTTCTCACCATGCTTTATATGCAGCTCAGCTGAAAATAATTTAAAAACTACTCTAATGTGATCTGCATCGATTCCTAACAATCTACAACAGTTTTCAGTTTTGCTGTGTGAATATCCTCTGGGAGTCCAGTACAGTGAGGGAGGGGGGGGGGGGGGCGGAAGATGTCTGAGCTTCCTAACAATGTCTACCCAAATTTCATGCTGTTTTTTTAACTCCTCTCATGTTCATTTCTGGAATAAGAAACAACAAGCAAACAGATTGGTGTCAGTTAGCTCAACCATCATACTGTAAGTGTACCATCAGAACAGCCTTACTCATACTCTACCTATAATAAGCACCATGTATTTCCCAGTATGACCAACGACCTGGTTTACTTTAGAAGTCACGCCTTGTTATTGTGCTGCTGCCCTTTCTGCTCTTTCCTGAAGCCGACTACTGTCTCACCCTCTTATACTCTCCAGAGTTTGAAGCTGTGCACGGATGTACATGTGGGCATGGATCATGCAGACTTCATGTCCATGCTTGGTTCATGCTGTGTGGACCGTGTGTTAATAAGCTGAACTCCTTTCTATGCTCAGTTCAGTTTATATTTTAAGGCACACTGCACAACATGACAATAGCAATTATTAATGAAGCTAGATGCTTTTGTCCGTTTCCATTATTTCCAATTATCTCACAGTGACAGCTTGTTAAAACTCCAGTCTGATATTTTAGTAAATATAATTGATCAGAAGCAGATCATGTGTACCAGTAAAAAGACTTGTGTGATGACCATGCAGCAGCTTGTCACTGGACAGCAGTAGGTAGAGGAAAAAGATCAATGAACTGTCCAAATGGCTCGAGCGTCTCACCAGGCTGTTTCAAAAAACAATGCAAGGGAGAATTAAGGTTCCTTCTCAGCGTCCTTATGTGCAGACATCGGCCCTCTGTCACGCCTCTGATTTGGTAAACAGGAAAATGGCAGATGGAAGATGTAAGAGCAAGCCATCAATCCATTCTGCAGACAGGCCAAGGTAAATGTTTCTCTGTCATGTTTGTTAAGCAGTGCAGACAATGATGGACACTGAGAGAAAGTTTAAAGATAAATGTGTACTGAGATGATTCTTCCACTGTAACTGCTGCAGTCCAGGGTGGCACACAGTGGAGATTTAAGGTTTTTGGCGATTTGGGTTGAAATCTGATCAATTTTAAAAATGGTTTCTAACAGGCGACAGAGAAGATGTCCTTTCAGGTGGAGACGAGTATGTCAACAGTCGCTGGGTTTGCAGGTATTGGTGTAGTTGTCTTATTTTCTTGTTGGGGTGGTGCATCTGAGTCAGTGGTTCCAAGAGGGCAAGCAGGGGAGCACTGAGGGGTTTCATGGATCGAGGCAATGCTAAGGAAAGTTCTCCACAAAGATGCAGGGAACTGGGAACCAGACCATCATGGGACAGAAATAGAATATCAACAAGGAAAGTGTTATTTTCTGTGGTTTAAAGGCAGCAAAGAAGTGTGTCAGATATTCCAGGAGATTTGAACACAACAAATAGAGCATCTGAACACTCCTAACGTGAGTAAAACAATCTGGCATCTACCTCAGGGAACCTGGTCCTCTTTAAACTTCTTCGTATTGGCCTTGATGAGCTCAACTGGAAGACACAGCTGCCAGCAACTCCCTGTAAAGATTTGGGGGAAATCATCCTGCAGATTGTTCAATGAACGCGACAGGAGATTGCAATCAGGAGAAAAATGGGACAAGTACCCAGGTGGAGGATTTTTAATCAAATATTAGTTCAGAAGCCGGGTATAAGCCAAATTGGCTCCTACACACTGAATTATAAAACCGCTTTTGTATTATTGGACAGTCTTTCTCCAGATTTTTAAGTCTTTTCTGATTGAAAATGTCATGATTTAATTAAAGGTCTGACCCAAAATGCCGAAGACCAAAACAGAGAGACTGGGGAAAAGTTTAACAGGTTTATTAAGAATATAGTGATGAATCCAGTGCTGCTCAAAACACTGTCAAACCGGAACTGGAAGGTGAGGGGAAGACACTGCGGTTAGTTCAGGCTCAGTGGGAAATTAGATTATTTGGCTTGAATTGGAGGAATAGGTTGCAGACTCACTTCTCCAGAAAAAGGTGTCCTTTATGGAATTCAGTCTGTGTGGAATGCTCCAGTGATTGTCTTGTTTGGTGTTGGGCGGACGGGGTTTACGGAGAAGCTGACTGCCACTCAGATTTCTTGCGGTACTTGAACGGGCTGTGGTGCAGATGAAACCTTTGCTCAGTGTGAAGCTCAAACGACCTCTTGGGGAAAGTGGATCCAAACCTCCTGTTTGTAACCCTAGTTGGCAGAAGGCCACAGGCGAATCTGTACTGTCACTACCTGCTAATCCAGGAGATGAAGATCCTGCAAAGTCAATGAGTTAATGCAATCGACTGGATTTCCTTGGAACAAAACCATTTGACCAATTTGACTGGATGATTTAATTAAGTTGACTCTGTAAAGATGAAAGATGACATGCACTGTGAATCACCGCTACAGATACACTGTATTTAATTAAAAATGTAATTAAAGTAGAACACACCTGCCTGAAAACATGAATCAGGCTCTTAAAAAGGTTTTACATCATGCCTCAATCGAACGATGCAAAGGAGCAGTTGAGGAACCAAGTCTCTGATAGTTCCTCCTTCATGGAGAAGAAGCATATTTACTTCTGCCTCAACTTAGTCTGGATCTCTGCTGGTCAGACAGTACTGGTCCTTTTGTTCAGATAGTTGACACCTGCAAAGCCTGTCAGAGTCAGTTTTTACATTTGGGTCAGAATTCCGTGAAATGCTGCATTCGGATTGGACCTGCATCCTGGACTTAAGGCAGCTCTTTTGTTTATTGTCTTTCATTACCGGATTAAATGCTAATTATTACTCTTTATGGGATTTTATTGGTGGTTGGCACGCAACGATATGGTGCACCACCACCATCAACTGTTATGGAGTGTGAATCTGAATCGCTACTACTTGCATATACTGAACAAACCAAAATCAACAAAACAAAATAAGATTCAAATCCTCTCAATTACAATGATTAATCTAAGATAATAAAAAAACAAATAACATGTTATCTCTTAAGTTCTTTAAAAAACTACTTTTTAATCCTGTATACCCAAATCTAAGTCTTGCTATAATTGTTTCTTCTCTTCTGTTTCTTTCTTCACATCTCCTTTCTCCCACTCTCCTCTGAATTATGTAAAACCACCGCTCTTTCCTCTCTTCTTCCCATTGGTTTTGCCTCCTTTACTTCAGCCTCTGTGTTATGATATTCTTTATTTCAAATCTACTCATTTTAACTGAAACATCGATGGCTTCGCTTGTTGTAGCCTCCTTTGCAGCCATTTAATTTCCTTTAACTCCACTATGTGCTGGTACCTATAAAATTATGGATGAACTGATTAATCCAGATGTGTCTAGCAATGATTACCAAGGTCAGGCACACCTGGATTAATCAGTTCATCCAGTAGAAAACAGACAGGGAACAAAAGAGCTGCCTGAACTTTGAGTGCTATAAAAAAGGATGTTGATTTAAACATTAACATAAGTAAAAATGAGTTAAAGAATATTATAAAAATGTATTTCAAGAAGAAATGGCAAGAACAGTGGGATGAAGGGGGGAATGCTAGATTTTATTATAGTATTCAAAAAAAGGTTGGAGAATTAAGAAAATGTAATAGAATTAAAAAAGAAGAAGATGTTATATCTAGGATAAGGTTCGGACATACAGGATTAAATAGTACTCTTAAAATAATGAATAAGCATAATACAGGGTGTTGTATTTGTGGGAAATTAGAAACTGTCCAACATATTTTTTAGAATTTGATAAATATACTCAGGAAAGAGAGATGTTGCGTAGAGAGTTAGGCAGGAATAAAAATAAACTAGATATAAGGGAATGGTTTCAAAGGTGGCGGTAATGCACCTATAAGTTGTTTGCCAACCGCCTTTAAAAAATAGAAGAAGAAGAGCTGCCTGAAGTTCAGGAAGCAGTGGAGTTGTGCATAGAGCCCATTACTTGACTGAGAGTAAAACAAAAGAAAGTTCCTGCTGCAAAATACCCCAACATAGCTGAATTAAATCAAATCTGCAGAGTAGAGTTGGTCAAATTTACTTTAGTGATGTTAAGACTCATGAGTCATCTCATCAAGTCTTCATGTTCAGATTGCACTCAGTTCAAGAGATGACTGGAGTCTGGTGTGCTACTGCTTGGTTGGAAAGAAAACCTGCAGCCACACTGCCCTTTCTTGAACTGGTTTGAGACCCCTGGTTTAGAGGGTTGGGGTTGTTGTATTAAAAATGTTTTGAATGCATTTTTCCCCTCTTATTAAATGAAAGAGCTTTTTTTTGTTCTTACTCAATATATCAATTTATCTGAGACAATAATGCAGAATCAGAAAAAATCTATAAGGGGTAGAATTTTTACACAACTCTTAAATGTTTCCTTTGGTGCTTTGGTTTCATCCCAGAGACCTAAAGTCTTGATTGTTTAAAAAAAAAATCTATAACTTTACATTACAAAAGTGTAGCCCTCATATAGACTCATATTGGAGTGCATTACATCAAACTGATCAAAAAATGATTTCTTTCCTTCCATAGAATAAGAGCAATCCCTTTGAGAAGAACTGCAAAAGCATAAACCATTAATTTGAGATCAAACAATTGCTCCAGTGATAAAATCCAATAGAGTAAATGGGTTAGAATCAAAGCATATAAGCATACATTTTTAGACAAAAATAATTATTCCCAATGTGATATACTGGATCTGAAAAAAAAAAAAACATTGCTTAGGAATAACAGCAGATGAAAACTGCATGCATTGAATTATATGATAATGATAGTGAGCAGAAATGCTGGGAAACAATACAAAGAAACAAGGTCTGCTTAAGGATTGCAGAGATTTTTCATCAGGAACTGAGTGACAGACTTTCCTGCTAATTTGCTGCAAACTTTTAAATAGGTTTTGCTTCTATTTTGATGTTTAGATCTATTTTTTTTTACTGCATAATGGTAAGCAGCTCTAAAAACAGTCCCTCCCCAATCGCTGCCTGTATCAGGTTGAAAAAGGAAATCATTAATATACCATTAAGGGTTGGCTGTGAACTCATCACTGCTCCAGGCGCACAGCAGCGTACATGCAGCACTGTTCTCTGGTGCTACACCTTCCCTCGAGGTTGAAATGTCATCCTTCACTGTCATTACTTTTTCTCCCCCCATTAACTATTGATTATCTGCACTTCAGCATTTTGAGACCTGCTATAGAAATGGCTCACATGCCTGGCTTGCCATGCTTTACGGATCAGCTAAAGCAGAAGTGCCCACCTTTGGGTTTTTATGCAGAAAATAGTCAAAGCATGCTGTGGGGAGGGGGGGACAAAGAAGAGCAGGGCAGCAAGGACACAGAGGAACATAAGCGTACCTTACCTGGCCCATTAGCAAGCACGCTTAAGCTGACGATTGGAGGTTAAGTTGTTCCTTTTTTAGGACCCCAGGAGAGTTTCCCGGCAGCATGTGTTGAATATTTACTGTGAGGTTAGTCTGGGCTTGTGTTTTGCTGCTCCCAGAAAGTACAGTTATGAAAGTTTGTTTGGGCAGCAGCTTTTGCACTCTCTGCGATCCAGAACACACGGACTAGTTTGTGGGGAAGTGTCAGAACATCCCACACACAGCGTGTCACTGCTACCCTCTGCAAAAATATCAATATACTCCAATCTTTCCTGTTTTGTCTCTTTAAAATCATAAAGTCCAATTAATTTTCTCCTTTTTTACATGTGATAGAGCAAAACAAAATAGTAATCGATAATGTGTGGAGAGAATCTGTGAAGACCATTGAGTAGGCATCCCTAATGTCAGTCCTCAGGTTTTAGAGGTTTCCCTGCTTTAGCACATCTCATTCTGATGATTGCAGTTCAGAAAAAGCCCGTTAATCAGCAATCAATGAAAATCAGCTGTGCAGATGCAGGGGAACCTTTAAAACCTGCAGGACAGCGGCCCTGGAGGACCGACTTTTGGGATGCCGACCATAGAGGTTTGTCAGGAAAGAAAGCATCATGGAGACCAATGAAGGCAGCAGAAAGGAAAGTTCTGTGGAGATTCTGCAACTTCTATATACTCTGATATACACTGCTCAAAAAAATAAATAAAGGGAGCACAAACGACACAGTATAACTTTAATTAAATCAAACTGTCCACTTAGGAAGCAACGCTGATTGACAATCGACTTCACATGCAAATGGAATAGACAAACGGTGGATATTTTATCAAATAGCAACACACACTCATTAAAGGAGTAGTTCTGCAGGTGGGGACCAAAAACCACTCCATACGTTTGCTTTCTGGCGAATGTTTCGATCAAAATTAAAGTCAATTGAGTTTATTCATATAGTACCAATTCACAACACACATCATCTCAAAGCATTTAACAGTTCACCAGATCATATAGTTGAATTGATTTAAAGTTTTCTACCTAAGGAAAACCAGTTGATTGCATTAACTTATTGACCTGAAGGCAATCCCTCACAATAAACATGCTTGTAGGCAGTGTTGTAGTACTCGAGATCGGTCTTGGTCTCGAGACCATTTTTTGATGGTCTCGTTTTAGACTTGACCGCATTTGGTCTCGGTCTTGTCTCGGTCTCGGGCGCTGAGGACTCGGCATTTTATTTAAAGACAGGTCAAGACTACAACTGTGGAAATAACGCTAATCATCAGAATATTATTAGTTTCTTTAAGATCCTTCTTTTTATTGGATGCTTGGATTCAAATCCAAGCAATAACCTGTCTCATTGGCAAATGCATGTTTTTTTTTGTTTGTTTGTTTTTTACTGCTGTCATGCCCACCCCCTTTCACCTGCGCCCGGGCTGCAGCACTTCGATTGAAAGTCACAAGTGGTTGTCTGAGAACGTGATAAGATGTCGGCCAAATCGTTGATTATAAAATTCGGCTATTTAAATCACAAAGAATATATTTGTAAAGCAACATTGAGAAAAAAAGCATACAGAATTTCAAAGCATGAAATTCTGTGATTACTACACAGGGGTACTAAATAAAGATGTTTATTCCAGTTCTGTGTGTTAAATATCTAGGTGCTTTTATGTGAATGTGTGTCTTTTAGATCAATTTTAGTGATTTTGATCATGTTTCACATTTTATTGTCACATACTGGTGCTGGTCTTGGTCTTGACTAGGTCTTGACTTCCCTCTGTCTTGGTCTTGACTTGGTCTCGGACCCTAAAAGTCTTGGTCTTGTCTCGGTCTCGATACACTCTGGTCTTTGTCTTGACTTGGTCTCGGACCCTAAAAGTCTTGGTCTTGTCTCGGTCTCGGGTTAGCTGGTCTTGTCCACAACACTGCTTGTAGGGACAGTGGAGATGAAAAACTCCCTTTGAACATGAAGAAACCTCCAGCAGAACCAGGCTCAGTGTGAGCTGCCATCTGCTGAGGCCGACTGGGGTTCAAGGAGACAGAAGCAGACATAGAAAAAGAAGCAGAGATACAAAAGGCAACTGTCAACCAGCTCCACAGGCGGCCCCGTTCAGGAAACACACAGCCAGCCAGTCACAGTCATTCACTTGAATGTTGGTCATGTTTACACACTTGTGGTGGCAGGAGATGGGCTCTACAACCCACACAAGTGGCTCAGGTAGTGCAGCTCATCCAGGATGGCACATCAATGTGAGCAAGAAGGTTTGCTGTGTCTGTTACCGTAGTATTTAGAGGCAGGATGCACTACCAGGAGACAGGCCAGTGCACCAGGAGACCTGGAGAATGGCAGAAAGCAAGCAGCAGGACCACTACCTCTGTCTTTGTGCAAGGAGGAACAGGAGGAGGTCTGCCAATGCACTGCAAAATGACATCCAGCAGGCCACAAATATGCAACTGTCTGCAAAAACGGTTAGAAACCATGACTGCTATTAGGTACCGAGATGAGATCTTTAATTCTGTGTGATTCCAAATCCAGGTTTCCGTTGGTTAATAAATTTGATTTTCATTCTGATTTTTGCTTGATTTTGTTGTTTGTACATTCAGCTTTGCACAGAACAAAATTGAGAATATTTCATTCATTGAGATCTGGGATGTGTTTGAATGTTCCCTTTATTTTTTTGTGCAGTGTACATCGCCCTGCAGAGTATTGCTGGCTCCTAACGGTTAACTCAGATGTATAAAGACTTGCTTTTTTGGATTACTTTTTGTTGGAAATGTGTCTGAAACCAGGTGATAACTGATTGTTGTTTCTCTTCAATTCCCCACGTTTGATTAGACTAGATGGAGGGTTTGCCACTATAAGCAAAGACATCATTAAATGCAGATTTTATTCAGGCTATGACTTTTTCATCGCTGAAGCTGCAGATTTTTGTGTCTAAAATCACACATCCTGTAGTTTATGCTGTTGTTTACCGACCACCTAAAAAGTGCAACATTTTTATTCTACAATTTTCTGACTCTCAAGAAGTTTTTTATTCCTATTTATGACAATATTTTAATTCGTAGGGATTTTAATCTTTATGTCTGCTGTCCTTCTGACTCACTGGCCTCTTAATCTTCATGTTTTATGTTTCTTTTGTCCTGACACATTCATTATTTTAACCAGCACATCACCCTGGACACATGCTAGATTTTGCTATCTCATTGATTATCTGTTTCCTTTTGTAAAATATCTGAGACTGCTTTCTCAGATCATTTCCCCGTTATCGTTGATTTTAAAGTTCCCTCCGCAGCTAGTAGGCCAGGTTGTTGCCACTGAACCATATTCTTACACCTGCAGCAGCTGGTGCTTTTATGGACTCACAGCTGCACCCCTCAGATGGATTAGATGCCTGGTTTTGTCCTGATGTTTTCTTTCATCTCTTTATGAGACGTGTCATGAGATTCAGGATTCACTTGTCCCTGTTAGTTTTAAACCTGTCCAACCAGAAGCTAAGCTTTGAATGAATAATGCCACTCATGGATTGAGGTGACAATTCATGCAAAAAGATCTTAAGCAGAAGGACAAACTGCCTAAATCTGAAAAAATATTACAAAACAATCTTGTTCAGTATCGGATATCTGTTAAAGAGAAAAATCTCTTTTCTTTTTTACTTTTTGTTTTAACAGCAGTTGTTTTCCAAGTGGTTTATTCATCACAATCACCTTTTATTTTTAATCCACCACTGCTCTACTTTAAACCTCAGTCTTCATATGATAGATTTGGAGGCTGTATTATAATTTTCTCTTTTTTTTTTAGAGACACAGGTGTTATACAGTTTGAACTGAGAAGACATTTGAGACCCACTTGCTGTCCCCTTGATTGTTTTCTATCTACATGGGAATTGCACTGGGTTTCCATACTGTTAAAAAGCCCTGCTTTCTTTATTTTTAAAGGAAAAGTCCGGTCTTATTCAGAATTCAAACTTCTGAAAGTACTTTAAATATGAAAATATTACATGCTGTTCAATAAATATATATTTTTAATAAAATAAATGTTTTCTTTTCCCTTTTAGTGTTGTATAGACCTTAGTTGAGTCACTTAAATTTTAGAGTTGATAATTATTTCTTTTTTCTTTTGTAAATGATTTGATTACGTTAATTGGTTGTGATATCGGTCCGCCTATAAGTAGGCTGGGTTTTTCCCTCTCTCTCTCTCCCTTCTGAACCTTCTGATCGATACACCGTCACAGAGAGAGCGTCCAGACGCGATGTGCACGTCTCCCGTCTTTGTAGTCCGCCACTGACCTCTCCAGCCTGCCATGTGGTATTTTTGTTCGTTAGCCTTTGTTTTTTGCTGATTTGTGTAACTTTGACCTGGTGGGACCGGTTGTCCTGTTTTCGTTCTTTTTTTATTTTTTTAGGGTTTTAACCGTTAGTTCGTTACTAGCAGAGGCTTCGACGGCCCTGTACAGGGTTGGCCCTCTGCTGTAACGTTTTGTTTCTTTGTATCGGCTCACTAGGTCCAACTTTCTGTTCATACTTTGTTTTTGTTTTGTTTTTTCTTTCTTAGAGTTTTTTTTGAACTGGGGAAAAAATCTGACTCCCTGTTTTTTTTTTTGTCTCTTTGCAGAAAAAGAGAAAACAACTGATCTAAAAAGAAGTTCCAGAGATTAAGAATAAAATTATTCTTTTGAACCTCATGTTTGTCTCGTGTCCTCAAATATGTTGTGGCCTAGGTGGTCATAACATATTTAATATTTTTAATTGAGGGTAATTTCATCTGAATTTGCTTTACTGGAGGCATCCATGTTTGTCAAAGAACACTACTGCCACCTACCGGTTTGTTTCATCACGGCGCGGTATTGGCTGTTGATCAAGTCCCAGTGCTGTGTCTGGTGTTTGTCACAACGCGCTATTATCCAAGTCATCTTGAAAACATTCTTCTTCCAAATGTTGGCTACATATTACGGGTTTTTTCTCTGGCCAGAAGTTCGATGGCAAATCCTCCCTCTTCAAGTTGGCGATCCAACGACCAACCCGTCCCCAGAGGATCAGGAATCTGAAAGGTGGAATTACTCTTTTTTTCCCTGCACACCTCAGTCGTGGAAGCATACTGATCCTGAAGATTGCAGCCAATCACCTTCTCTGCAGACCTGATGACAGAAGTTGAAGTTCAGCTCCAAATTTAGGTCCTGTGAGATGATAGTTTCCAGGAAACGGAAAGCCTCCACATTGTCAATTGTGGAGTCGCAGAGGGTGATGGGGATAGCTGGGGCAGAGTTCTTCCTGAAGTCCACAACCATCTCAAATGTTTTAAAGCGTGGAGCTCCATGTTGTTCTCCCTGCACCAGGTCGCCATATGGTAAACCTTCCACCTGTAGGTGGATTTTTCACCATCAGAGATAAGTCTGATGAGATCAGTGTCGTCCGCGAGCTTCAGAAGATTGACAGACAGCTCAAAGGGTGTAAATACTTTTGTTTTTACTTTGGTTCTGCTCACTGTAAAGGTATTTCTTGCTATTCTACATCCTATGATTTTGCATTTATTCAGATTAGCAAAAAAACAGTGCACATGACGTCAGATGTCTGTTTGCTTTAGAGATCTGCATTAATAGAATTTGAGAACAGATTTGCATTAATCTATTTAATAAAAAGTAGAATTCTTCTTTTCTGAAGGTGATTAAAGTGAACAAAACAACTTCGGTCCCAATGCCTCACTGCTTTTTCTCCTTTTTTTTTTTTCTTTCAAACATTTCATTGACCCTGATTTTCCACCTGATCCTCTGCGTTCCTTTGCTTTTCTGACTTCAGCTTGCCGATCAGCCCCTCCAGGATTCGGGTTTATTCCCAACACTATTTGTCTGCCAGATTGTCTGTGTGTTTGGTGCCTTGTTTGTTTCTAGCTCTCTGCATTTTCTTGCTTTCCAGCAGTGCCACTTCCTTGGCCTCAGCCTGAACCTGTTGTTTGTTGCTCGAGGTAGTTTTTTTTTCTCGCTTTGCTTTGCTCACTGGCAAAAGTAGCCTCAACACATCATGATTCTGTGGATTATCCACCCGTCTGTGCGCCTGTCCAGTTCTTGAGAGCACGGCGTCTCTTGCACACTTTTTTGGAAATTTTGCATAAATCGGCCTAAATGTGATGCTCTTCAAAGATGATGAGATTAGATTGAGTTCAGAGATCTTTTATTGCTGTAAAATACTATAAAATGGCTTTTCTGAGTCATTACTCAGAAACATGACTCATAAAGTGGGAACCCATCATTTGCATTTGTCTGAATGAGTTTTCTGTTCAATTGAAACCGTCTTTAAAGATTTTCTGTAGTGAAAGGTTGAAAATGTCAAATGGTATCTTGGTGTCTGATATTACTTTGCAGCATGCCTCTGAATTATATTATCTGATATTATGAAAGCAGAAATGTTACACTGTGCAAAATGAAAATGCAAGTTTAAAAAAATCTAGAATTGCTTTCATCTATATTTTTTTCATCTATAATTTTGCAAGGACAGTTGATATCATCCTCCACTTTTATTTGCAGCCCTAATACAGATGTCAATAGAGGCTTCAGGCAAATTCATCTTTTCTGGCACTGATATAATCTCCTATTGTTAAAAGTAGAAAAATCCCACCATTCAATGGTGCACATTTATTACTGTAAGTGTGAAAACTTGTCCCCATGTGGTAGCATTTGTTGCAACACAATCCTTGTAAAACTTCATGCAGCAGAAACACTTAATTTCCTACAGAAGCGTATTGCATTCACCAAAGGAAAAAAAAAGGTTTTCTCATAATTACGAGGTCAGTATCTCGGTATATCTAAATAATAACGAGATACTGATCTCGTAATTATGATCTAGTAGGGGTGTGCATTGGCACTGCCCTCACGATTTGATTCGATTACGATTCACCAGGTAACGATTCAATTCGATTCTACGATGCATTGCGATGCATCAAAATCCCATTGACTTCGTAAAATCCAAAATGTGCCCAGATATCCGCTTTCCAAGCTTTTGGTGCGTTTTTAATTAGGCCTACCCGTCTATCGCGGTCATCTTCCTCCGCCTCAGCCATCTTGATTGTTGTTGGTATGCCCCCGGAAGTAATGGAAACTTCACAACTTGTCCATTTGAGGCCAGAAAGTAAACAGTGACATAATTGATTATGCACGTTGCTGCATCGATGCTGAATCGTGCATGCCCCGCATTGCAATGCATCGCTGAATCGATTATTGTTGACACCCCTATGATCTAGTTATGGTTCTTATATTAACTGACTAATTATTATCATTTTATCTATATATTTGGTTATAATTACATGAGCTAATAATGTAGCATCTCTCAGAAAACTGGTCTTCATGATTACTTCTTACATCTGCACCTGTTCCACTGAACAGTTCCCTGTACCGAGGTCTGACCTGATAGGCGTTGGAGTTCCGCTCCTTTTTTTTCACTTCATTAATAAAGTACCCAGAATTAACCCTAGGATTACTACCTGTGCAGTAAACATGCAGCCTTATGACCAAACGTGGAAATCCGTCAACGGCTCCATTAATACAGATTCCACACGGTTGTAGTTTCTGTGATGCTGCATGAAGTTTGGACCTGGGTTTCTCTAGAGACGTCATTTTTAAACAATTCTGAAGTCTCAGCTATACTCCTTGAGGATCCTCAGTTCTTTGGGCTGTTTTAAATGCTCCTGCAGGAACAGTGCGACTTCCAGCAAGTCAGAGTAGAGCAGGCTTTTCGCCTAATGCTGACAAATTAAAACTAATTCCATCCACATTGAGGAAACTCCCTACATTGTGTGCAGAATTATTACGCAAATAAGTATTTTGACCACATCATCCTTTTCATACATGTTGTCCTACTCCTAGCTGTATAGGCTTGAAAGCCAACTACCAATTAAATAAATCAGGTGGTGTTCATCTCTGTAATGAGAAGGGGTGTGGCCTAATGACATCAACACCCTATATAAGGTGTGCTTAATTATTAGGCAACTTCCTTTCCTTTGGCAAAATGGGTCAGAAAAGACATTTGACAGACTCTGAAAGTCAATAATTGTCAGATGTCTTTCAGAGGGGGAGCAGCAGTTTGGAAATGGCCATTTGCCATGAACCGCTTGATTGTGCAATGATCCCACTTCAAAAGCTTGGCAAACAGGGGCGCAAGAAGGGTGTCGAAAAAAGAAGACGCAAAATAACTCCCCATGAATTGAGAAGGATGAAGCGTGAAGCTGCCAGGAAGCCATTAGCCACCAGTTGTGCCATATTTCAGAGCTGCAACATGTCTGGAGTGCCGAGAAGCACAAGGTGCTCAATACTCAGGGACGTGGCCAAGATAAGGAAAAGCGAAAAACGGCCACCTTTGAACAAGACGTACAAGACAAAACGTCAAGATTGGGCCAAGAAATATCTCAAGACTGATTTCTCCAAGGTGTTTTGGTCTGATGAAATGAGAGCGAGTCTAGATGGGGCAGATGGATGGATGGGCACCAGGCTGGATCAGGAAAGGGCAGCAAGTTCCTTATCGACTCAGACGCCAGCAAGGTGGAGGTGGGGTACTGGTATGAGCTGGTTTCATCAAAGATGAGCTTGTGGGACCTTTTTGGGTTGATGATGGAGTCAAGATCAACTCCCAGACCTACTGCCAGTTTCTGGAAGACACCTTCTTCAAACTGGTACAAGAAGAAGTCGCCATCATTCAAGAAAAACATGATATTCATGCAGGACGATGCTCCGTCACACGCATCAAAATACACCACAGTGTGGCTGGCCAGAAAAAGTCTAAAAGGAGAAAAAATAATGACATGTCCCCCTTGTTCACCTGATCTGAACCTCATGTAGAACCTGTGGTCCTTCATGAAATGTGAGATCTACAGGGAGGGGAAACAGTGTCTGGGAGGCATTGCTGCACGCGATGTGGATCGCAAACACATAAAGACACTGACAGAATCTATGGATGGAAGGCTTTAGAGCGTCATGGTGGAGATATATTTGTTCTTTTGTTTGTTTTTGAATGTCGCAAATGTTTATTTCTGAAATTTGAGTTGTTATATTGGTTTACCTGGTGAAAATAAACAAGTGAGATGGGTATATATTTGTTTTTTACTGCGATGCCTAATAATTCTGAACAGTTATATTTACCTGCACAAACAGACATCCTCATAAAATGGCTAAATCTAAAACAAAAAACACATCAACTTCCAAAAAATATGAAACTTTGATATTAAGGAGTCTTTGGGTTGATTGAGGATACCATTGTGGCCCCATAATAAGAATAATCATCAAGAATACAACTTGCTTAATAATTGTGCACACAGTGTATTTTCCAGTGTTGCATACCTAAAAGGAAATAAAAGCACATTAATCTGACAGCCCACTCATTGTTCACGTTTCATATAGCGTAGCTCAGCAATGACCGTCCTTCCTGATTTCAATATTATGAGATAGAGAGAAGATCTCATAATTACGAGATTCTGATCTCAATATTATGAGATAACCAGTCTGATTTTTTTTTCCTTTGGTGAATGCAATACGTTGATTCCATTTTCTAAAGAAAAAAAGAAAAAAACATGATTTAGATTTTCTTTTGATATAATTTTCCACATTTTCATTCAGTTGCTGAAAAGTCTTGATGCTGACTCTCTTATTGCTGAGTCCTTCCACCTAAAATAAAATGTGCAGAATGTCTGGCACTGAATTGCATGAAAAAGCAAGGCCTTCACTGTCAGGGTTTTTTTTTTTTTTAAGCAGCATTGGTTGCTCTGCACATTGATCAATGTTTTCTAGTGCTACCACAGATCCATGATTAACCCGGCTACATGCTTTAATGCACCCATATACCACTACAGTACACAGGAAGCTTTTGAGTCGTATGCCTGCAAGAAGCAAGATGCTCCCTTTCATCTTTGGCTCAGAAAAACAATAAAAAATGTGGATCGATCAAAAAAAACTAAAATGTTATTCATATTTCCTTGTTTTACTTTAAGTTTGCCTTAAACAAAGCTGTGTTTTTTTTTAAAGTTGTGAATAAAGTGCTGAAATATTTGTTGCGTTGTTTTTTACTTTTTCAGTTCTCAGTCTTCGTCTTCGTCGTTCTTATGGGTTTTGTAATTTCTGTGACTTTACTGTATTTTTTTAAAGGTTTTAATTATATGTTTGTTACCTTTTTTTATTATTTGTAAATCAAACACTATTTTTTCTTCTGAGGACTTTGAAATTATCTAATCTTTTTCTATTTCTAAAACTGTAAAATTCTAACCTGAAGTGTACACAAAACAAAAGAGAGAGTTAATTATATCAACATTTATTAATAAAGTCAAAATGTTATGAGAAATTAAACCACAGCATGGCTGCACCTTTAAGACCGACCTGTCTAATGTTATCAGCCCCTCACATCAGTTTTAATAGGGAGTTCTGGTTGATTGTTTTTGCAGTTTCACTGAAAAAAAATGCAAACATTTTTGGCATTTACTTAATCATATTTAGTTACTTTAACACAATTGTTTCATGTTAGCAGGGTAGGACATAAAATAATTGTGTTAAAGTAATTGAATATTATTAAGTAAATGCCAACAGCTGTTGTTTTGTTTTTTTCTGTGTTCCCTTCACTTCATTAACGTCCAACAATGTTTGTTAATTATTACCCCTTTCCTTTTTAAGATCCATCCAGAGCATTCTTGTTGCATTGTACTGCTATAGTGCAGACTTTCAGTTTTTTGGGTTAATGTCTCCAAATAATCTTCACCACCACCTCTCAATCACACTGAAGTGTCAGCAAGAGAAATCGAGTTGTTATTCCCTGTGTTATTACTATTTTATCCTTCGCCACAGTCTGTACTTTCAACATGGCAGACTGTCATGACGCTTCGCCAACGGGTGACCAGCATTACGAATAAACTAGTATAAAGACTTTGCTTATGAAAATCTCCCTGATTACTTGTAGAGGTAAAAATATACTAATAACAAATATGTAAAGCCAGTCATCAATTTCAGGCAGTGAAAAAGAGGAATGGTTAATGTCCCCTTTATGTGTTGCAATAAAATAATAAAAGCTGAATTAATCAACTTCCATGTGCACTTTTTTCATGGTTTGTGTCAGGGCTCCTGTCTGTGTGTTTGTTTTTGTTTGTCTCCCTTCCACCAACAGGAGGCGCCTGGTTCCGGTTCGCCTCCTCACACACCTGCTGACGGTTTCCTCATGAACGGAGTGCTCTTAAAGGAATAGTACACCCAAAACATGATTAGCCTTCATTTTCTACTCACCCCCATGCTGAACAACACTCTGGAGTACTTTTTTGATATCTCAAATGCATCTGGAGATCTGGGAGGCTTCTTGCTGTCTGCTGACATTCAAATAATGAAGGTCCATAGCGCCCGAGGCAGAAAGGTCCATAAAAGTCCACAAAAAACGTGTCAATATTCCTCCATACTGCTCGTCCAATGTATTCCAAGTGTCCTGACTGGGTAGTGTCCATAATTTACTCGAAACGAAGTCATTTAGAATGTTTTTAGAGCCTAAACAGTAGTGCATAGGATTTCCTAAAAGCACGTTCACGAGTCTACGGAAACCACGGCAGACCAAACCAGACGAAAGTGCGCATTCAGCGTCTGCTCTGCAGATAATGCAAGCGTAGAAGAAGAAATGTGCTGTTTATCTGTGCAAAGAAAGAAACAACGAAAGAAAAATGTCTGAGGACTTCAGTGTTGAGGAAGAGCATGAGTTCTTTGCCGAGCTGAATTCGCACTGAAAATGAAGGCTAATCATGTTTTGGGTGTACTATTCCTTTAAGCTGCTTACTGCCACTACCTTGAGGCCAGAGTGTTTGCCAGTTTTTGGTACTCTAGCCAAGCTGAGTTTTTTCTGAGTAAGACTGAGTTCTTGTCTCCCTGAGTTTTAACTTTGTTTTTGTCTTTGCCTCTCGGCAGGAAGTCATCCTGCAAACTGAACCTTTTCGGAACTTCTCTCCCAGGAGGGATCAACTGAGTCTAAACTGAGCCAAGGATTCAAACAGGAGGTTTGAATCCCAGATCCTCTGCTTCAAATCAACTAATCAAATTTCCCACTGTGCCTGAACTAACAGTCTGTCTTCCCCTCATCTTCCAGTTCCGGTCGAGCAGAGTTCAGAGAAACTCTGCACCAAAACATCCTCATTTAAACCCGTCAAACTTTTCATCCGTGTCTCTCTGTTTTGTTTTCACTGCATGTGGGTCCGAACCTTAGATAAATCATGACAGTTTGTAAAAATGGCAGCTCCCTGCCTCTGCAGTAGGGTGTCTTTAGGGTACCTGATGGTGTCATTTTGTACTTCTCCAACTTACATTGGAGCTCATGGTTAACTTAAAGAGCCAAAGCTGCCCAAGTTGTGTTTAATTCCCTCCAAACACGGTGCTTTACTGTCAAACCTTCATCTTTTAAAAGAACGTTTCTCCAGGCATCTTGTTCTTTCAGATACAACTTGTGCGAACCTTAATTCTGGCATATTTTGAAAGATTTCCTTGGAAACCTTCCCAAAAGAAACATTGTACCGTTATAAACTTTAACATTTATCATGGTAACTAGAAGCTTGTCTGGTTGAGATTGAGCTCTTGGATTTTGTGTAATTATTTGCACAGTCTGACCTTTGGGTGAATTTAATGAAACATCAGCTCCTGGGAAAATTGCCAATTTAAAATGTGTGAGTATTCGTTCTTTCAGTATTATTGAAGAATTGAAGGTGTTTGAAAAATGACTTGTGACCCTTCGTAAATTGATTGGTAGGTCCCTGATGTCTCTGCAGACGGGAGAAACAACAATAACTGCTTCGTTCATAGAGGTGGTCACATTAAGAATTATCCTAAAAATGACTGCAGGCTGTTACTTGGCTTAGATCCTATCAAGGTGTTAGGAGTCTACTTTTCAAAAGCAAATTTTAACAAAAAAAAATGCATTTCTGGCTTGTTTTTGCCAGAGAAAAGCGTAAATCTATGATAACAGATGAATGAAAGTAACTGATGAAATATTTGGGATCTGATTAAAAGATAAAACTCCTAAAATGAACGAGGGTGTTCTTTCATTTTTCAGAAAGCTTTGATTTTAAAGATCAGACACGTCCGGCTAGAGGGCACACACGGTGGGAGCCATTCTGATTTAGCTTGTAAATATATTTTTAGGCCTGAGCAGCGACAGCGCTGCGAGAGCCTATTGTATCTGTATGGTTTCTTATTATTATTCTTTTGCCCATTCGAACGCATTTTAAGGGGATTTCGCATTTTCAAAAACTCACGAAAACGTGACAGTAAATTGTCCCCCGCGTGAAATAGCCGGTCTATAATGGAAACCAAAATGGCCGCCCCCAAATTACGCCACAGCGCCCCCTAACGTGAGTTGGGGGAAACTGTAAGTCACAGAGATTTGAAATTTGGCACACAGGTAGATCTCCTCAAATCACGAAAAAAAGTCTCTTGGAGGTATGCCCTAAAACCCACAGGAAGTCAGCCATTTTGGGTCAAAGTGCGAGTTTTGGCCATTTTCATTGTTCTTGGTTTTACTATATGTGCCTGGAGCTGTGTTTTAAGACGCCTCAGAACCGAAATCTGATCCGTCAAAGCCCATTAAACGAGGAATAAATCCTCAAGGTCAGCGTTTCCATTAGAAATCAGTGAAATGAGAGATTTTCAGAATCACAGACAAAAACAAGCCACATTCATAAAAAGTTCCATTTATTTCCAAGTGGTTTTATTTACAAATCTTACAAATATGCATTATTTGAGTGTAGACCCGCATCAGAAAGATGAATAAAACATCCCTAAAAATAACCAATCAGCGTTCAATTTCAGATGCTTGTTTTTATTGCTGAAGAACAAACGAGCAACAAGCCTGTACCGAACCAGCGAATGCATCACAGGCCCATTCCTGCTCTACAGGATTACTGGGTGGAGGGAATTCAAATGTGAGTCCATCTTGGCTTTGAGTTAATCCCATCAGAGCCAGCAGCAGTGCATCGCGACTACAGTACTCCCAAGCCTGCTGATGAGAGCCCACAGTGAAAGGAAGAGGGACGCATGACACAAGAATGAGGGGAATCTTCGTTAAAAAACACTACAAAACACTCGCTTCTAATGCACAAAGCAAACTATTTGTACAGGCTCTTAAAGCACCACATCTTATAATACTAAGTGGTAACATTTAATTGAAAAGAAAAGTTACACAGATAGAAAACTAAAACAAGACATTATGGAGTTAGTGCTCCTTTAAAGCTCATGAGGCCATTTCAAATATATGTATATATATTCCCTGGGATACTAAAAATAGCCTGAGTTATCCTCTTTAATTATTATGCATGTCCATATGACATGGCGGCCGCCTCTTTAATTACCAAAGACGTGCTTTAATGCTATCGTCATTTCAGTCTGGGTCTAATATCCTCCTCCTTTATGGAAAACAAAAGGAACACCTGAAAAATATCTATCACACCAGTGTTTTCAAGCCTATATGTTAATATCAAGATATCTGCCATCTTTTAATAAAGTCTTATCAGTACGAGGACTGGGCTGGTCAGAAGTTTACTTGCACTCAGGTTTTAGGAAGAACCTGTTTCACTCTTTCCAGACCAGTTTTATTTCCTGCTTGAACACTTTACTGTGTCCAAGTTTTAAAGGAGAAGTTCGGTCAGCAAGGAATAATCAACGGATCATTATCTATACCTAAAACTGATATGTTTGCAGTGATTTAATTAATTTTGCGTTAATCAGGAAAAAAAAGAAAAAAAAATGTCAGGATTTGGGACATTTTTGCCCAAATATATAATAAAACCTCCCTCCTGCCATCTTCCAGCAGTGACGTCACGGTGCAAGCAAGATCAATGGGAACTACTAGACACATCTGCAATCAACAACAATTATTGAAGATTTCCAGAGGACTTCACCATTGAAATTCACCAGAGCTATAGTGAAACTGACAATGCCCACGTTCATGGCAGCTGGATGCTGGAATACATCGGGTAATAGTGAAAAAAAATTAGTAATTCCACCTTTCTGATTCCTGATCCTCCACGGATGGGTTCGTAGTTGGACTTGAACTTGAACACTGCAAAAACGAGCTAGAAATAAGTAAAAATTTCTTAAATTAAGTGTATTCACCCTTAATTTGAGTAGGTAAATTAGATAATTTGCCAATGGAATGAGTATTTTTACTCTTAAAATAAGATAATTAGATAATATGCACTTGAAATAAGTGAATTCAACTGTGTTTTCTTATTTTAAGTGTAAATTGTCTTGTTCCATTGGCAAAATGTATCTTTTACACCCTCAATCCAAGAACAAATGCACTTATTTTAAGAAAAAATGACTTATCTAGATTTAGATTTTTTGCAGTGAAGAGGGAGGATTTGCCATCAAACTTCTGGAAAAACACGTAATATGTAGCCAACATTTGGAAGAAGAATGTTTTCAAGATGACTTGGATAATAGCGCGTTGTGACAAACACCAGATACAGCACTGGGACTTGATCAACAGCCGATACCGCACCGTGACGTCACTAACCAGTAGGTGGCAGTAGTGTTCTTTGACAAACATGGATGCCTCCAGTAAAGCACATTCAAATAAAATGCCTCCTAATTAAAAACACTTATCATTTATTGAACAGTATGTTATAATTTCATATTTAAAGTACTTTCAGAAGTTTGAATTCTGAATATGACCGAACTTTTCCTTTAACTATTTGACTCTGACATGTCAGAATTGTAGCAAACTGGTTTGGATAGAGGTTTTAAATTACCATCAATTGAAAAAGGTTTGTTTAGAAACAGCGAAATCAGAGATGTTGGACTTTTTGTTTTGTCTAAAGTTGCTCAGACCTTACATTTTTAAAAACCAGTGGACTAGTTGAAATGCTAGATTTGTGCCAGAAGTCTAGCTAAGCTAGGTGCATGTTACCATTTATAATGAAAGGACTCCACAAATATCCAGACAGAATTATGCCAGAAGGTCATTGGAGCCTAAATTTAACCAAACATCCATAGAGATTTATTTTGTTTTACATTCTTGAAGTTTAACTGGATGTAAACTTCTGACTGGTCCTGTAGACGTAACGAGGCAGCATCAATAAGGAGAAAACTTCTGCCGCTCTGATTTCTTCGTACCAGAAGTCGGCATTTTTGCAGTGTAAGCGGCTAAACCCTGAGTTAGGCCAGAAGCTGCTGCTGGATGGACGGTCAGGAGAGGAAGAGTTTTCATGCCAAGCAGGCTGGAAACAGGGAGGGCGTAGTGTTGGCTCTGGATGCCTGGTAAGGTGGAGGGGGAGTGGACGTTAATGGTGGAGGGAGTGGGGGTGTTGGCCGCCAGGACAGCCATGGAGGTGGCGGCAGAGGAGGCGGTGGGGACAGTCTGAGAGAAGCTCATGTTGAGGTCAACGGGGGTCGCAGAGGATGCAACCTGCATGGTGTATTTAGCCATCTCCAAGCTGGGGAGTCGGGAGGATGAGGGAGGGGTAAGAAAGATGGTAGAAAATTAAAAAATGGAGGAAAGGTTGGGAGAAGAAGGGAAGGAATGGGAGAAATAAGAAAACACAAAAATCAAATAAATGGGTAAAAAAATGAATATAAAGAAAGCAGTGAAGATGAGGATTTTTTTATGCAGTCAAGAGAACAGGGCAGTGAGTTGGAACAAATCCAGCCTCACCCAGAAACACAACAAATCTGCCCTTTACAGCAGCATGCTGTTTGGATGTCTTATCATCAGGCTGCAATGTGAAGCACCGCAGGACGTGGCTGCCCTGCGTAATGTCTCACCTGGCGTTGATGAGGTACTGGGCCACGCCGATGCTGGCCGGCGAGCCGCTGATCGTGACTTGGCGCATGGCTGAGCCATCAGTGGCGCTGGCAATTTTGATGTGAGCTCCAGAGACCTGGCGAATCTCATTGATCTTGCTTCCTTGTCTTCCAATTATGCAGCCAATAAACTAGAGGGAAGAGATTGAAAGCATGTAAATAACAAAAGCGCTCATATTTCAGAGCTGTCCAGGAATTAGATCTGACATCAAAAGAAAGAAGAAGCTGCTGCAGCGACAGCAAAAACATCCCTGCCTGTAATATTTTAGTAACAAAGAATGTATTCATCTAAGTTTATTTCCTAGAAATGAAGTAGGATTTGATTGCAAACTGGTGGGATCGCAGCAGTGGAGGATTGACTTTTAATCTCAGCTAATTCTCAGCGTTTCTGTGACTTTGCTCATTTGTTTTCTACTTAAACATTTTAATGTGATGGTCTGTAAATAGAGTAAAGCAGCGTGCTCTGTCTACCAACCAGCACCTCTGAAACTCAGTAATTACCATGTCAAATCTTTCTTGTTTGTTCTATGCGTGGTGTTGACTGACAATTCACAATTTTAGGCAAAGGTTACTTGCTTGACTCTTTCATGCTTCTGAGTCGGTTGCCTGGTAACAACCAGACTCAAGAAAGACAGCATTCCAGCTTGGGAAATGGTCGGACAAGTGCTTTGTTGTTTTTGCATTTCATTAAACTGACACCTATAACAAGAAGAGCAAGATCAGGGTTGAGTGGTCTTTGTTTTTAAACTTTAAGTGTTTAGTTGGTGGCTGCCTGCAGCTGATAACATGACAAGAGTGTCAACATGAATGTAAGTTTAGTTTTCCATTTTATGATTTGCATCCCTTACTGATTTTACACAGGTTTGAAATCATGGCAGATATTTTTTTAACCTCTCCCAGGGCTAAAATTACACATACAGGCTTAAATATAGTTGTGTTTGAAAGTTTACAAAAGCCTTCCACAAAAAAAGACAAAAACAAGGCAAAAAAATCAGCTGCCAGTGTAATAAACCGAAATTGAAAAAGTAACAACAAATAAATAATCTAAAAATGGAAATACAAACACTAGAAGTTCCAGAGATATGAGAATTTTCGTCAATCCCCCCAACAGTACTTCACAACTCGTGGAGAACCATTCTACACCCCTCAGTTTCAGTTTTAGCTCAAGCCTCTCCTATTTGTAATGAAATATAACTAGGTCCACGTCATCTATGGAGGTTAAAAAGCGGCGAAATTAAATAAATAACTACAGCATTAAATAAATAATTAAATGTGTCAATAATTAATTAAATGTGGAATTAAATAAATAAATGTGTCATTCATTAATTAAAACCACGTCACTAATATAAAATGCAGCAATTAAATAAATAAATACAGCGATAAACAATTAGTTAAATGTGTAATTCATTAAATAAATAAGGAATTAAATATATAAATGTGTCATTAATTTAATAAAATACATCTTCAGTTTTTTTCAAAAAATATATATAATTATTTCAGTGTGCATTTAATTATTTCATGGTCCTGTGTCGCAGTGCATCGAAACCATTAAAAGAATCTGTCAAACTCACCCATCAAAGTTAGGGGGCGGAGTTAACACGAATGGAGTCTCTGGCCGTTTCTCAATATGCGTTCTTGAGCGTTCTCGTGTACTCGTGACACGTCATCAGCCTCAGCCCGAGTACCGTTCCAATTCTCGAGAACGCCAGATCGAGAACTCATCAAATCCCCGGATGTTGTTCTCGCCCCGCCCTCTTTATCGAGCATGCACCAGAGCAGACTTGTGCGTTCTTCAGACTGACCGCTTTCCCAGAATGCCCCGCGGCCGCAGCTTGATTCGAGACAGCGCTCACAGTGTTAAGTTAAACATTCCCTTTTCTGCTGCTGTTGTTCTTCAAAAGTACGTTTTGAAATCGTTTGAGGCGATAACATTATACATTTAAGCCTCCCTGTGTGGCCCGTTTACAGAGTTAGTGCGAAATTAAAAAAAAAAAGTCCGACGTTGAGCGGACCAGAGTGACCAGCAGACCTCCGAGGGTAACCGCAGCCAGGGCTAATGTTACCCCGTCTGTAGCGCACTTCTCTCGGTCTAGTTATGTGTGAACTACCGCTCGTTCTGATGGCGGTTTTTTGCGGTTCTGTAATTTTTTTAAAATGTTTTTTAAGCTTTAGAAATTAAAAATATTGTTTTCAAAATGTTTTGTGTAGGGAATAAATAGTTTTGACTGTTAAAGAAATGCTAAAGAACGTTGCATGTGATGACGTCACGGGTACGCTTTTGTTCCAATACACATACGTGCTTGCGTGCTCGCGTTCTCGTCAAGTCCGATCTTCCTGCGTTCTCGCCAAGAACGGACTTGATGAGAACGCGAGTGCGTACTCGTCAAGAATCTCGTCGTGAATTGAGAAACGACCTCTGTAATCGATTTGCTTCGCCTTAATGTGCAGGGTGACCAATCAGATGTTAGATAACTGCCCCCTAACTTCGACGGGTGAGTTTGACAGATTCTTTCAAAGGTTTGGATGCACTGCGACACAGGACCATGACATAAATCTGTTTTACAACTTTGACAGACTTGTAAAACAGATTCTTTTCATATTGATTAACAGAACAGTGTGCTGTAGTCCATCAGCCACTATACAGACAATTTTGTGTTCTAACAAGACAATGTTTTAAATGAAAATGTTAGAATATATTTTCCTGATTAAAAATTTATGCATTATGCAAAAAAAAGAAAAGGCTGGTTCGCTATAATAGTATCACAAGTTTGCTGATCACTACAGATCTACAGTTTAGGTGCAACTTTTAGGAGATATTGAGCCAATTATTAGTAGAGGTGAATGTATTCATATATTTCAAAAATCCTCAGTTAAATCTGTATAGATATACACTGTAAAAACATTTCTGCCAGGAACACTAAAAATGTTCAAAGTAGCACTAAACGTGCAAAATAAACTGCTATTAAGTCTCATACTGAGTGAATAATAATGATTGCATTCCTTACCTGAAATTAATGTGACCATTAAGTAATACTCAGTTACACCTTTAACATCAAAGCTATGGCAATACATTTGGTGATTTTATGAAGAATTGTTTGTCAACCTTGGGAAAGGTAAATACAACAGGTACTTCCTGTTGTTCAGATGTTTTATCCCATAATCCTCCTCCTTTACTTGAAGGTTCTAATGAGGTCATGAGGATGCATAGTGAGGGTGGTGGGATATGAACAGTTGAGTACTTACATCGTTGGGTATTGCCAGCTCCTGTGTACTCGTTGGTGCAGAAGCATCCAGTCCTGCAAATTAGGACAAGAAACGTCAGTAACGGATTTTTGCAGTTAATTTACTCATTCATAAATTTAAAAAAAAATCAACATGGCTTGTTTATTACAACTATATAGCTCAGGCAAACAAATGAATTGAGAAAATTAACAATATTTCAGCATATATGTGTTGTAACTTAAAGAGTTCATCTCGCTGCAGTTATAAGATGACTTTCACATAAAATGCTGTCTGAAAAAAAAAAAAAACTGTCAAATCTACTGATCAATTTAAATTAATCTCATCAATTTCACTTATTTCAGTCATTCAGCTCAAAAATTGAAGCTAAAAATATTCTTTGCACTCAGAGTGTTCATGTTTCAAGCATTTCATTTGGTTAATTTTTATTGATTGTAGTTTAAAGCCAAACAGAACTTCAAAATCAGTTTAGTACTAATAGAGAAGCGTTCAGCTGCCTTCAGCTGGAAATACACTATATGATTTTTTGCTCTTTTCGGGACGATTCTCCAGTGCGTCCTATAGTGTACAGGGGGTAACGACCACCTCCCGATCAGGAATCGTAAGGTCGGGAGAAAATCAAACAATCAGTCGGTTTTCATAAGATCTCATCAGAGCTTCGGGCCGCACATTGTGAGAACATGCATGGTGAGCTGTAAACTTTTAAACCCTGTGGTTTCGTCGTACAGTTTGAGCTGTAGCTGCATGCCACAACGGAAAATATCGCACAGTGTATGCACAGCTTTACTGATATAAGACATGCAAACAGCAATCCTCTGAAGAGACAGCAAGTGAAATGAGCTAGCTTTGTCCTGAATGGATAGCTAGACTCCCACACTGCAATGATTCATTCTTGACATGAGATGGCGCTCTGCTTAGTTTAGCTATCAGAGGAAGAGCCAAGCACTTGAAACATCAGCTAGATCCAATCCAATGGTCCAAGTGATTAGACAACAATGGAGTCTTGCTTTGCATGAGTCTATTTGTTGGTCAATCCACACACAGTATACACAGTGTACACCTCCACCTTATACGAAAAGGTGAAAAGGGTGTAGTTAGACTTTGACTGATTTAAAAAAATCCATAGTTTCTTTAAGGTATACTATGCAACCGGTGTTGATTTTTCAGCGAGACCCCCCCCCCCCCCAGAGGGCGAAAGTAAAAGTGCACTGTCGTAAATATGCTCAGCTGTTCTCCTGGTTTCTCCGTCAAGCCAGGCGCGGTTGTTTTGAGCTTAGCAGACAGGCGAACGCAACGAATCACCATGTCTACTGCGGTAAGTGACTATTTTGTTCCAATTTTCGAGTTTGAAAATTTAGCATGTTTTCATACATTATTTGTTATGTGCGTGTCTAAATAACAAAGATTGTAGTTAGCCAAGTTCTCGCCGTACAGCAAGACCGACTCTCGCGATGCACGAGACTTCTGAGCCTGTGGGTGCGGGCCGAGGGCTCCTGCAATTTCAAGTACGGTATTTCCCCTACAGACCACCAGGGCGGCCGAGAATACCTTTGTTCAACCTAAAATGACTCATTTAAACATCCAAAACGTTATGGAACACATTAATTAACTGAAAAATGTTGCATAGTATGCCTTTAATGCTGCAATAAACTCTGTTACTTGTCGGCACATTTTCCCTCCACTTAATTTTCCATTTATCTGCTTACAAACAGCTAGCCCCTTTAGAAATGACCGTTTGTTATTGACAGAGATGGCAAAAGTACTGTACTCACTTTCCGTACTTGAGTAAAAGTACAGATACTTGTGTTAAAAAATACTCTGGTAAAAGTGGAAGTACTGATTAAACTTCTTTACTCAAGTAAAAGTAACAAAGTACAGGCTTGTAAATTTACTTAAAGTATAAAAGTAAAAGTAGAAACCACTTTTTTCATGCTGTTGCCAACATTTTAAATGGATGTCTACCAATAGGACTAGATCTCCGTTGTGTTCATTTTCAATCATCTCGTCTTCCATGCTACTATGCTAACGCCACCGCCACCAAGCTGCAATGATTTGCCGCAAATCTGTCGATTCATATTGTAGTGGTGCGTCAAATGCAACGTAGATTCCCATCCAATTGGATTGAATTTGGTATTGATGACGTGAAATATAATAACAGTAACTCCATTGAAATGATTCAAAACTAAAGTAACGAGCCAATTTTTTAAAATGTAAGGAGTAGAAGTAAAAAGTCGCCATAAAAATAAGTAGTAAAGTAAAAATATAAGAAAAATCTTATAAAAGAAAAATCTGAGTACAGTAACGAAGTATTTGTACTTCGTTACTTCCCATCTCTGGTTGTTAGAAATATATCACTCTCAGTAGTGTATCTATATAGTTTTAGTTTCAAATCTTTTGAGTTGAATTAATGAAATAAATGAACATTTTAATGATGTTCTAACCGATCGAGAAGCGCCTGTGATGCAATGTAATGTTTGTGGTTAGTTGGGGCAGAATAAATGAGTTTGGGACAACAGAGGTTTGGGATGGTGTGGCCAAGATGATGTTAGATTTAGAGGAGAAATGTTGTGAAGGTAAAGGACATTTTGGAGGGGATAACTTGGTGAATGGGGTAAAATTTGGGAGGAAATGAGAAACGGTTAGAAATATTTACTTGTATGCAAATATTCTGCTCTTTTTTTCACTTTTTCCACCCCCAATAAGCTTACTTTTTTTCTCTATCCAAGTCTGTAACATATTCTCTTTTATTTCAGAGTGTAAATATCTCAGCAGCTAACTTTCAAGATTATTGACAAAGCAATCCTTTGGTGGCTTAACCTTTAAACTGACTGCCCTTTTCTCTTTTCTTTCATCTGCTAAAAGCAAATACTAGTAGAAAAGCCACCAACTACAAAGAAAAAAACCTGAGAGAGTCTGTAAACTCTGAGAGAATGGAGACATCCTCGATCTTCACTGAAGTGACAGCGTTGTATTGATGGTGTGATTTCCAAGAGGAGTGAAGACAGAGGGATAGATGGACTTCCCCGGGGGGCCGTGGGTACGTACCAGGAAAGGTAGGGTTGCTCTGCCCAAGGGAAGGGAGGGGGATATGCTGCATAGCCAACTGGTGAAGCTTGGTCAACTGCAGGGTAGGAAGGAAGTTAGAGCTAACCAATCAAAGTGGATTATTTCAGAGGAGCTGAAAACTACAATCTGAAGTTCACAAACATCACAGATGGTGTCAGTGTGAAAGAGATTCATCTGCCTTAGAAAGCATGCAGAATACAGACACATCCCTGGCTACAACTGATTATAGATCAGATCATTTCCATTTCAATCAATGCAGGTCACTACTGTGGGTTAGTGTTAGTAATGTCAACAGATCAGGGTTACTGAAGTTTCCTCTTTGCAGAGTGGGGCTCAGAAAGGGCGTATCGGTGTGCTTGGAAGGAGTGGGCAGGAGCAGATCATTAGAACGTGTGTCGTTCACTCGGGTGGGTATACTTACATCTTGATGTGCAAATGCATACTGTCCTGGAATAGCAAACGCCTGAAAGGACACAATATATGAGAGGTGAGGATACAACATGCTGGAACATGCAACAGGAAATAGAAACTCTTTCAGATATTCTGAAGTGCGAGGACAGCACAGTGGAAATCCATTCCCTTCCAATTTTCCCTGCCTCTAATGCGTATGGATTTTGATGGAGAATCATCTAAATGTCATCTGCTGTTTTTTTGCCCCCTTTGACTGTGGCTTGAAATCCAATAATATAAACAGATGTCTGATAGGTCAGAACGCACAGAGCCAAAATCCAGGACAGCAGCTTGCCAGGCAGTCGAGCACATGAACTTTACACGCAACCCATCTTTCAGGTTTCGCTCTGCCATGCCGGAATATTCAGAGTCTGACAATCGTAATACAGCCACTAACCTATATGTATTGAAATGGGATTTCATATAACAGACTAAAGCAAGCTGGTGCATGATTGTGAACTGAAGGGAAAAGGGATTCATGGGTTTAATATTGAAAAATATGAAGATTGTGTCAATTTTTTATTCAACTCTAAACCTTTTCCACCAAAGCTGCCATTTTCCTGCTGGAAGGTAAAGCTCAGACCCAAATGCAAGTCTTTCTCACAAGGTTTCCTATCTAAATGTCCTGTTTTTCACTTCAACCATTATTCTGATCTGTACTGAGGAGAACCTTCCCTACATCGTGATGATATAACCACTTTTTATGATTGATAAGAAGACTTACTTTTCCTCCACACATCTTAAAATCAGACATCTGTCTGGGGTTGCCATGGGTCTCTAAGCCTTTTCTCTGATTCATGCTTTTTTTGGCCTACCTGTCCGTTTAGGTTGATAGCCAGGTATCGGTTAGTCTTAAATTTTACTTTTCATTTTTTTCCAGAGATCATCTGAGCAGAGCTCTGTGAGACTTTTAAAGGTTGGGATATTTTTCTGCAACAAAACTTAACTTTAACTCCTCCAGGAGTTTCTTTCTGTCCTGTCTGCTGTGTTCATTGTCTTTTTGATGCTGTTGCTGAAAACTTTTGGCCTCTGGATTTGAATTAGGGGTATCATTGTAAAGAAAGACTTATACAAGAGCATAAATACTTTCAAAATTATCATATGTACAGAAAAAAAAAAACAGAATCAATAGAATTTTCCTGTCTTTGTTTTGGCTCCCTATATTTGGAGTCAGGAAACACAAAGTTGAGGCTCAAAAAAACAATTATCTGAATTATTCTATATGACCCCGCAGGCATATGCAGGACTAATGACTATACAAATAAATATATCTAAATGCCCCATTCCATCAACAGACATACCAATAAATATCCATTTCGATAATAAAATGCACCAGAGACTTATTTCATATTTATCAAATAATCAAATATACCATAAATCATGAAATGTGGAATTGAAAATTCAAATTTTACATAAAAAAAGTCAATCCTCTATATGGATACAGTAAATAAAGCCATTCAAGAATGAATGAACTATTTTTCTCTATATGTATAGAAATAATACGATGATTGTGTTATTTTTTAGGATTCTACGGTGGCCTGGAGGTGCAAACCAACATTACAAAATCTAAAACACTTTTTACAAGTTCCAAAACACATTATCATTTCAGAAAACAATAATGATCATTTGTTTTGGAACTTGTTAAGTGTTTTTTAAATGTAAATTTGTTTTCTGAAATGATAATTTGTTTTGGAACTTAAAAAGTGTTTTTTTTTTTATGTAAATTTGTTTACTGAAATTATAATTTGTTTTGGTACTTGTAAATGTTTTACACCGTAGGATTCACCAGGTTGCCATTATTTTGCCATTACAAATCTATATAATTACTATTTTGCAGGTTGCAGATGAGTGGAAATCATTGTAGAAGATCTCAATAGAATACACTAAAGTTTTTTTTAAATGTCAAACTGTAAAAGGAGCAGGTAAAATGAGAAATTAGACACTTAAACCACATTAGACTCTACCTCTTGTGTTATATTGCCTCTTATTGCATTTTAGTTGCTTATTTGTTGTTTTGGATATTGCTTCATGTTGCAAAGTGAGTCCATGAGAATCAACATTTTAACTTGTCTGCATTCCATGTATATATAAGAAAATTGACAATTAAATTTACTGAAGTAATTACAGTCTGTCAATTACAGTAATTACAGTCATTAACTCAGAACGGTATGTTCACCCAAATGAGTCCCTCTAGTGGTTAATGATCAGTGTGCTGCGGCTGAACGCTTTTATCCTTAAATTGTTTATATTGACCACTTACTTGTGCAGAATGCTGCGGTGCCAGTACAGCATGAGCTCCTGCAGCAAGGACCTTGGGACGGTAAGGAATGGTCGCTCCCTTCGGTGGAGACTGGAGGCACGGCCATGCAAACCAAAGAGGGAGAAAACATAATGCACTCCTACAGCTGGCAGTGGTGCATTTTATGTGCTGCTTTATACTACTCAATCAGCATTTTTATGCCCCTTGCATCTGCAGTGAAAGGTACATGAGACCCTGAAGCAAATAAAGCTGCGAGCAAACCCAATAATGAGGATTAAGTTGAAACTTAAATCCAAGCCCAGTGCTTCACCTGATGCTGCAGGAATACATTAACAGTAAATTCTGCTGCTGACAGCCTTCAGAAAATACTAAGTAGGAAAACAAAGAGGTTTAGATATTCATCAAGGGTTTGCTGATGAGAAATGATATTATGGAGAAAACCTGCAAACAGAAGAATACACATAAGGAATTAAACATCTACCTAAAAATACCAATATATTAGTTGCTTAAAACTTTTGCAACTACTGAACTTCTTCATATCAGGCAGCTTAATAACCAAACACTTTTTGCAGAAGTGTTTGAGTTTGAACCCTGAATAGATGCAGCTGAATGTGAAGATCGACTGCTTTCTGACGGAGCTCACCTCCAGCATGACGGAGCAGATGTGCTTCACACACTGAGTGATGGCCTGTGGAGTGCCCGAGATTGTGACAGCCCTCTCTGTAGAGTCCGGCAGCATGTCTCCCGCCACCTGAACCTGAGCGCCTGTGGTCTTTACATCAGCAGAAAAACACAGAGGAGATAAAAACTGTTTATTCCTGAAAATAACAAACCATCTTGCAGAGTGAAATGCATTTTGAAGCACCTCCAGACTACTTCAGACCCACTGTGAGCAGACCCACTGCAGGGAGCAGCTGCAGGCTAAAAGGCAATGCATGCTCCAGTGTTTGAAGAGACACTTGCAGATATTGTCCATTCGGAAGAAAAGGGGGGGGTTCAAACTATGCTGAACCTTAACCTCTTACACCCTAAGGGGGTATAAATAAATTTCTGCCTGACAAAAACACACAAAAGTAAATAACTTATAGCCTCAAAGCTATTAGATTTAAGAAGAAAGTTTTGGTACGTCTGTAAAGGTAAGATGTCATAGAATGGTTTTCTGGTGTCAGCACCATTGTAGCTTTGACCCTGCCTGAAATATTAGGGACAAAATACAAAATATTTTGCATTTTTTGAACCTTGCCAAAATTTTCTTTGAAATAAACATTGCAAAACACTACCAAAATATTTTTATAGCACAAAAAAGTAGTACAGACTTTTAAATCTAAATGTTGTGTAAAAATATACCAAATTTGGACTCAATCAGATGAATCATATTTATTTTAGAATGGTATTAGTGAGAAATTTCTTAGGCGGAGAGGCCATTTTGGCACATTTATCCATAAATGTCACCAAACTGTGCCAAATATGTTTTTTACATCAATACTGGGGGTTTGGTAAAATTACGAGGTCATGTAGCAGCTGGACCCGCCGGTGGGTCCGTAGGGTTCAAGGGGTTAAGGGGTTATTCATAAGCAGTGACCAAAGAGCCAATGTTGAAAAGCACAGAAAACAAGAAATGTTTGATTTGAGTTTCTGATGAAAATGCTACCCTAGAGAGGAGTATTTTTTATTTCTGTTGGGGTGCAACACAAACAACTTTCTGCTGGGAAAGACAGAGGAAATAAAACCCTCTTACCTCTCTTATCTCTTTGATCTTAGAGCCTCCTTTTCCTATAAGCGAGCCACACTGGCTCCCTGGGAAAACCAGGCGCAGAGTCACAGGTGGCTTGCTTGTCACGTTGCTGTTCGTCATGGCTGCGGTGATATCCTGAGGGAGAATTCAAGAAATATGTTTCCGCTTCTTTTCCCTCTGTTTTATTTACAGAACGTCAATTTTGTTTGATGTGTCCTTTTCAGTTATTTTACAAAGCTGTGGGAGCTGAAAGTTTCTCAAAACTCCGTTGTCATAGCGAATGATGCAGATAAATGTGCAGTCAGGGCAAAAACAAAGTACAACCTTATTCAGCTTTAAGAGTTTACCAGCTTCTAAAACAATTTGACTTTAATTTTAAAAAAAACTACACGCTGTATTACACCTCTTAAACAAAGGGGAGGCAAAAGGTTTAATCAATAGTTTTCCTTTTTTAAAAGAAGTACAGGATCTGCTGTATGAAGCTCTGTGGTTACTGATTTTCATCATATGACCATCGCAACATAAACAGGAGTTTAGGCTACATCGCTGTGTTTTAACACAATGCCAAGGAAGCAGCAATATAAGCAATGTCTTAAGAAACGCAACTGTTGCTCCACATCCATCTGGGATTGGTCAAAACACCTTTATTTTTTTAAACGTTGAGAAGAGCATCAGTCTGTTATTGTTCCTCCACACAGAGAGAAAGACCAGGACTGACCTTCCCCCCCGTCCAGGACTTGATACAGGCAGCGAGCATCTGGACACTAGATTTTTATATCGATCAACTTGTGTTTGCCACTGTGAGACAATGAAGGTAGAGTATGTCCTATTTTCTTAACTTTTTATGTCGATTTTTTTGGAGTCACCCTGTCCTGATACGAGAAAGCAACCGGACTCGACATAGAAAATGAAGGGAAAGATCTTCCCTGTAAGCACATTTAAGACTGTTGCCAATATTCCCATGGGCGGGCAACCATTGTGCATCCATTGCTTGTTTGGAAGCATTTTTCAAGACAATATTACTCGAGCAATGCCCTACGAGCAGATTTGGCAATATTTAATACATGCCATGTTAAGGGAAGAGAACGGAGCACATAAAACAGCTGTCAAGCACGGTGGGGAAAGGATAATGATCGGGTTTGCTCTGCAACCATAGGACATAGACAGCTTGCAGTTCCAGCGATAAGCAATGAATTTTTTGTTCTACTGAATGTGTTTTATAGTCAAATGCGAAGCTCTTCGTGGAGGGCTGCTCAGTGGCGCAGTGGGTAGCAAGAAGGTTCCGAGTTCAATTACCGGCTCAGGGTGGGTCTGCATTAGCCTGGGTGCCATTCCGAACTTAGTCCCGCCCACAAGGTTTGAGGTCGGGAAGTTCGGTCTGGCTCTGCTCCAGAGTAGCGCGAGTATGATCGCCCACTCTCTGGCGATCCAATCAAATTGTCAGGGCGGGCTTTATACGATGATGGACAGATGATCAACAGTAACGTAATCAACCATGTGACCAAAGTGCGCTTGGGCGACAACAACAATGGCTGCTGCTGGAGAGTTGAGGTGAATAGATTCTGCTATTAGGTCTGTTCTAGAAGATATCGACAGCAAATTAATTTTAAAAGAGGAACAGAGAAACGCGATCAAGGCTCATCTTCTTATTCTAGGCGTGCAACTGCGCGCTTTGATTTTTGTTAACAACAACTATGCGTCGCTTAACATACGTCACGCACTCCGTTGTTCTTATTGGTTGTAGGTCTATCCAATTGAGTGCAGAGGCATTTTTTTTCCTGGTTCATTCGAAACACGCCCCATAATCACAGCTCTATGGAGCAGTATCAGACTCATATTCTGACTAGAATTGAGTAGGAATACGTCAGGCTAGGTCTGCATGGAGTTTGCATGTTCTCCCTGAGCATGTGTGGGTTCTCTCTGGGTACTCCGGCTTCCTTGCACAGTCCAAAAATATGACTGTTAGGTTAATTGGCTTCTCTAAATCCTCTTTAGGTGTGTGAATGGTTGTCTATAAGTGTGACAGAAGAAGGAAGGAAGGAAGGAAGGAAGGAAGGAAGGAAGGAAGGAAGGAAGGAAGGAAGGAAGGAAGGAAGGAAGGAAGGAAGGAAGGAAGGAAGGAACGAACGAACGAACGAACGAACGAACGAACGAACGAACGAACGAACGAACGCTTTGTCTGAGTTTGGTCCAAACTGAATTGATCAAGAAGTGAAGCACGCTTGTCTCAGGTCAAACTTCCACCTCAGCAATGTGAGCTACTGATAGAGGCAAACACAGAAACGTAAACACATCCTGTTCTTTAATTATGGGTGAACTGGATTTCTGGAAAACCTTTTTCATGCTTATGTAATAAACAATGACAAAGTGGAGTCTAATGTGTCTTTTTCTACTGTTTTGGTCAAAATTCAGTTATCTTAGATCAAATAATAAATCACCGAGGATCAAAGTAGCTGCAAATTGGTCCCTAATCCGATTCTCTACCTCCTCAAACTTCTGTGCAATCATGGAGAAGGCCCTGTAGATTCCCTCTGTAGGTCCTGTGATTGTCACTATTCTCTCAGGAGATGATCCCTCCGATATGTTGATGCGAGCCCCACTCTATAAACACACCACACCGTTAATTATTCAAGCTTTCTTTTGTTCCAAGTATTCAGCCTGGATTACGGAAGCGCCGCTCGCCACCATGCAGTAAAGACACCTCACCTCCTCCCTCATCTTCTTTACCGTCTCTCCTTTCTGAAATCATTCCAATAAACAAAAATGGGTTTTATGAGGCAAATGCAATGAGACAATAACTGCAAAAAGTTACAGTTAATAAAATCTACCTTTCCAATTATGCTCCCCACTTCCTGTAAGAGAAAATATAGGAACAAGTGAACAAGAGGCAGCATGCTACCAGTTTTACAGCAGGATTTAATCATTTCAGAAGCCGTTACCACCAGATGGGTCATTACAGGAAAAACACAGTCCTGAAAATCTGCACATCTGCTGATTACCTTTCCGTGCATCAGCAGCCTCAGCGTTAGTGTGACGTTAAGACCGCTATCTAAGGCCATTTCTTCCTTGTCCGACATCCTCTGTGATTTCAGATCTTTAAGGTAAACACTCTGCAAAAAGAAAGACAGCACCAATGCTTTAGAAGGAGCGTAATGCTTCAGGATGTGCAGGAAATGATGTGTAAAATTGAGGAGGAAATCAGCCACATCCGAGAATATTTTTCAAAGAAGCAGATTTATCTGTGTTCAGAGTTTGAGTGAGCATGGTCTTTGGTTAGCTATAACTAAGTTATAGTTAGAGCAGAAATAGTCTATGATTTTTTATTACAAATTTACACCTGCAAAAAAGTCAGATCCTTGTGCTTGAAGCCATATCATAAAAAAATGAAAAGCATGACATCCAATCTTTAGCCTGACAAGGCAAAGATGAAAATTTTTATTATTTGGGCCCAAATTTAAGATTGGCAGAAAAGAATTTATAGAAGTATGAAGGTTATCACATTTTCTTTTATTATAACCCTTAAACCTTGTACTGGGATTTCACAGAAAGGAGGGCTTATTGTTAAAATACAAATCTGGAATTTGTGCTGAAGATTTTTCATTTACTGCCATTTACTCTGATGTTCTTAAATAGAATCAAGTTTTACCAGTTGTTTTCAGAATGCAAATAAGTCGTTCATTTCCTGTATGAACTCAGCTGTTAATTTAAGGCTTCATAGTTTCTTTGTTGTTGTTTTTTTAAGAGCATTAGTGTAAAAATAACATAAAGAGATCTTCAAGAAATACAGATTAAAGCAGGGTCGGGTTCTACAAGAACAGTCCAAGCTTTAAATAAACATAGAGAAATTGTAATCCACCTAAATTAATTGGGAATGGTAACTCTGGAGGAGCTGCAGAGAACCACAGCTCAGGGGAGAGAGTGCGTCAACAGGACGTCTATCAGGCATTTATTCAACATTTCTTGCCTCTATGAAAAACTGGCATTAGACCCAACAGTTAGATGAGAACCATGAGAATCTCCATTTCTACCTTTCGACTTACTAATGAGACGTTCTGTAAACCCCAAAAAGTAAGAGGAATCTAAAAAATAAAGACAGTTTCCTCAAAAAGTTTATTAGAAATTACGTTGTACTTCTTCATGTAGATTTCCGTCTAATCGAAACGTATCATTATGCTAAATAAAAAACTCCACATACTACCATTTAACATTTTAATTTATATGAACTGAAACATTTTCAAGTTTCGAGTTCAAGTTTAATGTTCAGTTGCTTCTTGAATCCAAACTATAAACACTAAGACACACTAAGACATCCTGCTACTGCATATCAGCCAACATTTATATGCACTCAGTATTATACTGACATCAATTAGCATAATGTTTATTTCCTCGTATTACCTGAGAGAATCATCTCATCATATTCTTATCAGTTCGTATGAAATCATACGAAAAGTTATGCACCGTATTTCGTACGTTTTTGACGTTTTTCCTCGAAAAAACAGGTCAGTGCGCAGCCAGACAGACGAAAAAAGCAGATCCGCAGACGGACGTAAAACTGGGAAAAACAGGTTGCTTGCTGTTTTGTATCTTAGGGTTAGGGTCAGGGTTAGGGTTAATTGTATATTAAATTCTATGTTACTGAATGGTGCGTAAGATGCGCATGCGCAAGGATATCTTGTCTCGAGGCAAGACGTACAAATACGACGAAATACGACGAAAAAAACGTCAAAAACGTACGAAATTACCGTGCATAACTTTTCGTACGATTTCATACGAACTGATAATGAGAATACAATGATCATCTTGTTAATATTTGTTATCCTCATACCTTGGAGACACTAAACGGTCTCAATTAAATCCATTTTCAACTATTTAACTGATGGTTGCATTACTTCCATTTTACAGTTAAGTTGTTCTTTATTAAGATTTTAAAGTTATGCTTAATCAATACACAAATAATTCAGATTATTACAAAGGTTTAAGTGAAATTAACTCAATAATTAAGAATATTTGATCTCATTTGTTGACATGAAGTTTAACAACATAATGATTTTTAACTACTCAGCCTAAATAATTGCGAAATTAGGGTGCATAACTTTTCGTACGATTTCATACGCACTCATAATGAGAATAGGTTGAACAACTCTGGCTGCACAAAGTGCTTTACAAACAAAGTAGCTGATATTAAGCATTGCAGTAGAAAAAGAACAGAAAAAATTCAAATACAAATACAGAAATGGGCAAATAAAACAGCCAGAAGGAGGAACTACATTCCAGATAATAGTAAGAAGAAAGCCATTAAAGATATATATTTTAAAATGTTTAATTTAAAATGTTAAAATTTAAAGTGTTGATAGGAAGATGGTAACCTGACTCCGCCAGATGGATTTGCCCCGCATATCCATCTGGAAACCTTCCGTTGAAGTAATTTTGGGAAGGGGCAAAAATACTGGTTAGCTGATTGGCCTATGTTGGTGATAGACGGGCCAAATAAACCAATCAGATCAACGAAGCATATGACGTACTAACAGAGCAACGACGAAAACACAACCACAAGCCAGGCTACTCTTGCCGAAACCAGTCGGGAGAAGAGCAAAAACATCTTTTCCTCTGAGAAAAGCCTCCAGAGCAGTGTTTTGCTCTTCTTTCAGTGAAGAAATACTCTGTAATTCCGATCAAACTTGCTAGATAGCCACGCTAACGCTGGTTTCATCGGCTAAAGCAGCCATGTTCTTTAGACTGAACTGTTGCGCTTCTCGTTGCGTCACACCTCAACCCACCTCAAAGCCAACGCTAATTGGACGTTCGTTTGGTGAACGGCTCCAAATTTTCTTTAACGGAGAGTCTCCAGACTGATCTGTGAGTGAAACCTTGAAAGCTCGCGAGATCAGGATGGTCTCATTCCAGGACAATCCTCGAAAAAAAGGCAGATTCTGCTGAAGATATAAGACTGTGAGGAGGTTCACTTTTCAGCAGGATATTGACTAAACCTTATAGCTACTGGGGAATGGATTAGCTCATTTCATGTATTTGGCCTAGTCAGTGTCAACTGAGGATCTACAAGGTGATGTTAACAGAGATGCTTTATCAACTCTGACACAGTTGGGCTTTTTTCACCTAAAGAAAAGGAGACAACAAGCTGTTTATATGTAGGGGATTAGAAAGTAACTCTAAAATTTCATCAACTGCTGCCGAAGGTGATTTTGCATTAACTTGGAGAAGCAAAGCTTTTTGATTTCTAGTTGTAAAGAACTGTAAAAACCACTTCTCTTGATTGCAATAACTGTTTTGCTTTTAGAATTAAATAGTGAAAAACTGTTATGACTTTTAGGGATTTATCTTGACAAAATGTGGAAAAGTTCATGTGCAAAGCACCGTGCAGCAAAGTCAATGAAGCACTTTCCACAGTTTGAACAGACACTTTCATCCTGTTCAGAGGACTATTTCAAGAGTTTTTCAAGGGCTTGGTGTTGTCTGAGGAGTTCTGGATGGTTTGTCTTCTTCTGATGGCGAAGCTGTGAGTGGAGGGGGACGATAAGCCTATCACACGGAGGGATCTTCACGTATCTTTAGTTCCAGCTAAATAAAAGTTGTGTGACTCCCTCGGATAAGAGAAGACACAAAGGAAGCCACTTGTGTTGTGGAAGCCTGACGATCAAGTGATACGAGTGTGACTCGTCTCTGAACGACACACTGTCGACTCTGTTGCGGCTGCGTGTCCAATTCTTTGTATTTGTAGAGCAAATACAGAACGATGATGCTGTACGCGACGGGCAGATTGTTGGACCGTAACAGACAGAGAGACAACAGCAGCTCTATAAAGGACCAACCAAGGACACACTGTTTATGACATTATCATGGCTCTGAGAAGTCATTCTTCAGACTCTGACGAATGACGATGCATAACTAATAGGCATGGAGGGAGAGTAATTCCAGCAAAAGACAGTCTGGATTTTTAGTGAACATTCACTGTAAATCCTTCATGCTAAACCTTGGCTGCAGCAGAGGATGAAGTGCTTTTGGTTTCCTCCAGTGAAGGTACAATAAATGTGATTGCACTGAAAAGCAAGAACTACTCAATCTGTGGCCTGCCAGCAGATAGAGATAAAGAAGATAATTTCTTTTTTTTTCTGGTTTGTATAGGATTTATATGGATCTATTCAATGGCACTTTTACCAGAGATTTTCCGTCCTTCTCTCTGGGATAATCACACAGCACTGAATTATCTTTTAGCCTGTATCCTGCTTCTGAAGGTCTTGCTCTTATTTTCCAGCTTCATCTTACAGCAAAAATTAGTAATAGAAACAAAATAAGTTTTGACCATCTGTAATGATGGATTTATTTCTTTGGTACAACCAGACAACAAGAAGGATGTCTAGTTTAAAGCAGAAGTGGAGTGGGGGGTGGGACATGACAGCTGGTAATCCGATTAAAGTATGTTCTGATGTTTATCATCCTACAGAAAAAATAATGTAGGGTTTTAAAAATGTTCAATTTAATCGTTCTTTTCCAGGGCGTGAATGTAAATACAATAAACACCTTTATGTCTGAAAATACAATAACACATTTGAAGTCATTAGAGAGTTTTTTTTTATCATTATCTGGTCAAACATAAACAAAGGCTCCATACAATGGAGCTGAGGTTGAACCCTAAAAAACAACCTTACAGACAGAAACTTACAGATTCTCTGCTCCAAGTTTACTACCTTTAAGTGTGGCTGAATTTTTTTGCTTTTAGAAAAACTTGTTGGTTGTTTTTTTTGGAAGAGTCAAGCTGAGCCTTTCAATCCAAAACATAGTGTACAAACTGTTATGCATGGTGGTGGCAGCAACATCCTGTGGGGTATCAGTGGGACATTGTTCCAGGTGGTTGGATCAACTAAAAAAGAAGGCTGCCTCAAAAATCTGTAGCTTCACCAGAAATCGTTTGATAAATTGAAAAGTGGACACATGGGAAAATGATCCTACGCATCAAAACTAGATTTAAATGAGAATAAATCAGATTATTAATATTCTTTTGTGATCTATCCCCAGATTTGACATAAAACTTTTTTTATATATATATTTTGGATGTTAAAATGATGAATTAATGCCAGGCATTCAACCAGCATCAGTGAACTCCACCAGTCCACACTGCATAAAAATGAAATCTCAATAAGTCATTTTTTTCTTAAAATAAGTGCAATTTTTCTTGAATTGAGGAGGTAAGTGAGACACTTTGCCAATGGAACAAGACAATTTACATTTAAAATAAGAAGAAAACTGTTTTATTGTCTTATTTCAAGTGAATATTATCTAATTTTCTTATCTGAAGAGTAAAACTACTCATTCCATTGGCAAATAATTTAGTTTAACTGCTCAAATTAAGGCTAAACGCCTAATTTAAGAATTTTTTTTTACTTCTTTCTAGATCTTTTTTGCAGTGCATAGAGGAGCGGACAAAGTTAGAAATCTGTCAGAAGCTTAATCTTGACTAAAGAAAGCTTTTGGTAGAGGTGGAGCAACCTAAGAGGCATTCAGGGAAATATTGACATTTTAATGTATTATTAGGTCTATTTATGATTTCTATATGCTTATAATAAAATAAAATACACAGTAAATCTCACAATTCTAACTCGATTAAATTTTTCTTTAGGATTTGTAGAAAATATTTTTTGTGTATTGCTATACTAGTTCATGCTTTTCTGATTATTATTTTATTGTTGTTTGTATGTATGTAAATCTTTTTATTGTTTGGGGAGCAGTGTGCTGCCATTGTGCAGCGCCTAGGGAGCAGTGTGAAGTTAAGGATTTTGCTCAGGTACCCAGAGTAGTGGGGATCGAACCGGGTACTTGCAACCTTCTCAGAGCACAAGCACACAACTCTAATCCACTAGGTCAGGGGTCACCAACTTTTTTAAGGCTGAGGGCTACTTTATGCAACCCAGTCTCGTGGGAAAATGTACCCCCACTACGTTGGTCCACACTGCAAAACGTAGTGGAGGTAAATTAATGGCAATTTTTTTGTGGTACTGTTACGTTTCTTCTGCCTATACGCTTTCTATTGTTTTACGTCCTAGTCACGTGACTTTCAAGATTCCAGCTGGGAGAAGAAAAAAATATATATAGATGGCCGACATTCGCTCATTTTTTTGTGGAAAGATTAATAACTTGAGTTTGTTTTTGCATTAAAATGAGTTTTGATTACATTTCTAGTGGGAAATGTATAGTTTGTTGCCAGAATATTTACTCAGGGAATGTACATATTCACTTGCTTGTTCGTTTCTTGCAAAGATTTTTCAAGATAATGTGAAACTGAAACGTTTTGGTATAAACATGGCTGAGATTTCTCTAACTTTTAATGGGAAAATCAATAATGTCAATCAGTTTCTGCATTTAAATGGGTTTTGATTACATTTATAGCGAGAAGTGTAGGGTTTATTTACATAATATTTACTTAGTGAACATACATAATCACCCGCTTGCTAGTCTTTGCTACGGTTTTTCGGATCTCGTCAGGATTATGTGAAATTGCAACGTTTTGGCTGCTACCCATCGCCTAGCATTTAGCTGCCGCACCGATTCAACATTGAATTCTTTGTGATTTAACTCCATCTGACGGATCAAACCCTCGCCACTGCGTGCGTTGCGTCTGAGGTGGATTTTCAGATCAATGCATTACGTCGTGGCATACGAGAGAAACTAATTAAACTAGTTAAAAAAAGGATCATGGGTTAAGATCGGATGTGTTCTATTTGGAAATCTACCGGATCCTTTGTGCATTTAACTTCCTGTTTGGTGCGATCTCATTGATGGGTTTTGTACTGAGTCATAGGACGGGCTACCAATACTGACCTATGAACTAGATGAGTCGGCGTTCACCTGAACTTCATAGATAATAAACATATTTCTATTGTTTTTTTTTTTTCATTTTTTATTTGCTTTTAGATATTCTCATTATGAAATCCATATAAATCCTGAAATGTTCTAATTTATTGATTTGATAAAATGCTCAATAATTCCTTTAAAATAAGAGCTTCAGTAAAAAATAACATTTCAGATTTAGTCCACTGGTGAATTGTTTTTTTTTCAAAAGATGCTGAGGGCACCCCATGTTGTCCTTGAGGGCCCCTTGGTGCCAAACGGGCACCACGTTGGTGACCCCTGCACTAGGCTAATATTGGTTGATGTCATTTTTTAGCTCATTTATTGTTGATTAGCCCTTTTTCCTCGCTTGCTCTTTTTGTTCACTTATCATTTCTCTTCACATGCCTTTGCGTTCAAGCTCACATGTTCTCATTGTTTACTGGTATTTTATTCTGTTGTTCTGCTCTTTATTCTGTTTACCTGCCATTTTCTACTATATGCAGCAGCTTCAGCAGTTGTCCCATAATTTGTTCCTCCCAGGAATTATTTTGTAAATTTCTCTAATTATAATCTTGATTTAATCTTCTTCTGAAATGTTAATCTATTAAATTTCATACTTTTTTTTCTTGCCTCGGCATTTATAGTTTCTAACCTAAAGAGAGTCGTTTATATAGTGTCCAATGGCAACATTATAGTATTTAATGTTTGTGTTTCCCTTGAACAAAGGAGGAATAGCTTATTATGAAAGATTCCATAGAGAACTCTATATCCTTATTTAACACAAAAAAGTAGCATGGATAAACCTCAGTCACCGCACCAATCACACAATCCACTTAGTGATAATCATCTGAGGTGTGTTGGGATCAACTGACACCAATAACGCAGCAAATAACCAGGATGAGGAAAAGAAAACAATCTCAGCCCAGTTCTCACTCGATAAAACTGCCTGGATCTCAATCATATGATAAAACTAAACTAAACAATAAGACATGAATAAGAGACTATAGCTTCTTTCTGCAAACATCCACAGTATTCTCCTCCCTGTGAATCGTTACAATGGCGACATCAAACAAACAGCAGCATCTCTCTCTAATCCTACAGCCCCGGATTTGTTTAGTTAATGCTAAGACCCTTTTGACCTATTTCTGTCACCTCCAGCAAGTCCACGCTCAAGACTTCCGAACAAAACCACGGTGCACGACGGCGGCCGAGGAGTCTACACCATAAAAACGAGATCATCTATGTGCAAACTCTGCTCGGTGAACACTGACAGACACAATGCCTCAGACAATTAAAACATACACACGCGCGCACGCAGGGCCTTAATCCTGGAGGGAAATGTCGAACAATGTCTAAGTGGATTACTGGAGGGATTTCGTTTGACTATGAATTCAACATCTAAGGCTAAAGCAAAGAATGTCTCATTCTTAACGATGTAATTACATTAAAATGTGCTACGCTTCATCAAATACTGTGTTATACTCTGTGTTCGAGGTGTCACCGAATCAATAAAGGCATTGTATTTAATAAGTAGCGTGTCTGACGGTCATGGCGATAAAACAGTTTTTAAAAACCCCTGTGAGAGAGATTACAGCGCAAATATCTGAAGTGGTGACTATTTATAGCTTTGTTGTGACCCTGCACATAACATGAGGCCAAGCAGAATGCAGCATTAAGGTTATAATAACAGAGATGCTTCACAAGTTGGATTTAGGTGTGAACTCACATAAGCTTGAAGGGGACGAGTTTGACAAAATAAAACAGAAGAGAGCTGAAAAAACAAGCCGCTCAAAACATCTCAACCTAATAGGAGTCAGGGGTAGAGCATTAAAACAAAGACTCACATTGTCTGCCTTCAATTGGATGTGCAGAAGTGATGCCTTCAAGTATCTCTTTTACTTAAACTCAGGATTACTATAGTCAGAAACTATATAAAGAAGAAGATTTGACCTCCATTCATGAAGGCCGATGATTTACACAAACTGACCTTGTGTGAGAGAATTTCCTGCTCCTCTTCTTTGGTTCTGGTGCCTTTGAAATGAATGGCCCTTTTAGTTTGAAGTCTGCGGTCAGTGTTTGCTCCCTTTGTTTTGCAGTGATCCACAGAGTGGACAGATGGCTCCCTCTGCCCTCAGACCGGCTGGACCAAAGGCAGGCTTTGCTGTTAGTCCCTCAGCTTAGCCCAAGATAAGCCCTTACGCAGGGCAAGTGGGCCCGCATCTCTCGCCTAATTCCCCCTGTCACAGCCACCAAGGAGGCGTTCCTCTGAACCAAGATCCACAAGCAGAGGAGGCCTGGCGGCAGGGCAGGGCAGGGTAAGGAGGCTCGCTGTCCTGGACGCTGTCCAGCACAGATAGAGTGAGTTACACTTACAGCAGCATAAAGAAAAAAGCCAGCATATCAAGCATTTCGCAGTCATCAACAGAGAGAGACAGTGAAAAGATTCCTTGTTAACCAATACGTCTTTATGACCAACGACTCGGCATGACTGCTGAGTCTTTCATTAGATTCTCAGAAAGCTTCCTGCCTGCTTAAAAATAAACCGTCTTTAAACTAGGAATCTAACCGATTGAGATCTGCAGACAACAAAGCAGCATCTGAGTTATTTAGTGGTGTTAAGCATTATGTCTTCATGGGGTGCCCCCAGCCTCTGCCCTACACCCACAACAAGCCCTTGTGGCCTCCCTAATGAGGCCAAACTGGATACAATAAAACCATTCTGCCCAGAAAAAAAAATGTATTCATCTGGGCTCTGAAACTGTGCAGGAAATGAATCAGTGAAGCAGAAGTGGCATATTTAATTATGATTCAGCGTGTCACTCCAAGACAATAACGGCCTCATGGCTTGCCTAGCAAATATCTACCAACAAATCACGTTCACTTCACATCACATCAAGTATGCCTCGTGTACGTCTACCTGAGTTCAGAGTTTTATTAATCATACTGAAATTATCATAAAATAATATAATGCATAGATATTTATACTATTAATAAAATCTGGTCAGACTTTTATAGGATAAGTCAGTCCTCTGTCATTTAGTGCTATTTAAAAACAGTTTATCTCTGATTCTTTCTTGTATTTTTTAAAGATAGTTGCCTGTTAGTTGTACAACATAAAACAAAATCTCCAATTGTTCATAAAACACAGCGCCTTTTTAAACTATTCACACCCTGCGTACTATAGATGGACCGATCCATCAGCCGGCGGATATTTTGGGCTGATATCTGCCTTTATTTTGGTAATACTTTGCATGCCTTTGCTAATTCATTGTTGCAATCATCAGCAATGAATTGAGGTCATGTGAAAGATATCCATTCATTTGCTATACACCAGTAATTCTATTCAATTCAGTTTATTTATATAGCGCCAATTCACAACCTATGTCATCTCAAGAAACTTTACAGAGACAATTCATTCAGATCATACAGTATAGCCTTGTCCCCCTGCGACCCCGTGATCCAAATGAGCCAATGAGCTGTCAGTCTGGGTTGCTGCTGCTGCAACTTTAAAGGAATAGTACACCCAAAACATGATTAGCCTTCATTTTCTACTCACCCCCATGCTGAACAACACTCTGGAGTACTTTTTTGATATCTCAAATGCATCTGGAGATCTGGGAGGCTTCTTGCTGTCTGCTGACATTCAAATAATGGAGGTCTATGGCGCCCGAGGCAGAAAGGTCCATAAAAGTCCACAAAAAACGTGTCAATATTCCTCCATACTGCTCGTCCAATGTATTCCAAGTGTCCTGAGTGGGTAGCATCCAGAATTTACTCGAAACGAAGTCATTTAGAATGTTTTTAGAGCATAAACAGTAGTGTATAGTATTTCCTAAAAGCGCGCACATGCGCGTTCACGACGCTACGGAAACCGCAGCAGACCAAACCAGATGAAAGTGCGCATTCAGCTCGGCAAAGAACTCATGCTCTTCCTCAACACTGAAGCCCTCAGACATTTTTATTTCGTTGTTTCTTTCTTTGCACAGGTAAACAGCACATTTCTTCTTCTACGCTTGCATTATCGGCAGAGCAGACGCTGAATGCGCACTTTCATCTGGTTTGGTCTGCCGGCTTCCGTAGCGTCCTGAACGCGCTGGCGCGCGCTTTCAGGAAATACTATACACTACTGTTTATGCTCTAAAAACATTCTAAATGACTTTGTTTCGAGTAAATTATGGACGCTACCCACTCAGGACACTTGGAATACATTGGACGAGCAGTATGGAGGAATATTGACACGTTTTTTTGTGGACTTTTATGGACCTTTCTGCCTCGGGCGCCATAGACCTCCATTATTTGAATGTAAGCAGACAGCAAGAAGCCTCCCAGATCTCCAGATGCATTTGAGATATCAAAAAAGTACTCCAGGGTGTTGTTCAGCATGGGGGTGAGTAGAAAATGAAGGCTAATCATATTTTGGGTGTACTATTCCTTTAAGACAGAAAAAAGATTTAAAAAATAACAAATGATCAGTTCAGCTGTTTTATAGAATAAGTGAATCAGGAAATTGTCTATATACCAAACTGAACAATTGTTGTTCTCTACTCTTTAGATTTTAAAATGGAACAATTTTTCTATTTTTTTATGTTTATTTTTCTATATAAAAAGTCCATGTAACATGGATGCTTAAACACTTCATTTGAATTCAGTGTTAAATTATGTTTAAAGTAACAGATTATAATTAAAAATGTCTCCTGACCTTTACTGGTTGATGATTTTCTTTATTTGGACCCGCTGATTTTTAACCCTATAATGCCAAATGTATCATATTTGATACATACGGTTACTGAAATGTTTTGCGTCTGACACGTTTTGCATAATTTAATGGTAAAAACTTTGCTCAAAATCCTATTGTACACAATCAGATATACCTGATAACAGCCAGTAGAAGACTAGACAAAAAATAATCTTGACTTATCGCATAGTAAAAAAATATTAGTATCAAAAATGTATTTCTGTTTTTTCTTTTTACATATTTTGTTAAAAGGCCAAATAAGGACTTCAAACCAAAAAAAAAAAAGTAATTTTCTGTTTTGTTTTATTCTTGGATCGGGCTTTAAAGGGTTAAAAAAAATGGGAAAATTTTCTATTTTTTTATGTATATTTTTCTATTTAAAAAGTCAATGTAACATGGATGCATAAAACCTCATTTTATTTCAGTGTTAAATTCTGTTTAAAGTAAGAGATTATAATTAAAAATGTCTCCGGATCTTTACTGGTTGATGGTTTTCTTTATTAGGACCCGCTGATTTTTAATTGGTTACCCCTGCTATAGTGTATCCATTAAAGGTAGAGGTATATTCACATTCTTTTTCCCCCGACATCTAATGGAGCATTATAAAGGAAAAAGGTCAGAAATATAAACAGTGAGGGAGTTTTTTCTTCTTCTTCTCCAAGAAATCCTATTAGATAGCATATAAATTGAAGTAGGAGCGGTAAGGCAAATGTTGGTGGTAGAAATACAGATACAAACATTTCCAGACAAAACAATTTGGATTTTAGGAAGACGATCCTTCTGTTTGTGTCAGCAGCGGTAAAATCTGAGACAGCCTTATTGCAGAAAGAAGGATGGAAACAGAAAAGGTTCCTTTAGCAGGCAGCCGGGGGAGATTCTTACTTGGACCTGTCAGAGGATGAGAGAGATGGAAGTGACTCATCTTTGTGATCCTTGTATATGCATTACAAGATGATGTGAGGGGGAGGAGAAAGGAGAGGCAGGGGGCAGAAACAAGCAGATGGATCCAGACACAAACTGACAAGGATGAGCAGCAACATTGTCCTCTGTGAATCACAACAAACATCTCTAAATGCTCATTGTGCAGAAATATAACAATATCCTGCAGCCAGTAATTGTTCTAAAGTAAGAATAGCACTACTTCAATGTACATTTACGCAAGGAGAGATAAGAAGTAGTTATTCTAAACAATTAATCTGTTCCCAATGGAAGTTTCTGCAAAAACTGAGCAACAGATTCATCCTAATATTTGATTTGATTTAAAAAAAAATGTAAAAACACTGAATAAAATAACGCAACTGCTTTTTGCATTTACTAAATCATATTAAGTTACTTTAACAGAATTGTTTTATGTCTTATATGATTAAGTTAATGCCAAAAATGTTTGCATTATTTTTTTTTCAGTGTACAGATAGAAAACTATAAATGAAGGCAATTTTTTAAAGTAAAAAGTGAAACATTTGTATAAAAAAAAACAACAACAAAAAAAACAATTACATCTAAACAAAATAAGACATTTGAGCAAAAAAAAAACATTACAGCATTTATAAAATCCATGTTTATCTTAAATACTTTATATTTCAGAGCAGTCAAAGTATTTCCAGTAATAACATAAAGTATGTTTTTTGTATTAGTGTACCTTTAATTGGCACAGTATGGATAATAACATTAGAACAATGAAGCCTGTGTATAAACAAGAAATTTCATTTCAACATAAACTTTGTGTTTCTTTGGTAGATGTCTCCTACTAACTACTCACTCAGAGAGAGACAGACATTTTAAATAATTTACATTATTATCATTAAGTTTATTTACTTCAGTTAATCATTGAGTTTATCGTATTAATTAGACACAGACAGATGTTTTAAAGCCATTATCTCTGGTAATGAGAATATAGAAAATGTTAAAAAGGGTTCAGATATTAAAAAAAATGCATAATCTAATTATTAGTAAACATGACTGTCATAGTGAATGTTGGTTTCACAAGATATGAAAAATCGGTTTAATTTTTCTATAAATACTGAAATACAGTAATTATTCTTTTATTCTTGTTTTAAGGTTCTTAAAAATACCAAAACTGTTCATTTTATTTTTATGTCTAATTTTGTAATTTTCACAAATTAAGTTTTGGTTACATCAACAGTTTTCTTTTTGTCTCACTCTATTTGTTGATTGAATCACAACTTTTTACCTTCGCTAATTAAAAAGAAAATAAATAAAATAATGAAGTGATTAATTTTAGGGCCGGGAAGTTAAATAATTTAAATTCTTAATGAAATTATCAGTTACAAAAATGGGATTCTTGGAAAATGAATGTCAGGGTGACATCACTTTTTATTCCCTAGATATTTACTCATAAGTGATAAACTAGCTGACTGTGTATCATCACTAAGCTGCTAACATTGAGTTTGTTGTGTTTTCATTGTTTGTTGTGAAACATTGTTTTACCAGCATTTTTTAAGCTTGGTTTTATTTTTGTCTTGTTAGACCCTCTCCCAGAGGATATGATTAAAAATGAAAGCTATTTTTTTAAGTTATGTATCCAGTTTAAAATTTATATTATGAAATTGAAGGGAGAAAAAATTAATCAATGGGGTCTGGGAGGAAAACAAATATCACATATTAGATTTTTAAGCCAAATCGACGGGAGAGGATTAGGGCCACCGGAAAAAAAAAAAAGAAGAAAAAAGTTAACTGATTGCAAAATTTTATTTCATTTTAATATGGGAAAAAAGTCAGGATTCTGACTTTAATCTCATAATTCTGACTTAATCTCACTTTAATTTCATAATTCTGAGATTAAAAATCAGAATTTTGACTTTAATTACAGAATTCTAATTTAAACTCGCAATTCTGACTTAATCTCAGAATTCTGACTTTAATCTCATACGTAATTCTAATTTGATGTCAGAACTCTGACCTAATCTCATAATTCTGACTTAATCTCACTTTCTTAATCTCACTTTAATTTCATAATTCTGAGATTAAAAATCAGAATTTTTACTTTTATTCCAAAATTCAAATTTAAACTCAGAATTCTGACCTAAATCTCACAATTCAGACTTAATCTCAGAATTCTGACTTTAATCTCAGAATTCTGAGATTAAAGTCAGAATTTTGACTTTAATTCCAGAATTCTTATTTAATTTCAGAATTCTGACTTAATCTCAGAATTCTGAGATTAAAGTCAGAATTTTGACTTTATTCCAGAATTCTAATTTAATCTCAGAATCCTGACTTAATCTCAGAATTCTGACTTTAATCTCATAATTCTAATTTGATCTCAGAACTCTGACCTAATCTCATAATTCTGACTTCATCTCACTTTCTTAATCTCACTTTAATTTCATAAATGTGAGATTAAAAACAGAATTTTGACTTTAATTCCAGAATTCTAATTTAATCTCAGAATCCTGACTTAATCTCAGAATTCTGACTTTAATCTCATAATTCTAATTTGATCTCAGAACTCTGACCTAATCTCATAATTCTGACTTCATCTCACTTTCTTAATCTCACTTTAATTTCATAAATGTGAGATTAAAAACAGAATTTTGACTTTAATTCCAGAATTCTAATTTAATCTCAGAATCCTGACTTAATCTCAGAATTCTGACTTTAATCTCATAATTCTAATTTGATCTCAGAACTCTGACCTAATCTCATAATTCTGACTTAATCTCACTTTCTTAATCTCACATTAATTTGATAATTCTGAGATAAAAAATCAGAATTTTTACTTTTATTCCAAAATTCAAATTTAAACTCAGAATTCTGACCTAAATCTCACAATTCTGACTTACTCTCAGAATTCTGACTGAGATTAAAGTCAGAATTTTGACTTTAATTCCAGAATTTTAATTTAATCTCAGAATCCTGACCTAATCTCAGAATTCTGACATTTTTTTTCCACATTAAATTGAATAAAAATTTTAAAAATCAGTCAACTTTTTTTTTTTTTTTTGTGGCCCTAATCCTCTTCTGTACACATTGCTCAGCCCTACTGTACTTGATTCCACATGTTTACTGATGATCTGCTCCGCTTTTTGATTGGGGCAGAAAGAATCACCCACGGTCTCATTTCTATCTGAGCCGCCCCTGACTCCTAATGTAAAGCAGTCACCGGGTTTAAACGGAACTTTGTGAAAATGTTCTTTTCATGCATTCCTGGGCTAAATTACAGATGACTGAGATCCCCCACATGTGTTCATGTGACAGTGAACCGTCCATCCCAGCAGCCCGCAGGCTTTGGTTCCGGACCGACACAAGGAGCGTCTTTCAAACAGCCGCAGCGGGAGTTTATCTCTGGACTTTGGATCCGATCATGTTCTGACAGCAGGAGGGCGCAGAGAGTCCAGGAGCCGCTGGCTGAGCTCCGCACCGATGGATTTCCACAGCATCTGCTCCTTTGAGTATTTCCAGCAGAGCTGCAGTCAATACGGCTATGAGGGGGACCTGAGCGGCCTGGTGGAGCAGGAGTTCAGCCGAAGCAAAGGTAGAGATGGTCTGAAGCGCTGCTCAGAGGACCGAGGCTGCTGCCTCTGACTAACAGGCCTGTTTTCCTCCATCTAACAGGACTAGTTTATCTGGATCATGCTGCAGCCACTCTCTACCCGGACTCTCTGCTCAGGGACTATTTCCGGGACATTTCCACCAATCTGTACGGTGAGGAAACAGAAAATAGTTGTTTCGGTTACATGTTATTAGTAAACAGCGCTTCCTGGAAGTGAAATGTGACGCGCAGTGGCGCTTCTAGACCCAATTTACCAGGGGCGACAGTTTTGTTTTTTCATGGGGGCACCAGAGGCGTAGCCATAAATTTTTATAAGGGTGTCCAGGCAATAACCAATGTGCACTGAGGGGTGGCCGAAAGCAGATAGGCTCCAGGGTCAAGCCAAAGATAAGACGAATTATACTTTCCTAAAGCCTTCGATGACAAATAGACACATATATTTAAACATCCGTGTAAGAGCCAATTTGAGACAAATTCATCTATAGTTTTAAAAAGGGTTAAAATACAAGATTGATAATTAAATTTAAAAAACTCTAATATTAAAAGCATAGAACATAGAAATGCAATTTGAAATGCATATTGCTGTAATTGTATACGTGTTTTTTTGTCGTTTTTTTTTTTGTTTGCTTTTACGTACTGTACTGTAAGGACTGAGGGAAAAACAGATATGCTGGAAGCAACACAGTTTTTGACCGAATTTAATTTACATGAATGTGGATGTTGTCTTATTTTTGTTTTCTTTTAATAAATATCACAAGTTGAAGAACATTATCTGGAATTGCTTGCGTTTCAATACTAGTTGCTAGACTGTTTTTCCATGCGGTACAGAAGAAACTAAAGGAGCTGGAGTGCCCCTACAATCCATGCTTTCTAGAAAAAGGTATAGTGGATAAAGTTCTTTCAGGTTTGAGTTTTGGGGTGAACATCTTTTCCATTGTCATTATTTACCTACTTTAATCAATAATCATTCTGCATAAAATTGATATTTACAAGTACTAATATCTACATAAATCAAATATTTAATACATTTTTATTAAAATAGGTATCTTTGATTTCACAGAAGCCTCCTAGATGACTTGCAGAGAGATTCATTTTCTTTTTACCCCATAAAACACAAAATCTAGTTCTGAAAATAGCATGAATTTTATACTTATCATCTTTAATGTCAGTATATAGATGTGTATAATTAACCACAGGGTTTTTGTTGTCAAGAATATAGAAAATAGTAATATATGAAAAATTAAAATGAATATTCCACTTGAGAGTATTACACACACAGATAGAAACTGTTTGGAAAACAAAGATTAGCTTACTGTTTTCTTGTTTATTTGATTTTATTATGTCTGTTAGTATAACAGAGATCATAAAAGTAAGATAAATGATACAAGAGATTACATTAGTATAATGTAATCTCTTATTTCATTTATCAAAGCTATTTTATTTGTTATATTTAGCACACTATAGGTTATATTTGCACATTGTTGTTACAGCTAAAACAAAAAAAAATAAATAAAGAACAGGACTAGTTTACTGTAAATAAACTCCAGAATAGTTAATTTTTATTACTTTTAGTAACACTAGATGACTGTAAACAGCCCTGCGTTGAGTTTATAGTAGGTGTGTAAATGATGTGATCATCGTCGCCATGATGATAACGCTGGCAGAAAGGAAGGAGGTAGGAACAGGAAGTAGGAGGTTTCTAGAGATATTTTCTTTAGAATAAAGATCTTGTAAAATTAGCATCTGTTGCTAAGGAGCTATTTGGTCAATTTCAGACCTCATCCATGTTCAGACAAACTAGTGATGGTGAGATGAAGCCTCATGAGGCATTGAACCATTTGGCCAAATTGCTTCAACGATCCCCACAGTTCATGAGGCTTCATGTGAACATGTCACCACCTACTGGTGGACAGCAGAACTACAGTTTGTAATAAAATCTGTGATTTTTTTGCAACTGTTTTTCTTTTTTTCCACTTTTAAGTTCCTTTGAAATTGTTAATGGTTGGTGTTTAAAATGAAATCCTTTGTAAGTTCTTTTTTTTAAATGTAAAATTTCTTAGAACAATCACTTATGCACTGGAAAAAAATCCAAATCTAGATAAGTCATTTTTTCTTAGAATAAGTGCATTTGTTCTTGGATTGAGGAGGTAAAGGAGACATTTTGCCAATGGAACAAGACAATTTACTCTTAAAATTAGAAAACACAATTGCATTGTCTTATTTCAAGAGCATATTATCTAAATATCTGATTTTAAGAGTAAAATTGGTCATTCCGTTGGCAAACTATCTCATTTACCTGCTGAAATTAAGGGTAAATATACTTAATTTAAGACATTTTTTACTCATTTTTAGATCGATTTTGCAGTGTGGTTCACAGTTTTTCTGCCATTTTAGTGAAATAAACTCAAGCGGGCAGTGAAAGTGTTTGTGCAAATCGGGTAATGATAAGCAAAATGAAAGGTGTCAGTCATTTTTATTCAAACATGATAGTTTTTCCACGTTTTTTGATTTTAATCAGGTCGGAAGTTGTGTTCAACCAATCTTTTGACTAAAACCGACCCAATTTACCCAATCTATATTTTTACTTGGGTAAAACAATGAAAATTAGTCTCATCAGCCAAAATAATTAAGTTTAATCCCAACTTTCCAAAGTCAGACAGGTGTTGAACCAGCAACCTCTAGCATGAGGGTATGAGTTTTACAACTGACGCCCATTATACAGTGAACCATTGCACAGAGAAAATACTACTTAATAGTGAGGTGTTCATACTGATTTTGTCCGGTGACTTGCTCACATTTTGATCATTAAATTGTTTATTCTGACCAAAATAGTTTTAAGCAACTAGATTGGTTGGGAAACCAATCTATTCTTAGAATCTATCCAAACTTTATCCAGCTGATAGCATCTCTGCTCCAAACTCCCACATCTTGACTGAACACTGAGGCTGTTTAGATGCCTGTCAAAATTCTTGCGCTTCCCGAACCACTTCCCGAAGCGGTCACGTGGTTTCACGGTAGCGAGGCTTCGCACGTCATCAATTTTGGCCCCTCCCCTAAATGAATCACGCCTCGACACGTGCTTCGGGGGAAACGCCCCCTCCATTACTCGACACACGCCTCGAAGCCTCGGCTCATCTCATAACATCACTAGGACAGACCTGTCTGCTGTATTCCTTGTTTTTTGTCTTTATTGTTCTCCAAAGAACATCTAGAACAACAGGATTTATACACTGCAAAAAATTGAAATCTAAATAAGTCATTTTTTCTTGCAATAAGTGCATTTTTTCTTGAATTGAGGAGGTAATTGAGACACTTTGCCAATGGAACAAGACAATTTACATTTAAAATAAGAAAACACAAATGCATTGTCTTATTTCAAGTGAAAATTATCTAATTATCTTATTTTTAGACTAAAAATACAAATTCCATTGGCAAATTATCTTATTTACCTTCTCAAATTAATGTTAAATACACTTAATTTTAGACATTTGTTTCTCATTTTTAGATGCTTTTTTGCAGTGCACTGAGAGTAACCTACACACACACGTGGTCTGTATTAATTAGGAATATTTATTATTGGGGTAAAGGAATAAAAAATTTAAACCTATTATTTTTTTCATACGCTTCACAGTTTGAAAGCTTGTGGTTCAAAGCGGCCTTTAATTCCTGATTTCTTTTTTGAAACCCTTTGAAGGAACTCCTCTATTAAAACCTTTTTTTCCTGTTTTTTAGGAAACCCCCACAGCCACAATCCCAGCAGCAGCTTGACACATGATACCGTGGAGCGGGTCCGAGACAGGTGATGCCTCATGGCGCCATTCCATGACAGCCAAAATATGGCTGTCTTAAAGACTAAAACCTGGTCATTTTCTTGCAGAGTGTTGCAGCATTTCAATACCACCTCCAAAGCATACTCCGTGATCTTCACCTCTGGTTGTACAGCGGCTCTCAAGCTTGTAGCCGAGAGCTTTCCTTGGAGCTCCCCGACTGAGAGGGAAGCTGGGAGCTTCTTCTCTTATCTTACAGACAGCCACACGTCTGTTGTTGGCATTAGAGGACTGACTTCAGCCCTGGGGGTAGTTGCCCTGCCTGTCTCCCCACAGGAACTGACAAACAGGGCGAAGGACGGAGTTCAGGGAGAAGATGTTTTCTGCCAAACGCCGCACCTTTTCTGCTACCCGGCACAGAGCAACTTCTCAGGGAGGAAGTATCCTCTTAGCCATGTGAGAGGCATCCAGGCGAGACGTCTTTACCCAGCGTGCGACCGCCCAGGCCGCTGGTTTGTGCTGCTCGATGCAGCTTCGCACGTCAGCTGTTCCCCTCTAAACCTGCATGACTGCCCTGCTGATTTCATTCCCATTTCCTTCTACAAGATATTTGGCTTCCCAACAGGTTTGGGGGCCCTTCTTGTCCGTAACGAGGCAGCAGGAATACTAAAAAAGTCTTATTTCGGAGGAGGCACAGCAGCAGCTTACCTTTCTAGAGAGGATTATTATGTGCAGGCAGAAAACATTTCTGACAGGTAAAGTCTTGTTAAATCCAATAAAATCCTCCTGATTCTGTATTTTTTTATCTGAACTGCACCGTGTCTTATTTTCATAATAAAGATTTGAAGACGGTACGGCCTCCTTCTTGGATATTATTGCTTTAAACCATGCGTTTGAATCTCTTTACCGGATGACAGGTATGATTCATTTTAAAATGTCTTTTATATGTAGTTTATTCATAAAAGGAACCTGCACTGGGGTAACACCAAAACTGTTATCGTCTTTATCTGTTTCCGCCTGCAGGCGGCATGCACAACATCCAGCAGCACACTTTTGGCTTGGCACGTTACACTTACATGCTGCTCTCAAGTCTTTGCCATGGCAACGGTAGACCAGTAGCGCGGATATACACCGAGGGCCAGTTTGAGAGTCCAATCACTCAGGGAGCAATCCTGAACTTCAACCTCCTGGATTCTTGCGGGCAGATAATTGGATACTCTCAGGTACATGGGATTGAGGGGATTCATTTCATATTTTAATTGCTTAATGAATTCATGTTTATGCGTAGGAAGGTCTGGTAAAACGCCGCAGCGGTCCTCTCTTTGCTCTCCTCCGTAGGTAGACAGAATGGCCTGTTTGTACAATATTCATGTGCGAACAGGTTGCTTCTGCAACACCGGGGCCTGTCAGGCCTTCCTTAGGATCACTGACCAGCAAATGAAGAGAAACCTTAAGGTAGGAAACTGCAGAGTTCTAATAATTATCATGTATATTTTAGTCTTTTGGCCAAACAGCACAAATCAGCCAAAAAAATAGGAAAGTGGAAGGTAAGGCAAGGCAAGGCAAGGCAGCTTTATTTGTATAGCACATTTCAGCAACAGCGCAATTCAAAGTGCTTTACATAAAATCTGTCAAATAAATAAATAAAACACAGAAGAAACAGTTAAAAATAAAACACAAGAATAAAAATGACTGTTTTTACATTACACTTTACATTTTTGGATAGGTCAGAGTGTTGACATTAAAATAACCATTCCAGGAACTGGTTTCACTGAGATATAAATTTGGCACAGAGACCTCTTTTAAAGGAATAGTACACCCAAAACATGATTAGCCTTCATTTTCTACTCACCCCCATGCTGAACAACACTCTAGAGTACTTTTTTGATATCTCAAATGCATCTGGAGATCTGGGAGGCTTCAGCAAGAAGAAGAGTAGAAAATGAAGGCTAATCATGTTTTGGGTGTACTATTCCTTTAAGAATCAGAAGGACAAGAAAACATGTTCAAGCATCAAAATTTGCCCCATATTGTGACCTATACCTAAAACTTGAACACGATCTGGGTCATTACCAAATTTTAATGAATTGTTCCTTGGCATGAGGTGCAGCTTTGGAAGCAATTTCCTTAAAATTCTTTCATAAGTTCATAAATAAGGCACAGCGTGTGGCTGCAGCCTCTGGTGTTTGTTCTGCTCTCACCTTCTTCATTCACTCTGCTTTCTTATTTGATCAGATGACCCCCCCAGACCTCTAAGTGAACTAGCAGGTCAGAAATGTATTTTGGCCCTAAACCTTTTAGCAGAGGTGGAAAAAGTACTAAAATATCATACTCAAGTAAAAGTACCAATACTTGGATGAAATATTACTCAAGTACAAGTAAAATTACCCATCAGAAAAATTACTCAAGTAAAAGTAATAAGTAGCTAATTTAAAATGTATTTTAAGTAAAAGTTACTTAGTTACATAAAAAAAAAAAAACTGTTGAACGGGGCAGGGGACCTCTCCCATGTAGTAAAAATATGACAAGGAGTCATAAATCATAAATCCAAAACTATTTAGTTGCTGCCAGTTCAGTCACCTTTGGCAGACACATCTGGCATTGCATGATGATCCTGTTGGCCCTACTTGAATTTAAATGAAAAGCAGTCTTTCAAATGTGGCCAAGGATTTTCGTCTTTTTGGGCAGCAGAATTCGATGTTTCAGCTAGCATTTCTAGTGAAACGTTCTCTGAACCGTCGTCGCTCTCCTGATCCACCTCCATCTCGTTCCCAATCTCCTACAGAAACACTTGCTGCCTGGTAGCCTAGATCTACATGCTGATCACGTCACTCGCTGTAGTGCTTCCGGGCCCCATTTTTTGTCTTCCTTTCGGTTTTCCAAAGTTTTTTTTTAACTCAGTAACGGATGGAATTTGTAATGTCACTCAAAATGTAATCAAGTAAAATTTAAATTACCGATTTTAAAAACTACTTGAAAAATACAAACTACTTGGAAAATACAAAATACACAAAAAACCTACTCAATACAGTAACTTGAGTAAATATATTTCGTTACTTTCCACCTTTGCCATTTAGTGATTTATAAACTAGCAAAAGTACTTTTGAAATCAATTTTTTGAGACACAGGAAGCCAGTGTAAGGACTTCAGAACTGGATTGATGTGATCCAGTCTCTTGGTCTTAGTGAGGACTCCAGCAGCAGCGTTCTGAATCAGCTGCAGCTGTCTTGTTTGATTTTTTTTTAGGGAGACTGGTAAAGACCCCGTTACAGTAGTCAAGTCTACTGAAGATGAAAGCATGGACAAGTTTTTCCAAGTCCTGTTGACACATAAGTCCTTTAACCCTTCATATATTCTAAAGGTGACAATTGTAATTGTCTTAATGTGGCTGTTAATATTCATGACTACACCAAGATTTCTGGCTTTGTCTGTTGTTTTTAACATTGTTGTTTGAAGCTGAGCGCAGACTTTTAATCGTTCCTCTTTTGCTCCAAAAACAACCACCTCAGTTTTTCCCCTCATTTAATTTCAGAAAGTTCTGGCATCCAGCCATTAATTTGTTCTATGCACTTAGTCAGTTTTTGTATTGGACTATAGTCCCCTGGAGATAAGGTTATATAAATTTGTGTGTCGTCCGCATAACTATGGTAACTTATTTAGTTGTTTTCCATAATCTGAGCCAGTGGAAGCATGTAGATGTTAAACAGAAGAGGCCCCAGAATGGAGCCTTGGGGAACTCCGCACGTCATTTTTGTACGCTCAGATGTTTAATTACCTATTGACACAGGTAACTGAAAGACATTTTTTATATGATTAATCAAGTAATGCAAGTTTTGTCTCAGATTCTGAGCAACATTTAGGCCTGGACTTTGACTAGACCATTCTCACACATTAATTCCTTGTGTGTATTTCCACTGCTGGGCTCCATGTCTTGCGTACAGAACAGCTGCTGAGGCTGAACTGTTAATTCTTAGAGATATTGATTTAGAGGTCGGGAGCCAATATTTTCAGCAGTAAAACTATAACTATCACTTAAATCACAGCCACTACACTTTATAGCTCATGTAAAGTCACTTTGAAGTACATGAAAAAAGGAGGAGGAGGAGAAGGAGCCCAGTTGTGGTAATAATTTCTACAATCTGTAACCTAATTCAAATCAATTTAATGTAGGAGTTTATTCAATAAACTTAAAGTGTAACTAAACACCTAGTGCAACTTTTTTAAAGATAAACTAAATGATACGGTCTTAGCGGAGGTATAAGCCAGTGTACATTTCAGACAAGAAAAAAATCTAAATCTAGATAAGTCACTTTTCCTTAAAATAAGTGCATTTTTTCTTGAATTGAGAAGGTAAAAGAGACATTTTGCCAATACAACAAAACAATTTACATTTAAAATAAGAAAAAAACAACTGCATTGTCTTATTTCAAGTGCATCTTATCTAAATATTTTATTTTAAGAGTAAAAATACTAATTCCATTGGCAAACCATCATATTTACCTACTCAAATTAAGGGTAAATACACATAATTTAAGACATTTTTACTTATTTCTAGATTGTTTTTCCAGTGTTGTGATTTTTGTTGAAAAAATGAGAACAAAAAAACATGCCATTATTACCAGATTTTTGTTTGTTTTTTTCAATCAAAATAATAATAATAATAAAAAAAAAACTTAAATGGTGTCTGAGAGGTTGGTGTTTAATTGTGCTGACAGTCACCTTTCTGAACCAGGAAGCAAGCTTTGTTTGAACCATCTAGTCTCCAAGGTAACTGTTTCTGGTCTGATCACCTGATCTGAAGTGTTCAGGTGTTTTTTTTTTTTCATTTATATGTCAGAGTTTGTTGAGTTGGTGGACAGACCCAACATGCAGAGGTGGAGACTGAAGTGGGTTCTTGCAGGTTTATTCTTAAGAAGATTCCACTAAGTGTCTCTGGAGATCTGCTGAGATCCTGGCTGAACCTTTAGAGAACCTGTGGAGAACAGTGGAACCGTGGAGGCTGGTTTCTGGGGTGCAGGAACCTTTGAGGCTGGCAGAGTCCTTAAAAAAGGCTTTAGGGCTGCCTGAGCCCCCAGACAGGACCAGGAGGCTGGCTTTGTGAGGAGTGGAGTATGGAGATTATAGAACTGCTGCAGTGATGCATTGGGGACGACGAGGCCTGCAGTTTAATAGTTTCCTGAGCGAGGACAGGCTAGAAGCTGGTGGAGTAGACTCAGGATGAGGCGGCCCAGAGAACCCAAGAAGAAATGGGGAATTCCAAAGGTGGCATCTTTGAGATGAGGAATGCCTTATGCAAGTTATCATTTTGGTTGAAAAAAAAGTAACGAAACTGATAATACTTTTTTGTTTTAGTTTTAAATAAAAAAAATTAAAAAAAAGATTCCTGAATGTACTCTGAGCACTATCTTCCTAACCTGACTCCGCCAGATGGATTTGCTTCGCATATCCATCTGGAAACCTTCGGTTGAAGTAATTTTGGGAAGGGGCGAAAATACTGGTTAGCTGATTGGCCTATGTTGGTGATAGACGGGCCAAATAAACCAATCAGATCAACGAAGCATATGACGTACTAACAGACAGACGACGAAAACACAACCACAAGCCAGGCTACTCTTGCCGAAACCAGTCGGGAGAAGAGCAAAAACATCTTTTCCTCTGAGAAAAGCCTCCAGAGCAGTGTTTTGCTCTTCTTTCAGTGAAGAAATACTCTGTAATTCCGATAAAACTTGCTTGATAGCCACGCTAACGCTAGTTTCATAGGCTGAAGCCGCCATGTTCTTTAGACTGAACTGTCGCGCTTCTCGTTGCGTCACACCTCAACCCGCCTCAAAGCCAACGCTGATTGGACGTTCGTTTGGTGAACGGGTCCAAATTTTCTTTAACGGAGAGTCTCCAGACTGATCTGCGAGTGAAACCTTGAAAGCTCGCGAGATCAGGATGGTCTCACGAGGCTACTATCTTCCTGCTACTGTGCAAATATTTGCATTTTCAGTTAAACATGTTTCATTCTGCAATATTTGGCCCTAAATCCATCTTAGTGCTGCCCTCTATGGTTTGAAACGTGGACGCTGCTGTCAAATGTTCCCTTTGGTTAAAACGAAAAATCTCTTAATCAAAGCCCAGAGTTGGTGAATAACGCTGCCTAGGATTTACCTCATAACTTGGCCTCTATGGCCAATGGTGCGTCCGTAACGCCGCTCTAACTGCTATTTTGATTTTTTGGTACAAACATGCCATAAAACTTTCCAATAAAGTTAAAAAACAAACAACTGAACATTCTTCCAAGTCTGAAGACGTCTTGTTTTCCATCCAGGAAGCTTTTTCAATTTAAATTTTGAATTGAAAAAACCTCCGGAATGGGAAGCGAAACATCTTCAAACTTGGAAACGACGTCCAGTGGATTGTTTTCAACTTTTTTTTGGAATGACTATGACCTGGATGACTGAGAATGTTCACCAGCATGCCACAAAACTATGTCAGTCACACATGTTCTACCATGGCGACTCAGGAGTCTGAACTGATAGCTTTAATAGTAGGGTTTTTCAGGTGAGCATATTTTTACCTATCAGTCAGTATCTACTTTTATTTTAGGGGCCGTTTCCCTAATCCTGACTACTTGGCCTTTTATCTCTGCCCACTTTTGCTTTTTTTAAAGTTTGACTGAGAGCAGGTTTATGCTTTTACTTTGGGTTTAGTTAAACTTTACAGATATTTGATAACTAGAGCTTGAAAGAAGTGTTCATTTGGAGGGAAAGAAAAAAGAGCGTCAGCAGGAGGGCGTCTTTTCTTATCCTTGTTAACAATCCAATGGGTTTGTCTTTACTTGTGCCTCAGAATATAATCTGTTTTAATCTCTGAAATAATACTTTGAATAAAAACAGCATGATCTGGCTATGACTGAAGGATAAAGCGGAAATATTCAGCTAATTCAAAATGTTTATTACTCTCTGCTCCATCCAACGGGTCCTGGAAACAGGGGCGGATTGTGGAAATTTGGGGCCCTAGGCTATGACAGGCATGGGGCCTTCTGAATTGAGAAGACAATACATAAAACAGACCTATTATACAGATAGAGAAACTTTTGTAGAATAGACATACCTTTTTTTCCCTCTATACTTATCCCTTTTTTTGCTATTTTCCTCTCTGTTTTCTTTATTCCCCTTTTCTTTTCATATTGGCAATGTCCTCAGCTGACTTTTCAAGCTGTCTTAAAAGGAATCCAAGATTTTCCAATCACTAAGCCCATTCTAACTTAGCTGATTGCTTCTTCCTGTGTTTCCAAAAAGGCGACGGCAAAAGTAAATAACCCAGTCTTTCTTTTCACTGTAGACAAGCCATGATCTGCTTATCTGTTCTCCATTTTTCATTTGGATGAAATGAAAGATTTTCTTCTTTGCTCTACAAGGCAGGTCATGTCTGCGGGGATAACATTGACTTGGTGGACGGCCAGCCGACCGGATCTGTTCGCGTGTCCTTCGGCTACATGTCGACGTTCGAAGACTGTCAAAACTTCCTGAAGTTTGTGGCGGAGTGTTTCGTGGAGAAACCCGTCACGGTAGACCAAGTGAGGCTGCAGAAGCTGAGAGCAGCCAGGGCATCATCCGGGGGATCAAGTGAACACCCTTCAAATGAAATTTCTAATGGAGAAAACCACGAAGGAGCTGAGAAGAAATCCTTAGAAGTGTCTCAGGGAGGATTTAGACACAGAGAGTCAAAAAGCCCCACGGAGGCTTACACCCTGACCAACATCTACATATACCCCATTAAATCATGCGGAGCGTTTGAGGTTCGAGGACAAGGCACCCTTTTTTTTTCACTCCATCAGGTCTTTTCTGTGTCTTTCTCTGGATTTGCCCGCCTTGATTGGACTGTTCTTTATGCAGGTGCACGACTGGCCGCTGGGACCGCTGGGTTTACTGTATGACAGAGGCTGGATGGTGGTAAATCAGAACGGCGTGTGTCTGAGTCAGAAGAGAGAGACGCGTTTATGCCTCATTCGCCCGCAAGTCCACCTCCCCTCGAATAAATTGTTCCTACAGGCATCAGGTCAGAGAGAGTCTCTGCGTGTCTCGCTGAGAATAAAAGCCTCGCTTAACAAGAGAAGTCTCAATCAGATGAATTTCCTTCAATGCATTTGTAAAGAGATTTTCCCTGCCCCCTCCCTTCCCTTCCTGTCCTGCAGGGATGGATACTATTTCGGTCCCCCTGGAAGACGACGCTGGATTGCACACAAACTCTCGTGTGTGTCTGAGTAAAGTTTGCGGTGACAGGTGAGCGACGGATGGAAAAAAACTGACGGGGGAAGAAAATACCACCACGCATTTCCTTTTGTCAAACGTTTTTCTCTCCTGTCTTTTTGCAAGGCCTCCTTCTCCCTGCTTCTTAGTAAAGTCTTGTTACCCACTACTTTTTATAGCAAAACAAACAATGGGAAAGAGATATTAATCTCCTCTGACATATCCCCCACATGACATGTCACCATGAAAAAAAGCCCTACTATTTATTCTCTGATTCTTTGGATTAGATGTTGCAGGGAACGGCATAAAGCATAAAAAACTGAGGAAATCCCTCCTGGGGCTGCTGAAAATAATCCTCTTCTGTCCCCCAGGGTAGAGACGATGGACTGCGGAGACGAGGCTGCATCGTGGCTCTCAGACTTCCTTGGACAGCCATGCCGCCTGATAAGACAACGTCCTGATTACACTCGAGGAATGAAGAAGAAGCCAGCTGAAGGTAGCTACAGTCTATTACGAAACTCTCCATCATCTCTATTGATTGACTCGGGGGATGCTGGAAGGAAATCTAAGCTATATTTGTAAACTATTTGAACCAGTAATGCCACTGCATCATGTGACAGAAGGGTATAAAAGGTGTAACGTTGAGATGTTCTGTATCATCTATATAAAACTGTGTGATTATTAGATAGAATGTGTATGGAAAAGGATTAGGGCCACTGGAAAAAAAAAAAAAAAAGTTAAATGATTTTTAAATTTTATTGCAGTTTAGTATGGGGGAAAAAAGTCAGAATTCTGACTTTTTCTCAGAATTCTGACTTTTTTCAGAATTCTTAGATTAAATTCAGAATTCTAAGAAAAAAGTCAGAATTCTGAGATTAAAATCAGGATTGTGAGATTAAAGTCAGAATTCTAAGAAAAAAGTCAGAATTCTAAGAAAAAAGTCAGGATTGTGAGATTAAAGTCAGGATTGTGAGATTAAAGTCAGGATTGTGAGATTAAAATCAGAATTGTGAGATTAAAATCAGAATTGTGAGATTAAAGTGAGAATTCTAAGAAAAAAGTCAGAATTCTGAGAAAAAAAGTCAGAATTCTGAGATTAAAGTCAGAATTCTGAGATTAAAATCAGAATTCTGAGAAAAAAGTCAGAATTCTGAGATTAAAGTCAGAATTCTGACTTTTTCCCATGTTAAACTGAAATAAAATTTAAAAATCAGTTAACTTTTTTTTTTTTTTTTTCCACTGGCCCTAATCCTTTCCGTAAATATGTCTCAAAATGAAAGCTGCTTTTATTCTGGAAGAACCTGCAGGTTTGGTCATTTTCATCTGCATGCTGCTAAAACATCTTTTAGCTGCTCTAGAGGGTTTTTACTCCATTAAGCCAGGAGTCTGCTCTGCTTTTGCTTCAGATGTTGTTCTTTTTTGAAAGATTTTTGCAAATTTCCAGGGATTTTGTAAAGCTAAGATTATTTTTTTAGGCATCTAAAGTCAAACTCATGTTTAACCACCATGCATTGGTTTGGTGTCGACTGCTTTAAAGTCATTGCCATATTTATTGGCTTTAGTACTGAACAAAAAGCAACAAAAAAAAACTAATTTTTTCTATAATCTTTTTGCTTCTTTAAATACCAGAATATCCCCTTTGTGGGACAATAAATGAATTCTATTCTATTTTATTCTGAATTAGGCTAAAGTCCTGCTCATGGTAAATATGGAGTCAATATTTTGTGGTCTTTCTTTAAATGACAGGGAAGTTGTGTACGACTTATTTGTTATCTTATTCAGCCACTTGCATTGTGCAAACAGCCTAAATGACATATTTTTAATTGCTAAACAGCAAACAAGAAGTGGATTTAATCACATTTTTTAAAAATATCAATTAGTGTTGCACCGATACCAGTATCGGACGGGGCCCCGATCCAGCACTAAAAAGGTGCTATCGGTATCAGCGAGTACCAACAAATAGGGCACCGATACCATTTTGAGAGCCAAAAGCTATTGTCACCCATTCCAGGTAGGCAATAAAAAGTTCTAATGGATTCACTTTGTATTAGTCTTTTTTGTTCCTGCTTCACCAAGGTAGGCAGCAGCTTGACAAAGCCACGATGGCAATTATTTTACATCCAAGTACCGTATTTTGATGACCATAAGGCGCACCGTACTAAAAGGCACAGTCTCAGTTATGTGTGCCATTACTGTATTAAACACACATAAGGCGCAGCGGACTATAGGGCGCGGGTTTTATATACCTGTATATATCCTCTACTACGTTTAAATACCTCTACTGCGTATTTAAAAATAGAGCGGGAGCAAAACTGAGTATGTTTGTGCTTTATTCATGTCTGAATTAAACAGCTGCGCTAAATCAGACATGCCAATTTCCCCTTCTTCGCTGTCAGAGTCACTTTCCGTGCCGTGCGGCTCCTCGGAATTGATGCCGGCTTTTGCGAAAGCTCGAACAACAGTGCCAGCAGACACGTTAGCCCAAGCATCAACAATCCATCCGCAAACTGTGGCGTAACTCCCCCGGCGCTGCCTTCCACTTTTCGTGAAAACTGTGGTCTCCGTCGGTCATCCATCGCTCCCACGCCGCTCGCAGCCTTACTTTGAACGGCCGGTTCACACCGATGTCGAGCGGTTGAAGTTCCTTTGTCAGACATCCCGGAATAACAGAAAGCACAGCGTTCATTTGTTTCACCTTGTTTTTCACATCGGCTGTGAGATGGGCACGCATGGAGTCACAGATTAACAGCGATGGTGATGCATGGAAAAAAACCACCTGGTCTCCTTACATACACCTCCCTCAGCCACTCTTTCATCATCTCCTCATCCATCCAGCCCTTTTCATTTGCCTTAATAGCGACTCAAGCTGGGAAAGTCTCTTTAGGTAAAGTCTTTCTCTTAAAAATCAGCATAGGCGGCAGTTTCTGTCCATTTGCGTGGCAGCCAATCCACACCCACACTTCCCCCTTTAACGTTCTCATGGTGGTCTCAACAACGTCCGCAGTAACAACACACATAGGGCGCACCGCACTATAGGGCACCGCACATTTTGAGGGAAAAAAAGACGTTTACATGCGCCTTATAGTCGCGAAAATACGGTAGTATGCAGTTCTTCATATATACACACACACATCAATTTCAAACAGATGGTATCGGTATCGGCCGATACTGCAAAGCCAGGTATCGAGTATTGAGTATCGGGGCCAAAAAATGGGATCAGCACAACACTAATATTGATATCTATGCCTCTTGGAGCCAATTAAGTGGAGAAAACTGTCAATTTGGTTGTTTTTAAAGCATAATCGATTAGGATTTATTATCGCAACCATTTTCATAATTTAAAAAAATTCTAGTTATAATGAAACATTAGATAAATGCCCCCCCTACCCCCTGCTTTATGTTCATAAGTGAGTTCTGCTTCAGCTTTGGGATATTTGTAGGTTTTATGGCACAAATTGCTCAGTTGTTTTCAGCTCCAGATAATGAAATCAATACTCCCATGTTTTCTCTCACATAGTGTTTTCTGCAGATTTATATGTTACTTTAGCGGCAAGTAGATTCTACTTTAGACCCCCTCTACCAGCTTTGTAATTCCATATTTTCTGATAATGGACTCATTATGAGTTACAGCGATCAATATATTCTGGGTGCCTTTGCGACTTTTAAAACAGCTGCTGTTCCAGGAACAAGTTGTGAAGGTCGGACTTTTGTTGATCTCTCCATAAATGTTAATAAATCATGCCCATACGCCTGATTATTATACTTTTAGCAGGAAAAATCGCTCTAATTTCACTCCAACATTAAACTAATAACACCAGCAGCTGATCATCACTAAAGTCTTACATCAGAAGAATATTTGGACGTTTAAAGGAGTTCCCAAGTTTCCAGTCTCCTCTGCTTGTCAGAAATAATAAAGAGATAATTACTCTAGAGGAATTAGTCAGGCAGAAGGATCCATACTGAAAAATGAAGAGGACATGTGGTGCTTTCGGGTTATTAACTCTCCTTTAGTGGATCGAATGCTGATTTTTTTTTTCAACGTAGAACGTCCCCATGGTTATGAAGGAGAAAGCTACAGCTCTCCTCCACAGAAGCTCTTGACCTGCATGATCGACCTCCTTCCAGCTCATATCAACACATCCGACTGGCTGCAACCTTAGACTTAAACAAATAATCATCAGAAATGTTTGTCTTTACATGACAAACAAATGTAATAATTAACATTAATAATCATAATTGTTGTATTCTGACACTTCCCTGTTAACATTTTATTTAAATTATGACTTAAAAAGCTGAAACCACTGTAAATCATTACCAAATATGTCTGTAATCGTGACCTGTCCTTTATGACTGAAATGAAAAATAAACAAACTAAACTTAAAGACTTTGAGGGCTACCAGCTCTGACTATGCAGCTAATACCCTTAAAGTGGCCTATTTTACTAAGCCTATGAAAACAACACTAATAAACATATATTCACCTTCAAATAAAACAGTATAGACCAAGTGTTGCCATGATAGTTTTACGGAGTCCTTGTTGGGTCTAAAAAGAAGACATGGACATTGTTGCACACTGTTAGTCTGCCGGCAGCTTATAGAACCAAATTGGAAAGTTAAAAAATGGTGTAAGTGTTTACCATTAATGGTAAATCGTTACCGTTTCTGTAACCAAGAGCCTAAAAATAGCATTGCTGTGGCGGGTATCAGATTTAGTAACAATTCAGGCATCCATTAAATTGGCAGCGAAATCAAATCAGCTTTACCTTTTGTATGCATTTTTTTAATGAGATTCCAAAAAAGTAAAAAAAAAAAACCTTTAGACTTTGTTTCCAAGTTTAAAGACGTCCACCCCTTTGGAATGGGGGTCATTTGGCTTCTTTTGTTAGCCTGCAATGCCCTATACCTGTCTATGCCTCTGAAAGCTTGGTTGTTAAAGGGAATCGTTGGCCTGGCTGAATAGGCAAGGTCTTCTGTTCCCCTATAAAGGGGTTGGGGTTGCGATGATAGCAGGAAGGAATCAACTCAATTGCTGCATTGTAGTTTTTTGAAGGCTGAAATCTGAGTCCACCTGTTTAAGGTTGGTTTTTCTTTCTTAACATAAATGGCTTCCTTCACACCCCTCTCAAACCACCTATTTCCTTTGTCCAACCACCTATTTCCTTTGTCCAAAATGGGCGACAGTGGCGTTGGATGTAGGAGTTTGCCCTGAAATCAAAGGATTGATGGTTCAAGCCCCGACTCCGACTTTCAGTGTTTTGTGTCTTTGGGTAGGATGCTTCACCTGCATTGTCTACTGATGGTGGTCAGAGGGCCTGGTGGCGCCAGTGTACGGCAGCCCCGCTTCTGTCACTGTGTCCCAGGGCAGCTGTGGCTACAATGTAGCTTGCCACCATCAGTGTGTGTGTGTGTGTGCGTGAATGGGTGAATGAATGTAGTGTAAAGTGCTTTGGTCAAGTCTCCTGACTTGAAAAAAGGCGCTATATAAGTACATACCATTTACCATTTACCATTCTGGTCCACATCATGTCCTTTGTTCATAAGGTGTAGATGTTCCGCGAGTCTGGACACGAGGAGTTCCCTCTTCTTTGTTGGGCTATGCATTTATGGAGAGGTTGTTTTGTTTATCCAATATAAAGATCAGAGCATTCCTCACTACATTGAACTGCAGATACCACATATATTTGGTCTGGGGGTTTTGTCTTTAGGACGCACTAGTCTCTGTTTAACTGTTTTGTTTGGTTTGAAATGTACAGGGATTTTGTGTTTGGAGAAAATCCTGTTGTGTTTTTCAGAGACTCCAGCAACATATAGGATGGTGATTTCTAATGAGAGCCTAGAAATGATTATCTTCATTGTGCGTTAGAGGGCCATTTAAAGCCAGTGGTTCATTTAAGTACCTCTTTAATTAATCCCAGCAACAGTTAACCTGAAGAATTTGGGACTGCAAAAATTTGGTAATGTTCATAATTTTCATCCTTGCTCTCAAAAACTGCTAACCTGGCACAAGAATAATAAGTGTAATTCATTGGAATTATGCATTTATTGTTTTGGAAATCTTCCTGTTCCCTAAAGGGAGGGACATTCCATTCAATTCTTCAAGCTGATTGGGTACCCGCCTCCCATGTCGAGTTTTTCGGCCAATCACAGCAGAAGTAGAAGCTGAGACGTATCACATTCTTCATTTATTTCATAGGGTTAAATAAATCACACTCTTACCAAATCCAGTCGGGAGGAAAGCGTAACCTTCTTCCCATCCACAAAGGTAAAGTTTACAATATTTTTTTCAGCTTTCAAAAAAGAAATAGAGGGTATTTCAGCTAAAAGCGGCGCAGCCATGTTTGTTTAGCTTTAGCCTTCCGCCTTTCGTTGACACATTGACATCATACACATCACTGCGTTTCATTGGTCCGAAACATTTCTGTATCAACTCGAACACATCTGCCAGCTTTTGGTGTATTTTCGGGAGTTTGTGAATTTACAAAACTCGCGACAATTCATGTTGCTTGCAAGGTTAAAAAAAATAAATAAGTCAATTTTCATCAGAAGAAAAGAAACCCCATACTATGATGCTACTCCCCCCATGTTTCACTGTGGGTATGATGTTGTTTTGTTGAAGTATTGGTTTCTTGTTTAGTTTCTTGTTTAGTTTTTTGAATACTTTTTCCCTGAAGCTTTAAGGATATTTTGGTTTAATCTGCCTTAGAGCAGCTTGAACTCTGTGATCTTTTTGGGTTTTAGGAGTCTGAAATTTCCTGACAGAAAATGTTTCTCTCTTTGAAGTGCAGAAATCAAAAAGAAACGTACTTTACTTTCCTCTTACAGATTTGTTTGTTTTACAGTTCAATTGTGCTGGAAATGATGTATTATTATGGTCTTATTTCCCTTAAAAGTTTGAGGGCAGGATTTTCTCCTTCAAATCGGGATGTTTTTCATGGTGGTGAGGGAGCGCTTAAAGGCAACAATTTTATACTTTTTGCACCCTGACCCAGTGAAAGCACAGTTATTAAAACCTGCAGTTGTAATAACAACAAATACCAAAATAATAAACAATTAAAACAAGAATTACATTTTATTATTGCTTTTAAACCACCAAGATATGATCCAAAAATCTTGCACTAATTAACCGAATGTTAGAATTTAGTTCTGAGTATTTTTGGGCTTCTAAAAGAAAATATGGATTCTTAAATCAAAGTTTTTTCATCTTAAACCAAAAGAAAAAAAATCTAATATCTCTCCCATCCATTTCCCCCACTGTGCAGCAGATACATCATTTTCGCTGATCCTTCATTACTGGAACAGACCTTTGTCTTTCGTCATTTTGTAATCCAGGCTTTCTTTTGAATGTTTTGTCTCCAACCCCAGCGTGAGATCGTCTGGATGGCATCATCTTGGCAATAACCCCACTCTGAAACCTTCCTAAACTGGGTTCACTAGCTCAGACAGCCTTTACTCAGGAATAAAACCCTCTGCAGCTGAATCAGACTAATGCTTGGAGTGTTTTAGAATGTTAAAGAAGGCAGCTACACTACCCTAAATATGTCATTTCCTTCTTTATTTGCCTAAATTATCCAACTGAAAAAAAAAGTAACACATTACTGTGAAGGTTCAGAATGCCAAGGTCCCCCCCTTTGACTGCCACCCATCACACATTGCACCCGACCCCTTTGGCCCCTCCTACAGGTGGTGAGCCCTCTTTGGGCTTCGCCTGGCCGGGCTTGGGTAAAAACCCGGTCACCAGGCGCTCACCAGTGTGCCCCACCTCCAGGCCTGGCTCCAGAATGTGGCCCCGGTGACCAGTGTCCGGCGAAGGGAACACTTGGTCCATTTGTCTTACTCATCATAAGAGGTCTTTAGGCTGCTCTTTGTCTGGTTGCTCACCTAGGAACTGTCTGCCTTGGGTGACCCTACTAGGGGGCATAAAGCCACCAGACAGCATAGCTCCTAAGGTCATTGGGACACTCAAAACCCCTCCACAACGATAAGGTGGCAGCCCATTGAGGGCACCCTGGTGAGGTGTTCCAGGCACGTCCAACCGGGAGGAGGCCCAGGGGGAGACTCAGGACACACTGGAGGGACTATGTTTCTCGCCTGGGCTGGGAAAAGCCTTGGGATTCCCCCAGAGGTGCTGGACCAAGTGGCTGGGGAGAGGGACGTCTGGGTCTCCGCTACCCCCGCGACCCGACCCCAAATAAGCGGAAGAAGATGGATGGATGGATGGATAGATTGGATGGATGGATATTGTAAAGTGGAAGAAAAATAATGCATTAAGCTTGCTTTTTTTTTGTCCGATCCTCCAGTGCCACCAGCAGGTTCTCTTATCAGTACACAGAATTCTCCTGAGATTAATTCAATCTCAGTTTAAATCCAGCTCTCCTGTGAAGCCCTAAGAGAACATTGTTGGAGGATATTATATGAGAAATATTATAATGAGAACAGTGAAACATAGCAGACCGATCAAAGACGATGTTGGTTTAAAAAGTTGTCCTAAATTTTGAACAACTCAGAGTTGTTTTAAATCCATCATGAGATGACAGATCCACTGTAAACCTACCAAGACATGAAGGTCCACCTAAGATATAAAGCTGAGCCATGAAGGGACAAACCAGAGAAGCTTCTGAGGGGCCCATGGTCTCTCTAGGGGAGCTGGAGGGATCTACAGCTAAGTATAGGTGGAGTGAGTACCCAGAAATTAGATTTCCGCGAGTGTAGCACTACTTTCACATATTTTACCTTTATTAAAAATGAAAAGTGGCCTACCAAGAAATTACTCGATTATAAAGAAGACTCCAGAAGTCCTGAATAACTAATTTCTCCTTAAAATGATGTAATCAGAAACACCTAAATATAACTGTTGTTGCTATTTCTATTGTTTTAGAAATAAAAATAAAACCACACAAATGAAAATGTAAATGAAAAATAATAGGCTAAAGTAGAAGGAGCACTTTTCTAAATCTGTTTTCAATATAAAACCTCTAAAACCATTAAAGTGTGTAATAAACTGGATGTTGGCGTAAACTGCCTCCAGTCCCAATTTACACTTTTTAGAGTAGATTACTTTGAGCATAGAGATTTTATGATTAGGATTAATACAACAAAGCTTGTTTACAACATAAATAGTCATTTTTTTTAGGGCTGAAACATTAAATCAGATTAATCGTGATTAAATGATTATTGAAATAATCCCCAGGTAATGTAGTAATCGGTTAATTGTTAAATGGAGTATAAAGACCGTAGAGCATGCCTTTAGCTGACAAAGCGACCCACTTAGAGCAGAAATTATACCAAGATTGTAAAAAAATATATATATATCTAAACTTTTGCATTTAAGATAAAAAAAAAATCAAGAAGTGGAAAAAGTTTTGTTTCCCCTGGTAAAAGAACCTTGGAATATTAATGGATTATCGAAAAAATAATCAACAGATTAATTGATTTGCAAAATAATCGTTAGTTGCAGCTCTAGTTATTTTAGATAAAATTAAGCTTTTTATCCGGAAGCATTTTTGTTTAAATGTGCTTGTTCTTCATTCAGTGGAGTTAGTCATAGTGGGAAGAATCAGTAGCAATACCTCATAAAAGTATTATGCAGTAAAACTACTCATAAAGGTATAGTTTTGTTTAAAAATTTACTAAAGTAAAAGTAATTAAGTAAATGTAACTAGTTATTACCCGCCTCTGCAGCTTAGGTGTGGAAATCTACTATTCTAGTAGAACAACTATTAGTTATGCTTTCAATAAATCTGGAGTTGGAAGAACAACGAGAAAAGAAAATGTTATTTTTTTAAGGAAGCCGGATGGAGTTCTGCTTTTAGTTTAGAAACAATGTAGGAGATGAAGTTACACATGTGACAATAGGTGCTCTGGTGTATCTGTCTGTCATTTTTTACAGTAAGCATTTGATTCAGCGTCGACCAAACAAATAAAATCTCCTTTTCTCTCCGCTGTCGTAAAAAAGCGAACAACCTCTTTTTCCACTTGTTTTGTGGAAGCAGTGTGCAGAAGCTGTTAATGAGAATGTTTTTCCTGGAATCTTTGCAGTGATATAAAATCTTTCTCTCCTAGCTGCTGACTCCCCGCTCCTCTCCCTGGTGAATGAAGCTCAGTATCTCTTGATCAACCGTGCCAGCGTGGAGCTCATTCAGGATCTAATGAGCAGCAGGTTGGAACACAACACAGTTATTCCAAACTCCCCCCTTTGCTCCCGGACGCGCTGACGTCCGCTCATTTACATCACAGAGCTCTTTTTATACGGCATGCAGAAAAAAACAAAAAAACATGTCATTTGCACACATGCTCCCCCTCCTCAGGCAGGACGGCTGTGAGGGCGATCAGCTCCTCGACGCACAGAGTGTCATCAGGCGCTTCCGTGCCAATTTAGTCATAGCTGGAGCAGAGCCCTTTGAAGAGGATAATTGGTCACACTTGATTATTGGCAACACACGATTCATGGTGAGCATGCACGGTGAGACAAACAGCCAAATCCTCAGAACACCTGATGGGAGCAGGATGTCTTTCAGCGGTGAATGTGTTCTCTTTGTGATAAACCCAAAGGTTGCAGGTCGGTGTGGAAGGTGCCAGATGATTGGAATAGACCAGGACACGGGGAGCAAAACTAAAGAGCCGCTCATCAGCCTGTCAGCCCACCGGGCCGGGAAGGTGAGTCTGAAACAGTCACACTGCAAAAAATGTAATCTAAATAAGTCGTTTTTTCTTAAAATAAGTGCATTTTGTCTTGAATTACAGATGTAAGTGAGACACTTTGTCAATGGAACAAGACAATTTACATTTAAAATAAGAAAAAACAACTGCATTGTCTTGTATCAAGTGCATAATATCTAATTACCTTATTTTAAGAGTAAAAATACTCACTCCATTGACAAATCATCTTATTTATCTGCTCAAATTAAGGGTTAATACACTTAAAGGAATAGTACACCCAAAACATGATTAGCCTTCATTTTCTACTCACCCCCATGCTGAACAGCACTCTGGAGTACTTTTTTGATATCTCAAATGCATCTGGAGATCTGGGAGGCTTCTTGCTGTCTGCTGACATTCAAATAATGGAGGTCTATGGCGCCCGAGGCAGAAAGATCCATAAAAGTCCACAAAAAACGTGTCAATATTCCTCCATGCTGCTCGTCCAATGTATTCCAAGTGTCCTGAGTGGGTAGCATCCAGAATTTACTCAAAACGAAGTCATTTAGAATGTTTTTAGAGCATAAACAGTAGTGTATAGGATTTCCTGAAAGCGCGTTCACGAGTCTACGGAAACCGCGGCAGACCAAACCAGATGAAAGTGCGCATTCAGCTCGGCAAAGAACTCATGCTCTTCCTCAACACTGAAGTCCTCAGACATTTTTCTTTCGTTGTTTCTTTCTTTGCACAGGTAAACAGCACATTTCTTCTTCTACGCTTGCATTATCGGCAGAGCAGACGCTGAATGCGCACTTACATCTGGTTTGGTCTGCCGCGGCTTCTGTAGCGTCGTGAACGCGCTTTCAGGAAATCCTATACACTACTGTTTATGCTCTAAAACATTCTAAATGACTTCGTTTCGAGTAAATTATGGACGCTACCCACTCAGGACACTTGGAATACATTGGACGAGCAGTATGGAGGAATATTGACACGTTTTTTGTGGACTTTTATGGACCTTTCTGCCTCGGGCGCCATAGACCTCCATTATTTGAATGTCAGCAGACAGCAAGAAGCCTCCCAGATCTCCAGATGCATTTGAGATATCAAAAAAGTACTCCAGAGTGTTGTTCAGCATGGGGGTGAGTAGAAAATGAAGGCTAATCATATTTTGGGTGTACTATTCCTTTAATTTAAGACATTTTTACTCATTTTTAGATAGTTTTGCAGTGCACATCTCAGCCACCGTGATGCAGCTAAACAAAATCTAGATAAGTAATTTTTTCTTAAAATAAGTGTATATGTTCTTGGATTGAGGGGGTAAAATAGACATTTTGCCAATGGAACAAGACAATTTACACTTGAAATAAGAAAACGCATTTGCATTGTCTTATTTCAGGTGCATGTTATCTAATTATCTTATTCTAAGAGTATAAAATACTCATTCCATTGGCAAACTACCTCATTTACCTACTCAAATTAAGGGTGAATACACTTAATTTAAGAATTTTTTACCTATTTCTAGATCGTTTTTGCAGTGCAGGCTAAGGACCCCATAACTGATGGCCAGATGAAGCGGGGACCCCCTAATTATATATATATTGTTTGAAATTGTGTTACATCAAACTGGTCCTATAGTCACTATTACAGATGGAGTAATGTAACCAAAGTAATTTCGCCCTGGGATTATTAAAGTATTTCTGATTTGTATTCCTCGTTGATGGGACAGGTGTGAATGAAATGAGGATGTTGAATTCATGTTAATGCGTATTTAAAGACATTTTAATTAGTGGAAAAAATTGCAGGGGGGAATATATATATAAAAAAAAAGTAAAAAAAAACAAAAAAAACAAAATTTTGTCGACCCCCATGCAGTACCTCCGTGGACCCCGTAGGGGTCGCGGACCCCCTATTGAAGACCTTTGGTCTAGATCGTTTTTCTAGTGAGTATGTGGGGGGGTTTGTTGTGTCAAAGTATAAAAAGTGCCACTGCTAAACTAAAAATATGTTTGTTCTTTTTCACTTTTAGGTGACGTTCGGCGTTTATCTGAGTCACCAAAATCCTGATTGTTCCACCGGATCTAACGTCCTCTCTGTTGGCTCCCTGATACAGGCCGAAGCACAGGATTGTTGATCAGAGCCATTATACACTACTGACAGCTGTGGCCCCTCAGAGGCCCCTTATCCTCTCTACATTGTGAAGATCACCTCACCTACAGTAGCAGCCATTCAAAATGGCCCATTCCAGTAAAAACGCCACTTCCCTCCATCTCCCAGAAAAATGCAGTGACCCCCTCTTGCATATTTTTTTACTCTGACTCCACCCTTTTCCCTGAATTACAGGGTCTGACCAGGAAATAAGGCTTCCCTTTAGATCTTAATGTCTACAAATCATGACAGAAAGAATATGTTAATACAAATATTGATTTTTAAAAAGGAATTGTAGGGGAACAGCCAAAGACTAATTAAGGAAATTGTGGGAATTTTGAATGGCTACTACTGTAATTGCCTCAAGGAATTTCTTGTTTTTGTTGTTTTTTAATCCCAATCAGCCATGTTGAATCCAACCATGAAGCTCTGCTTCGGTTAATATTTCTATGAAATTCATATAATCCAGATTAGAATACATGTTTAACTCTAGTTTTTGCCAATTCTGTAACATTTCATCAGCTTGGAGCATACAGATAGAGAGACCTTTAAACTTTTTCGGTCTGTTTTAAATCATCAGGACTCCTGGGCTCTCTGTTCGGCCCTAAAAGTCGGGTTATTATCCCACTGAAAGACCCACTGATGGCCCATTTGCAGTCCAGCAGACTTTTATTTCAAACTGATTTTTATACCTGGTGTGACCGAAGTCTTTCAGTGCACTTAACAACAAGCATGACATGTTTTTCCACATTTTATCCTTTCTGTGAAACAGAAATCACCTGGAGCGATCTGTCTTTAAAAGTTCAATTTGAAACTCTTAAACCTTTTTCTTTATAAAGGAGTTAAAACCATTAAAGGTACACAGTCAGGTAATATGCCTGTACCAAAAAGAGCAAAAACCAGTGGATTATGTTCAAATCAGGCTATGCTACAAGCTTTTATCCTGGTAGTGTTTTGATGGTCCTTTTTGGTGCTACTGGCATTGCCTCTGAACTACCAGAAAACCTGATGGTGGCCATTGATGCAGCTACTAAATAAATCCTGACTGTGCCATAGAAAACTGACAGCTTGGAGGGCAGGGCTTAACAGCACTGCTAACACCAGTAGCATTATTAGCAAGGACATTGTCAGGTCTAAGCACCTAAAACATCATACATGCATACAGGGAAAGAAAGAAAGCACAATTAATTTAGTTACTTGCAAGGAGAGCAGGAAGAGACTGCGGAGTTAACAATCTCCACCCCACTCTGCAGTCTCAGTAAACATGTCCTCTAAATCTCAGGGTTCAGTCAAAGTTTAAGCTGTTGAAGCTGTTCAAAGTTCAGCAGGTCGAGTGCTGCCCGTAGATCAACCACAACCTCCCCAAAAGCAAATCCACAAATCACAGTATACTTCAGAAAAGGTGGCTATGAAAACACGCACATAGCATACAGCTTTATGCATGATAACACTACACAAAAACATTTATATACAATTATTCTAACAGACATGTACTCATATGTCTATCAAATAACATTGACAAGTGAGACTTTTTTTTTTTTTACCAGCCTTGAAATAAATGCTATTTCTGACATTTTGCACTATCTGTACTGTAGGCAGCGCTACAGTAAATTACTTCCCACTGTCATCAGAACCCCCATCCCCTTACAGGGGACCAGAACCCCGCCTGTTCAGCCAACAATCCCCTCTAATGACCCCCCCTTCAGAGGCATAGACCAGTACCTGGTATTACAGGCTAACAAAAGAACCCAAACATCTCCCCATTCCCTGCTTTTCCGGTTCAAGTTGCATGTTTTCAAAGCCAAAAAGAGGCTTTGTTTTTCATCCACACCATGAAACCTCAAACTCAACACTATTTCTGATATTTTGAATTGAAAAAGCTTCCTGGATGGGAAGCGAAGCATCTCCAAACTGGGAAACAAAGTCTAATTAATTTGATACTTTTTTAGAATGACTGTGACCTGGATGACTGAGTATCTTCACCAGCATAGTGCCTTTCACTCTAACAAAGTTCCCAATGTCTCTGGAAAAAAAAAACGAGCCCACAGCATCACAGATCCTCCACCATACTTAAAACTTTGCCTGAGCAGCTTTGTCATTTATCAGTTCAGTCAAGGCAAACCAACCAAGAGGTTTGCTGTGGAGAAGCAAAATAGATCGGACTGAATTCTGGTTCCAGTAGAACTCCACGGGTATATTTGTGCACTGCAAAAATGATCTAGAAATAAGTAAAAATGTCTTAAATCAAGTGTATTTAACCTTAATTTTAGTGGGTAAATGAGATGATTTGCCAATGGAATGAGTATTTTACTCTTAAAATAAGGTAACTGTATAATATGCACTTGAAATAAGACAATGCAGTTCCTTTTTCTTATTTTAAATATAAATTGTCTTGTTCCATTGGCAAAGTGTCTCACATACCTCCTCAATTCAAGAAAAAATGCACTTAGTTTAAGAAAAAAATGACTTATCTAGATTTCCATTTTTTGCAGTGTGATGGTAGGATGGTTGTGATGGTTGTTTTGACCCTCAGATGTCACTTTTTATTTCTTATTTCTAACAGTGGCCTTTGAATGATTATTTGCTTCTATCCCAAGTCAATTCATGTCGCCAGGAGAACAGAAAGGCATAGATAGGAATTACAAGTTCATTGGCAGTCAGTTAGAAAAAAAAATTAAATGCTTTTGCAACAATAATTTCGAAAGCTTTATGAGTTACCAAAAAATGGGGCATGAGTGATTTTGCTTCAATTTTTTTTTCCTCAAATGTTTCATTTTAAATTCTGCTTCAGCTTTTTGCACAGCTTTACCAGAGCTGCAAACAAATCTGTCTGCACAGCATGTTCTTTAAATCAAGCATTTCAACTGTATGCAAAAGCCTGTGATCATTGTAACATATTAACTTTTTCTGTTCTCCTGCTTTGCTGATCTCCTGATCTGGAACACCTCAGATGAAGGCAGCTGTAGAACCAACCCTGAAAAAAATAACGCCTGCACAGGAGGAATAAACCTGCAGGAAATCTCAGGAGTTTGGTCATTGGAACTTCTTAGAGTGTCGTTCTTATCTCATAAAACACTCTCTTATGTGGTGCTTTGATTTCCTGAATCAGAAAAAAAAACCTTTTAGTATACTGCTTTCTCTTTGTGATTGTTTGAACTCTACTGCTGATGTGTAACAATGGGTTAATTTATCTTTAACTTGCTCTTGGTTTTACCTTTTTTAAAGAGAAATTAGATAATATACTTTAAAATATTTATTTTAGCTGAATGGCTTTGCACCAAAACATATTACAGATTTGTTGTCTGTTTTATAAACCACTCAGGTTGACTAGCTCACCTCTTTTTCTGCTCCACTCATCTGGAACAAACTTCCCGAAGGGCTGAAACCCAAAGTTATTTGTTCAGAGTTGCCTTATACTTGTGTATTTAGATTGTTAACTTTGATTGTAGTCCAACTGTTCCTTATCTGCCTTTATTATGCAACTGCAATGTACTTTATTCTGTTTATATGTTCTCATGTGCTCTTTATAATTCAGCTCTTTGAATTGTAGCACAAATGTTTATGCTTATAATTAAACTTGCAAAATTGATCTACATTATGAATCTGTAAATAACAAAAAATAAATTATTTATCTGATTAATTTATGCTGTATTCATTTCTGGATAATAAAGTTTGAACTTTGCTGATTGTGTAATTTATTTAAGGTAGTTCCAGTTGCAGTGGCGTTGTCTCCAATAAAAAAACCTATGTGTTGAATCGGTACCACCTTAACAACCCTGGCACCTCCCCCCCTTTTTCCTGTGTTTAAACTCCACCTTCATCAAATCTAGACTTGGTCAAAGTGCACGAGCAGGAGTTTGGAAACACTGGAAGGTTTTAGTAGTGAGGTGTTAGGAACATTAAACAATGAAGAGAAGAACCGTGAAACCTGCTGATTCCTCCCCAGAAAGGAAGGACAGGAAGGCAGCCAGCAGCTTGAAACAGCAGGGGTCTCAGTGAGTAACTCTAGCTGCTTAAAATCATTAACAAAGTTATTCTGTTAGGTTGTCAGAGATTAAATTAATCTGTCTGAGGAATTATAAGCTATTCAGGTTGTCCTTTTTATTATAAGAACCCTAAACAAAGTTTGGTTTTCTTACTTTAAAAAAATAAAACTCAAAACTGGGGCAAATGTTTGTATAAATCTTCCAGTTAATGTGCATAAAGTCCACTGAAACCAATTTATAAACATCAATCTGTCTATTTTATTTCTTATTTTTATTTTGTTTTTCATTGTGTGCGATACATGTACACTGCACCTTAATCCTTATTTATCTTGATATACTGTATATATATTGTGTATTCTTAATGCACCTTCTGTAACTTCTATGCCAATAGGTGACGAGTGAATTTCTCCGCTGTGAGATAAATAAAGCTCATCTCATCTAATCTAATCTTTATTAAGAAATCCCAGTTTAACCCTTTATAGGGAACTCAGTGAAATACTTTCAAAATCCAAATTTCAAGCCAATAGTTCTATTGGAATCCAGGATAAGACATTATTACCTTTGTAACATTAAAAGAATATGGATATTTTAATGGCAAAAATGAATGTCAATGTAAAAACAAGAAACGCCAACTTGCGGAATATATCTATATAAGAAAAATTAAAATGCTTCTATAAGAAGTTCATTAAAAAACCCTTTTTTGGTACAACATAACCTTAGAGGCTTTAATGCTGATACTGAAATGTACACTGTTTAGTATATAAACCTAAATATAATTGTTAACTAGGCTTATTAACTTCCGACTTGATTTGCAGTAGCTAATATATTATTTAAGAGCTCATCTTATTGGTCAAATGCCAAAATAAGATGTACAGCCATGTAGCAGGATTTTTGCTGAATGGCTGGATATAGATCTTGTGCTTCTAGAACTCACTGAGGAACAAGAGGGGACTCCATTTCTAAGGGGAATGCAAGTGATCAAAAACAGTAACGTGCCCTTTAAAGGATCACTTAAAGCTGTGAAGAGAAGCAGCTAAGAAGACTGCTGTTACTCTGCAGGAGCTGCAGAGATCTCTAGCTCATGTGGGAGAATCTGTCAAGACACATGTCAGTTATGTACTCCCTTATAATAATGGACTAAATGGATGATCGGCCATAGTTTAAACCAGGACTAGATCATGGTAGATCCCATGAATTGGATACATGTAGAAGAAGGAAAAAAAGCCTCAACAGAACATAGCTACGGTGAAGTTTGGTAGTGGTAGCATCATACTGTGGGAGTGGGAGTGTTCTTCTTCACCAATGTGCCATAATTTTCTTCAACTGAATAAAAACAAAACTGAAGTAATAATCTTTGGACCAATAGAGGAGAGATCTAAAGTTAGCACACAGCTTCAGTCGCTTCAGCTAGTAACCACTGATCAGGCCCGAAGTCTAGGTGTAGTGCTGGATTCAGACTTGAACCTCCAAAAGCATTTAAAGACAGTTACACGGTCGGCTTTCTATCACCTGAAGAACATTTCCAGGATTAAAGGACTAATGTCTGAGCATGATTTTTAGTCGAATTGATCACTTCAACGGTGTTTTCACAGGTCTGCCTAAAAAGTGGATCAGACAGCTGCAGCTGATCCAGAACGCTGCTGCCCGTGTCCTCACTAAGACTAAGAAAGTAGAGCACATCACCCCAGTTCTAAAGTCCTTACACTGGCTCCCTGTATCTCAGAGAATAGACTTTAAAATACTTCTGTTAGTCTTTAAATCTCTGAATGGCTTAGCCCCTAAATACATCACAGACTTGCTATCAGTGTATCAACCCTCCAGACCACTCCAGGCTCCAGCCTGCTCTGCATACCTAGAACCAGAACTAAACATGGAGAAGCAGCATTTAGTTCCTATGCTCCACTTATCTGGAACAAACTTCCAGAAAACTGTAAAAAGTGCGGAAAGCCTGAGTTCCTTTAAATCAAGACTAAAAATACATTTGTTTAGGATTGCCTTCGACTGTTCTAGTTAAACAGTTCAATTAAAACATATTTTCTTAGTCCTTTTTTGTTTCTGCATTTTTTATTTTATTTTTTATTTTTTTTCCTACTTGCTTTGATTCTGTTTTATCTTCCTGTATTTTAATCATGTAAAGCACTTTGCATTGTCTTTGTACTGAATTGTGCTATACATATAAATTTGCCTTGCCTTGCCTTGCCTTGCCTTGCCTACGAATGACACGGCTGCTGGTTATAGTTCAGGATGCAGTTGAAAACAGGCAATCCTGGAAGAAAAACCTGCAAAAGTTCTCAGCCTTAGTCTTCATACCCTGCTGTGCTTCATATGTGCTTTTTATTCATGATATCACCAAGTGCTGCTGAAGCCTGTTAATCACCTGTTCGTTTGGAGCAGGAGGGGCCCAGTCACCTTCCAGACCCTAGATCCAAAGAAAGATCTGTGAGAGGCTTAAGGATTGTTGCTCACACCCTCTTTTTTTCCTGTATTTTTTTTTCTTTTGCAATGAAAACAGTAAAAAACAGACTTCCACACAGCTGTTAGAGACACAGCTCAGGGAATCCCACGCTGCACATGAAAATACATGTCAAACTCTTTTTACCATACGAGCAGGCACACATTTCCTTCCACAATTATGCATCTCTTCATGTTAATCTGTGACAGAAATCTCGGTAATGATTGTAATGTTGCCAAAAGAACATTAATTCATTAAAATGCACGTTTTAAATTACATATTCTAAGTTGAAAACATATTTCTAGTCAATTAAATTAACACTAGTTTTTCTTGCTATACTTATTTACTTCTTGTTAGTCCTGAGAGGCTCATTTAATTATTTTTTCAAAAAGCAAACAGGAAATTGCAAGCTTGTTTCTGCACAATAAAACGCGCTTAATGAGCACCAGCTAATGCTGAAACTGTAGGTTAAGGTTGTAATAATAAATAGTGCTCCAGGAATATGGCTTTGTTTTCATTCCTGTTGGATAATGAGTATTCAGAGTCACTGAGGTCCTGTTGTGGTTTGTAAACCACTAACACATCTCAACACACACACATGATCTCTGTTTCACTCTGCTGTTACTCTGTGACATGATGCATTACCTTGCCCTTTGGATCGGAGTTCTTTAGCTCAACCCTGAACTAATTCTTCTTCTAAGCCGCAGCTAAAAGTCGGATCAGACGTTTGCATCTTCTAATCTTTGGCATGAATGTTCAATTAATTTGGAGCTTATAATGTTTTAGTTTGAATTGGTCCCTTTATGTTCGCTGGCCTGGTCACACAACACAATGTTTAATGGATTTTTCAAGCAACAAATGAGGGGGGATATTTAAATTAATTGTCTTTTTTTGCTTCTTTCGCGCAAATGGTCAGACTTAAACATACAGATGTTTCCAAACAGACTCATGTTTGGTCGAATATGACAGAGTTCATTTGAATTTCCCGACACAGACTCTGCTTTTAGGCATGAATTGTCATTGAGCTCAAGACCGGGGTCATACCAAAAGCTCAGTGTTGGCTAACTTTATCTGTTCCACATGTTACAAATCCTGTTTCATGTTTGAAACATTTAATAGTGGAGAATTTTTGAAAAGACCTATGGAGGATAAAAAGTGCCAAAATTAAATAAATAAATACAGCATTAAATAAATAATTAAATGTGTCAATAATTAATTAAATGTGGAATTAAATAAATAAATGTGTCATTCATTAATTAAAACCACGTCACTAATATAAAGTGCCACAATTAAATAAATAAATACAGCGATAAACAATTAATTAAATGTGTAATTTATTAAATAAATAAGGAATTAAATATATAAATGTGTCATTAATTTAATAAAATACGTCTTAATTTTATTAAAAATATATATATAATTATAAGAAAACTCATCCATCAAAGTTAGGGGGCGGGGTTAACGTGAATCGAGTCTCTGTAATCGATTTGCTTCGCCTTAATGTGCAGGGTGACCAATCAGGTGTTAGTTAACCGCCCCCTAACTTTGATGGGTGAGTTTGACAGATTCTTTTAATGGTTTCGATGCACTGCGACACAGGACCATGAAATAATTAAACGCACACTGAAATAATTATATATATATTTCTTTTATAAAATTAAGACGTATTTTATTGAATTAATGACACATTTATATATTTAATTCCTTATTTATTTAATGAATTACGCATTTAATTCACTGTTTATGGCTGTATTTATTTATTTAATTGTGGCACTTTATATTAGTGATGTGGTTTTAATTAATTAATGACACATTTATTTATTTAATTCCACATTTAATTAATTATTGACACATTTAATTATTTATTTCATGCTAAATTTATTTATTTAATTTTGGCACTTTTTATCCTCCATAAAGACCGTCCCTGTCTACTTAAAAAATAAAAATGCACATGCACAACCCTGTTAAATGCACGCCTATTAAATGCGCGCAAGAGCCTGCGTGAGATGCTGTTTGCATCACTCATAGATGCTCAAGCCGGACTTACACTGTGCAATTTTTTGCCCTTTTCGGGCCAACTTTCTAGTAGTGCGAGAAGTTTTTCGTGTGTCGTGTAGTGTACAGGGGGTAACGAGGGGGGATCAGCCTCCCATGACCACCTCCCGATCAGGAATCGTGAGGTCGGGAGAAAATAAAACATGTTCGTGGGCAAATCGCTCAGTCGCAAACAAAGCCTCCTCTTCTTCTTCCTCTCAGACAAAAACACAGAAGCATTGCAGGGGTGCAAGTGAAATGGAGTTCTTTCTGTAAAATTGACAGACTGTAGTAGCCATGTTTGCTCAGTCATGTCTTTATCCAAATATGTTGTCACCTTTTCTTTTTAGGGCTATTAGCACAAATTGCACAAATTGCCAAGGCAGTGCGTTTCACTCTAGTGAGCTTCATATTCCTCTTCTACTCAATTGGTTTCCGGATAGACGAATCTGAGCAGCGCCATCTCACTGCGGAGCTGAGTCCGTCGTGGTTTTTAGACGTATGGTGTGAGCAGGTAGATCGCATCAGAGCGTCGTGCTGCACAGTGTGAGAACATCCATCGTGACCTGTTAACTCATACTGTATAACGAAACCCTGCAGTTTTATCGAACAGAGTGAGCTGTAGCTGTGTGCAACGATTGAAAAACTCACACCGTCTATGCCTGGCTTACTTTCCAAAAGAAACTTGGAAAAGAAGATTTTCAATTTTTTCACTATGTCAGATTAACCACTGTTAAGTGAAAATGGGGAGGAACACGTAGGCGGACTTACGTAAACTTATCGCCAAAATGATTGACAATTAGGAGGACCGTTTATTTCGATGATCCACACAGGAAAAGAAAATCCTCCACTATACCTTTAACCAAGTTCCAACCATCTATCTGCTGATTTTAGGTGAAGGTGAGAAGTTAAGAGGCTTCCACTCTTCATCACGCTGCCACCACCATGCTGGTGAGCTGATACAGTGTTCTTAAGTTTAAAATTCTTTCCTTGACTCTTGCAACCATTAATCTTGTAAACAAGCTCAATCATTGTCTCCTCCTACCTTAAAGCCTTTCAATGTTATCTGTGTGCAGCTCCCAAAACGTTACTCCTGACACCCTAACATCCCGCCTTTCACCCATCCCAGCTTCTATCTATGGATAATGAATGAACTATGCCTATAAAAACTGGACTGGTCCAGTAAAATCAAAAGACAGAGCTGAACTCTACCCCTCCAGATAACAGTTACAGCTGGAAGGAAAGACGCAACCTGCTAGGAAACATTTAGCTAATATTTGTGGCTTTGCATACAGCATGGTTGAGCCTCTATGCATGGTTGTGTTTCTGTGGATTCGGAGGAAAATTAAAGCTGAATGAATAACATTTGTATATTAAAAGAAAGGAAGGAAAATACCTGCATGGATTTTTACAGCTTTTTAACAAATGTTAGATTCACCCAAAAAAAAGTTAATTCATCTTTAAACCTCTAGTCACACCTTTAATGCATTAAGCATCAATAAATTAGGAGCTGATGAATATGTAATGGTTGAATTCACAAGTGGAAGGAGCTTTAACTAAAAGCCATACATTTATTGTGCAAACCAGAAAGTGTCCAAACTTTCCCTCTTCTGACCTGAAAACTGGTACCAGAGTGAAGTCATGACCCAAACTATTGGTTAATGAAACATTGAGGGGGGGCTAGGGGTTAGAGCAGTGGGCTTGTGCTCTGAGAAGGTACCCGGTTCGATCCCCACAGCCTCCAATCCACTGGTCCCTGAGCAAGACCCTTAACCCCACACTGCTCCCTGGGCGCCGCACAATGGCAGCCCACTGCGCCCCAAGGGGATGGGTTAAATGCAGAGGTGAATTTCTCCAGTGTGAGATTTAAAAAGTTTAAATATTATTCAAAATAAAAAAAAAATCTAAAGAGATTGAAAACAGGATCCAAGCCAAAGTACTTAATTCTGTTCATGTTTAAATTATGCTTTTATAGCTATAAGCATCCATCCATTCTCTATCACGCGTATCCCTGCTCGGTTGTTGGGGTTGCTGGTGCCAATCTCCAGCTGTCTACGGGTGAGAGGCGCGGTCCACCACGGACAGGTTATCAGTCCATCGCAATATATATATAACCTGACTCCGCCAGATGGATTTGCTCCGCATATCCATCTGGAAACCTTCCGTTGAAGTAATTTTGGGAAATACTGGATAGCTGATTGGCCTGTGTTGGTGATAGACGGGCCAAATAAACCAATCAGATCAACGAAGCATATGACGTACTAACAGAGCGACGACGAAGAGGAGCCAATTGATAGATCAAACTCTTGCCGAAACCAGTCGGGAGAAGAGCAAAAACATCTTTTCCTCTGAGAAAAGCCTCCAGAGCAGCGTTTTGCTCTTCTTTCAGTGAAGAAATACTCTGTAATTCCGATAAAACTTGCTCGATAGCCACGCTAACGCTTGTTTCATCGGCTGAAGCCGCCATGTTCTTTAGACTGAACTGTCGCGCTTCTCGTTGCGTCACACCTCAACCCGCCTCAAAGCCAACGCTGATTGGACGTTCGTTTGGTGAACGGCTCCAAATTTTCTTTAACGGAGAGTCTCCAGACTGATCTGCGAGTGAAACCTTGAAAGCTCGCGAGGCTAGCATCTATAAGCAGTTTAACATAAATCCAACACCAGTGTTGGCTAACTTTATCAGTTCCACATGTTACAGATCCTGTTTCATTTTTGAAACACTTAGAGGTAAAGTGGAGCACTGTTTATTATTACAACCTAAAAAAAATACTATATTTTAAGATTTTCTGATGTATTATTCCCTTAATGTGTAAATTATCCAGAAATATAAGATTAACAATTGCAAAAACGTTGCAAACAAATCTTGACTTTAGTAATTATACCATGCTAAATTAGAGTTGTATCCAGATACACCATTTAAGTTTCTTAAGAGTATTTATAATTTTGAAAAATCATGTGTGGGATCCAGTTGAACTGAATCTGAATCTAAATGACTTTATTTCATTAAATGCAATAGATTAAAAGCCACCAATATCAGTGCAAAGACAAAGTAGAAAAGCATTTTTAACCTGAAAAATATGTATATAATCTAAATATATGAACATCAGTGTAAGAGGTAGTCTTGAGAATTTTTTTAAATAAATATAAAAAAACGTTCTTGTTAGGTTTTAGTTCTTGGCAGTGCTTAGTAGCACTGCAGTCAGGTAACCTGATGAATTATTCCCCAGTTTCTAAATCAACTCCTAAATGCCTCATCAGAGAAAAAACGTATTACTATAATGAGGGTATTTTTTTTTTCATAACTGTATTACACCTTTTTATGTTTTTTAAAAATCTCCTAAGAAGCTTTTGGATATATTTTCACAAAGAAATAGAAGTTATTAATCAAAGATGGAGTTAATTTCAGAATGAATGGCTGGCAATATGTGTCCCTTGAGCCCCGTAAAGACATTGGTCTTCAGCTAAAAAGGCTCTGCAGGCTGATTAGAGCATTAATAGAGGGAATGAAGGGAGGTATTGTCCATTAATTGGCTGTAGTCTGGAACTGTTCCTTCTTTCTGTTGTCGCCTCTGGGGAATCAAGACACTTAAATCTCAACCAGGCGTCTCTCCTTATCTCTGCAGCCACAGAGCAGTACGCAGCTCTTATGTTCATGCTGATGGGCTGGAGTCTGCAGCCCAACATGCACCTGCTGCAGCAGCCCTTCATGCTTCTCTGAGGGAACTCCTAGGAAAGTTCCTCTTGTTTTGTCAGGGTTGTATTACAGGAAGCAGGGTTAAAGGGTCATTCTGTTGCTCTAAAACACCTGTGTGGTATATTTTCTGTTGACTCTAAACAGACGAGTGCAGGAATGATTCATCGCTGTTTTATAAAAACTGTTTTGAGCAGAAAAAGATGAGCAGAGGGAAGAACTCATTAGGTTCAGTGTCAGAAATTGTTCCCGGTGTTTTATCAAAAGTACAACCAGGCTCGGACTGGGAACGATTTTCAGCCCTGGCATTTTTCCATCTACACCGGCCCACTTATAGACTTCCTAGAAGCACAGTCAAACGCGTGTATCTCAAATATTAAACACATTACCAATACACATTGTGGATTAACTGATCTATCTTCAAGCATCAAACGACAACCATCACCAAGACTCCTAAAATGCAGTTTTACTGGCTTTGGTTATTAACACGGACGTAACAGTGGGTGCCAGATTTTACTAAAAAAATTTTCAGATTTTTTTCAGCCTAAAAAATTTTCATAAACCGCCTGGATTAGGGATGGAACAGTTTATGAAAACCATCCGAACCGTTCGGTTCCACTGTCTCGGTTCGGTTCTCGTGTGTTTCGTTCGGTTCATGCGCTGCTCCATTTTCTCATAGGCGAAGCGTTTACACTCCAGAGCAGAAGGTGGCGGTACTGCGACCAAAGCCAACCACCAGTAGTAAACAAGAAGAAGAAGAAGCGAAGAAAAAAATCAGTTGTTGTGGAGAATTGTGTGGGTATGGCGAGTGGGAAAGAACAGGAGTTGGAAGACGCGCCAGCAGCACTTTATAGGTCTGCTGTATGGGACCACTTTGCATTTAGAGTGACCTACGATGACGGCGGAAAGAAAGTTGTGGATAAAACTAAAACATTGTGCAACACGTTTTGTTTATGCTAACAGCAACATGACCAACATATCATGCCAGATCATGTCCAGACCGCCTGCGCAAAGCAAAGCCTACAGCCTCCACTGTGGCGCTGTCCGCTCCGCTCTGATCCAGGGTTTCCGCGAATCATTAAAAAATAATTACAATTCATTAATTTTTGGGGATTTTTTCATTAATTTCATTTAAAAAAAAATTCATACATTTTTTTAATTTTTATTAATTTTTTTATTTTTCGGTGTAACAATAAACATATACCGAACCAAAAACCGTGGATTTTGTGAACCGTTCCACCCCTAGCCTGGATATACAAAATCTCGCCCAATTTCAACCAAAGTCTATTAATCTCTTTGGTCATAAATCTAAAGAAAAACATTTTTTAAACATAGACGGCCATCCTAAACTGCCAGATTGGGAACCATCCCAACCTGGCAACAATGCACGTAAGACGGAAACGTTAGCCTGTAGATTCAAAACCCCATCATGCACCACAACATGTTTTTGGTAAATATTCAAACACAAATTCGAAAATATAAGAGCAACATAGTAGTTTGGTTTAAAGAAAGCATTTTTGCTTTATTATAATTTAGTTTGTTGCAAGGATTTTGAAGTTTGAAGTAATAGAAAATTACACCATATGCCAACCGCCACAAGGATGTGCATGACAAGGAAGGGCTACATATATTGTGTGCGTCATTTAGGTAGTTAACATTGTATTACTTCTTGAGTTAATTACTGTCACAGGTAGGTGCTTCAGCCAGAGAGTAGGTGTGGGGGCCGGTATGATACAAGGAGGGCAGGCACACTGAAATTAGGACCGGCCCACCGAGCAAATGCGGGTATCCCAGATTACCACTCCAAGCCTGAGTACAACTGTTTTTCAGTGAGCAAACTGCTCCCTTCAAATAACCTATTGGTTAGAAATTCATCAGTGATGTATAGTGCATCTCATGCCGCTGCTACAGTCAACTATAACCCAGTTACCTGACTCTCATTGACTTTTATTCCTGGCTTCCGATGCAATCAGGAAAAAAACACGGTGCTTTTAAAGGATTTAAGAGGCAGAGTACATGCCAATATGCTGCTAATTAAAGCATCTAAATAATTGATCAGCAGCGGTGTGACCACAATTTGCTTTACTGGAGCATCCAGGTGTGTCTGTGTTAACATGACACCAAGTCAGTGAGTCATCAGCAGTGACCTTAGACGAGAAACCTCTGCAGCCCTTTAATTTGGAAAGTCCTATGAACCCATTTACAATTTACAGCCTTTTTGTTTTCTTTTATTTAAGTCCATAATTGCACGGTAAAACATTCTTCCTCTTTCTTTCCAATGTTCTGAAATTTTTTATCTAACAGTTTAAAATTTCATGAAGCATTCCTTTATAAATGAGATCAGTTAAAGGTATAGTGGAGGATTTTTGTGAGGATTTGGAAAAACCTGCCCTCTACACTTTAAAAAAAATGCACCCGCTCCCGAGAGGGAACGCCAATTTAACATGTTAGAGAGCGTGCACAAACCCATTTTTCCTCGTGCACGCTCTGTTTAAAAGTTGCTGTTCCCTTTAAGGGATTCTTCTCCGTTTATCAAAGTTGTTTCAAAGTTAAAATGTTTAAGGTTGAGCTCAGACCAAATGTTGGGTATGGTGGTGGAAGGGTGATCATGTGGGCTTGGTTGGCAGCCATATGACCTAAGTATCTAACAGAGTGGACTATGAACTAATCTCTGGGACACAGTATTATTCCTCTGTGTGATTTGGATGTTTCTGGCAGTCATTGTCCCTATTTAACTAAACTTTCCTCCCTTGTCAGTATTGGTAAGCAACAGGTTATCAACTGGACAACGATCCCTAAAACCACTGAAATTATGACGGAATGACTATAAAACCAGTAGATTAAGGTGTTAGAAATGGACCAAAATATCTCGGATTTAGACGTTGATGGAGTCCATCCAAATCTCTTTTTTTAGTGTTTAAATGAGGAAGTTATGTCCCTTTAAAAAAGCTGTTGCGCCACAGGGGGCTTCCTCGCGTTTTTTTTCCTGGGAGCAAGTTATTTACTACTCTTAACTCAAACTCGGTAAAACAATATAAAAAGGACTATAAAACAGGAGTAAAAAATAACAGAGTTTATTCCAAATCAGGTCGTTACAGGACAGAGAAAATGCTTGGAGCTTGCACAGCTGTGGGCTCAAAAGTCACGTCCGCGAGCGTCTGGCAAAAATTGAGCCCCGAACAAGGTCATCTCCTGCTTCTTATAGCTCATGAGTCTATGTGTTGCATCATGTTGATGTTTAGCTATCCGTATCAGAAACTGACACGCCATCCATGTCTTAAACTTCATGCAGCTTGCTTCTATGCCTCATGGTTACAGATAGCTCTCCTCTATCAGACCGGCTCCAAGATGTTCCCATATCCTGTGTATTTTTAAAGACACGAAGGCTGTCCTGATTAGATGACCTCCGTACACACAGTGACATCCACAATGTGAAGGAAGGCCTTCTACTCTGTCTAATCTGGCTAACAGAATAACAATGCACATGATGTATAAATAATAAACCTAACACTAGACATGGATGAATCAAGAAAATGTATTATTATATTATTGTGTTTTCTGCTACATTTCCATTGGATCGCAGGCTGGAAATAAATATTCCCACCACTGCAGATAAGTAAAACAGTTCTCTGCTTGATTTCAGGTCTGGTCGGAGGTTAAAAAAAGGTTTACTGATTGCTGTTGCTGTCTGCATTCTGGTACCTGTCGTTTATAAAGTAATCCCTGATTTTATTCAGGCGGTTATTTACACCTACAGACGTAAGTCAGGATCCTTTCTGCATAACAGAGGGGTTTTAAAGCTCTAACAAAAAAATTGTCCTTCCCCTTGGTGTGCAGTTCATGTGCCTTTCTTTGTGGACCTCGGCCGACCTGCTGATCTCTCCCTCAATCACACCATCAACATGTACTTAACATCAGAGGAAGGGATTTCCCTGGGTGTGTGGTGAGTATAAGACGGGTCTTTGTTTTTTTTTTTCTGTCATAGGTTTAAAGCATGTAGTGCTAGAAAAAAAAATTTTATTTATTTGTAGGTGATGTTTTATCTTCAGGCATACGGTTCCTGAGAGTCGGTGGAAAGAAGCTCAGGGGAAGGACCTGATTTGGTACCAGAACACTCTAAATGATGGGAATCCGGTCTTCTTATATATGCACGGTAACACAGGCACGAGGTAGGAGGATTTATACGTTCACACCTGATCCACAAGGTTTCAGGACTAGGGCTGCAACTATCAATTGTTTTGCAATCTGATTAATCTGTCGGTTATTTTTTTGTTTGATAATCGGATAGCCAAAGATTCTTTAAAGAAGAATTTTGCAACTTGCAATTGAAGAGTTCTGGATATAACATATTGGCAGAAAGAAAATGTTTTTTTTTTATCTTAAATGCAAAATGTTTATATATTTCTTACAATCTTAGTGTAATAATGTGGAGGAGTGAAGATGACGACACAAAGCAGGCAGGTTTAAACAGTTCTTTACTCTACTCCAACTGAGAGCAACTTTACAGAAAATCCATATACCGTAAATTCTCTAATATTGGCCTGTATTCCAATAGCGGCCGCGACTCTAACATTGGCCGGTCTCGCTGTCAGAGGAGGTAAATAATGGCCGGTCTCTAATACAGGCCGGGGCTATAAACATTTTTTCTGGGCATACCTCAACATTATACTTGTGGTAGTAAGTAACATACAAGTACCACAGCCCTGCGCAGCTGGACGACAGGCCCTGACTGCTGCCCGTCTGCGCGAGGAAGAGAACAGACACGCAGCAGAACAGGAGGAGCGTGAGTGATGAGGAGATTAAAGGGAGAGATGAAGAGGAGGAGAAAAACTGAGGAGGAGAATTAAACAGAATTGGAGGATTTTTTTTTTTTTTTTACTTCAAACCAAGCGAGACATGGTAACTGTACTTTTTCAATAAATGAACCTAGTGTTTTATAGGTTCAAATAGACACAAAATCTCATTTTTATTCATTCCACTGGTAGTCTGTTTTGCTCAAATAGCAATAGAGGGCTGTCTCTAATTCTGGCCTCTATCCAATAAAGGCCTGGACCGCGATGCACTTGAGTGAAATAAAGGCCCGGGCCTATATTAGAGAATTTACGGTATATACACATCCGAACAAACATAACTGCAATCTCTCCACTGAGTGAGAGTGGAGCCCCCTAGTGGTCCGCCACAATAACTGCTGTAAGTGGGTCGCTCTCTCATGTTTTAGAGTCTCTCTATATAGGATCTATACTCCAGTTAACGATTAATCGGTTACTAAATTAGTCGATAATCAATTAATCCGATTAATTGTTTCAACCCTATTTAGGACACTCATTTACTTCAGTACTTCCATTCAAAACATGAAGCTCATGTTGTTTCCCATTAATGTCACAAAGATTGATGAAGTTCAGGCAAAGTTAAGGCAGTTTCTGGTAATTTTGACGTTTGTGGCATAAAGTCAATAACTAGAACTGATATTTAATAGAGATGGACAGATACATCGGGCTGCCAATATTTTGGCCGATATATTAGCACTGTTTAAACTGCCTTTGCATCAGCTGCTATGTAAATGTCACTGGAGCATTCAGCAGCCACGCTTTGAGATCATGTGAAACTCGATGCTGGTCTCTCCATTTGCTCTCTGTAGGTGATGTTTTTTTCAATTTGTTAGTAATGTCTTTTCATTTTCATTTTAAATTTTATATAAAATTTGCTTTCATTGGGGCATTTTTATCAGAGAAGAATGCAAAAAAATCTAATTTCTCTTCATTTGAGGAGATGATTAAGACAAGTTGCCAAGAGATTAAGATAATCTAGGTTGAATAAGAACAAAGTAGTAGACTCCATGATCTTATTTAAAATGCACAATCTCTTATTTCATTGGGAAATCGTATTATTTGCGTGTTCAGAAGAACAAATACACTTATTTTTTTAAATTTTTGCAGTGAAAGTAATATTTGGCAAAAAGAATTGGCTGAAAGAATGAAAGAATCTGCAAAATTGGTTAAAGGATCAGGAATTGGGTTAGAGAAAAGTCGAAATAATCGGAATCAGCCTTAAAAAAACTGTATCTGTTCATTTCTAAACTAATACATTGTGCATTGTGTATCATATGTTCACCTACAGCAAATAAACATGCATATTCACTGTCATTAAAATTATTTCTTTGTTCCCTGTGGGTTTTTCATCAGTGTATTTTCATACCTTCCTCATAAAATCATTTATTTGTGCCTTTACCATTAGGGCTGGGTGATAAGGCAGTAAAATCTTATCACAATATTTTGAGATACTATGGTATTAATAATAAAAGTGAGGATCTAAAAACTTTCCATTACTTCTTTACAGTCTTTCTTAGGTAATTGTATGGCTGTGAGTTCATGTCACTGCAATCATAGTCCCAGATTCACACATTTAGATCTTAAAATAATACTAAAGAAGTGTGATTTATATCACTAAATATCCCACAGTACTCACATTTGATCATATTCTTTGATTTTTTTAATTGCTCGAATGAAAAAAGAAAGGGGGGAAAAAGAAAATAAGGATTTTTTAAACGTTATGATTTCAAATTTTTCATTTGAACAATAAATCAAAATTATGATCATATATTATGACAAGAAATGCATCCCAATAACCATAAAGGGTATGAACAATGCCCAGTCCTAATTGCAATGTAGGCAGGTAATAAGTCCTGCTGGAAAATATCATTTGCATCTATTTAAAGGTTTTCAAAAGGAAGAAGTATGAATGTTTCTATAATCGATTCGTTGACTGTGCCGACATTAAACTAACCAGTTTAACATTAGAGGCGACTGACATGGCCTCTGCTTTATGTTGGGCATAACATAAGGAGTAGAATAGCTGTTAGCAATTTCCTTGATGCCTATGGATATTACTTGGTCATGTATTTTAACCACTGTTTCCCTTCCACTAAACTTTCCATTCATTCTTTGAACTACCAGAATGAATGAGTGGCTTACCTTCCTTTTCATATCTCAGTGCTATTAAATATATAATGATATAACCTAACCTGTCTGGACCGTAGAAGTAGTTTTATTGGCCAATTTAATATTTTTATTTGTATGGGAAAAATTAGGTTTTTGGTTTTAATTAGCTTTTAACCTTAACGATCAAAATGAGAACAGTGTCTGAGTGATAGCTCTGTGCGGCATGTGTCACATTTCAGTAAGCTTCTGTTTTTTCAGAACCACCTTTCTGTGATAATTGGCTTGCGAGGAGAGAAACCCATCAGCGCTGCTACACATATTTGCTGCCATTTATTTATTTATATGTTATAGTAATCATTAATTTGTCTGCATGTATGTTTGCCAATTAATTTCCACAGAGGAGCTCCACACCGAGTGGGAGTGACAAAAGTAAGTAATCACCAACACTGATTAGTTCTTTTGCGTGACATAAGATTGGACTTTATCTTTCTAAATGATCATTTTTTAAACATTGTGGGTCAACAGTTGCTGAGTTCGATGGGTTACCATGTGGTGGCACTGGACTACAGAGGTAGGAGCTCTTTATTGTCTTCTTTCTTTGTTCCCTCTCTCCTCTGAGATCCAAGGTCCTTTCCATTTCATTTTCTCTTCTCTGAAGCCCTATGATCCCTGTAGACCTTTGCATTTGCTCTCTGAGTTGTTGGCTGTGAAGCAGCCTAAAAGCAGCAGTTCAACCTCAGGTCAGCCTTGATTGCAGGTTTCCCTCTTGAGTTACAGTAGTGCCATCTCCTGGTGGAGAAAAGCAGTCTTTCTACAGCTCTGTGTCAAAGCTGCAGCTGATGTCAGAACCTTTGGCAGGTTTTGGAGACTCCACCGGAGAGCCGACCGAGTCTGGCCTGACCACAGATGCCCTGCATGTGTACAACTGGGTCAAAGCTCGCAGCGGGGACAGCCTGGTGGTCATCTGGGGACACTCTCTTGGCACTGGGTTAGCAGAAAAAACACAAACCTTTACACTCTGGCATCTTAAAATTAATGTTGGATCCAAAATTGAAAATGCAAACAGTTAAAACCAGATATTGACAAACAGAGTGAAAAAACACACCTATTATTTTCTCTCTTTTTTTTTTTTTTAGGTCATCTAGAGTCAGAACTTGAGTTGAGGAGGAGATGGCATCCTCTTTCTTAAAAAAATCATCGCTCGTCTTAAATGAACATCCCCCAATACCATCCCATGTGACATTTTAATACTGAATGTGTAAAATTTCTACTATTCATTAACAGTACACTGGAAAAACTCCAAATCTAGATAAATATTTTTTTCTTAAAATAAGTGCATTTGCTCTTGGATTGAAGAGGTAAAAGAGCGATTTTGCCAATGAAACAAAACAATTTACACCTAAAATAAGAAAACACAATTGCATTGTCTTATTTTAAGTGCATATTATCCAATTAACTTATTTTAAGAGTAAAAATACTCATTCCATTGGCAAACTATCTAATTTACCTACTCAAATTAAGGGTAAATACACTTAAATTTTTGCTTATTTCTGGATTGTTTTTCCAGTGTAATGGCAATAATAGTGCTCTTACAATATTTTACTGCTTGTGGGCTTATGAGAAGCCTGAGCAAAATAAATAAAATGAAAGAAGTGTCCTACCATGACTATGAAGCTGATCTCAGTGGGAAATTTGTCCCTATGTAGGGGCAGGGATAGCCATCAGGGACTGACTGCAGGTCCACTGTCAGCACTGGAAAATAATCCAAATCTAGATAAGTCAAATTTTCTTAAATTAAGTTTATTCTTGAATTGAGGAGGTAAGTGAGACAGTTTGCAAATAGAACAAGACGATTTACATTTAAAATAAGAAAAAAATAATCACATTGTCTTATTTCAAGTGCATATTATCTAATAATCTGATTTTAAGAGTAAAATATTTTTGTTGTGAGTTGCCTTGGCCTACCTGACATGTAACAACTATACCGTGCATATTGCTTTAGGTTAATAGAATAGGCAATGCATGCTTCCAAAAAAAAAATATTCCACCATCCCCCTTCTTTTTTTTTTTTTTACAACTAGACTACTGACTAGACTTACCAAAAATAATTAATTTGGGTGAAATGGACACATAAAAATACAACTAATTATTTTTTAACTTTCTGTCAAGGGTTTTTTGTGAGTTTTTTTTAGAATTGCTTTCTAATCTGTAGGTTTCTAACAGACATTTGCTGCAGTTTTGGCTCATTTTCCATAATTACTTTAATGGAGGAAGTGATTCAGCGTTGAAAGCAGCCTCACTCACAGATTGGGATCCGTTTCAAAGGTTGATGGGGGTTTTTTTTGGCCAACTTTGTATCTTGAGCTATGATTCCTTTAATTGTCCATTTTGAGGGTCCAATTTGTCGTCATGCGTTTAACTTCCTGGCTGATGTGTTCGGATGTTCCTCACTGCAAAAACATCTAAAAAACGGCTCAAATGTTCTTAAAATAAGTGTATGTACCCTTAATTTAAGCAGATATATAAGGTGATTTGCCACCAGAAGGAGAATTTCTATCCTTGACATAAAATTATTAGATATTATACACATGAAATAAGATGACAGGTTGTTTTTGTCTTATCAAGTTGTTTTGTTCTTAAATCAAGGGCGTAGGTTTGATTTGAACTTTGGTAGGGACACTATTGGTCGGGTGTCATTGGTGCTATGCAATATGCATGTCCTTTTTTAAGCTCGATGTAAGCATCCGTACTGATAAGAGGAATTCATTGTTAAAAGAGAGAAGCATCCTTTTGCTACATTAATAAAAAATGTATAAGCACTACACTCATTAGATGCTGTTTATCAATGTTTGAAGTATCACCGGCTCTGATGAATGTGGAATTAGGACTTTTGTCCACTTTGAAAATCTTTTCATTTGAACGACTATAAGAGAGAAGGTAAATACAGGATTTTCCTTTTTAAGATATAGAATTGTGCAGAGTTAAACCCCACTCTTATATTTTACCTACTGTAGCCTACTATGCTCTCTCTGTATCAAGCAAAATAATACATTCATTAATATATTAACTTCACTATAAAAGTTGAACATCTGGGCTGTAGATACTCTGCATAGCCCATTTCATGTATTTTATCTGGGGCTAAAAAAAATTAATCATATTAATTGATTATTTCAATAATTGTTAACTAATTTAGTATGTAATTTATCATTAACTGGAGTATGGAGACTTTAAAACATACAGTAATATAAATGTAAAATGTGCCTTTCCCCGACAGAGCAACCCACTTAGATCAGTAATTATACCAAAATTATCCCAAAATTGTAAAAATACAATATATACATATATATATATGATTTAAAAAAAAAATTGTCTGTCAATATTCTCCATCCAGAATTCCTGAAGAGGAAATATTTTAGTTTCACCTGGTTTATTTAGACATCACCTGAAGCACTGAAGGGCAGCTGCTTCACCTACAAGCTGCCCCTGCATCATTATTACTGGATATCTGTGTTTCCTATAATCATATAATGTATAAGTGCATTTTTAATAGTAAAGGATTTAATGAAACACAACCTTTTATCATCGTCCTATATTGCTTACTGTCTGACTGTTTAAATAGCTCCTTTCCTTTTTTAGTGGCATCGTCTACAAACACAACACTAAGAATGAGCTGTAGAATGAGTGTATTCAAATATAAAATCACTTTTAACAATTATAAAAGACAATATAACACTATCTTATCTGGAATTTAATAATATCCAAAATAAACAGCCAGATTCAAGCATTTTTACCAGACATTAATGTTTGTACTAATTTACTTATAGAATGTGTGGAAATCTATGTAAGATAAAATCAATATTAATATTCTTCCTCTGTTTGTTCTTGTCTTTATCCTATTTCTAGAAGTATAAATAGTCAATTAAATTACTATTATTATGTGGAACCCTAATTATGCTTTTTAAACCAAAAATAGCAGATGTATAGACACCGTTTCTTGTTGTTATACTCTATAAGAGAAATAACACCTGCTAATAATTATACCTGAACTTCCTCAAAGAGTCATCAAAAAATGAAAACAGTAATAGCAACTCGATATTGGCAAAAAGGAAACCCTCACATTTTCTTTTTTAGTTGGCTGTGGCTAAGAATCAGAAATGTTGATGGCTTACAGCCTTTATTTGCCCATTTTTCCAGCAGTCTTCAGAACTCCTGGCGTTTTATAACAGAAAAAAAGGCTTTTGTTTTTTAGTGTACATGATATTCCTTTTTTTTTTAATTGGGACTTGTTTTGTAGCCTAATATTAATTGTAGTAACCGCTGCATTCTAGTGTGAATAAATTTTCAATTTTGTGCTCCAAGTGCACGCAGACTAAAAAACAGCCAATCAGAGAGAGAGAAGGCGGAACCTAAGGCAGAACAACCAATGAGAGTGGAGTTAAACAGCGCAGCACAGTTCCATGCGCTGCTACGAGAAAGCGACAAGAGAGACCAGGCAGAGGAGCTGCGAGAGGAAAAGACTACTGCTGTAAATTATAAACATGTTGCTCGCATCCAATTATTGGTAGGGACAATTAGGTCGGTTCAAAATTTTGGTAGGGACATGTCCCTATGGTCCCTATGCAAACCTACGCCCATGTCTTAAATGTAAACCATCTTGTTCCATTGGTACATTTTCTTACTAACCTACTCAAAACACGGGAAATTGGCTTAAAGCTACAGTGTGTAATTTTCAGCGACATCTAACGTCCAGACTGCAGCAACATGAACGTCTCCCCCCCACCGCTTCTCCCCCTTCAACAGTACGGCGAGCGTTACGGGACAAAATGTCTTCCACGACGTCGGAATCACCTACCTTCTCAAGTGATGAGGTTTGTTTACATAGATAATTTTACAGATAGTATTTCATTAGTCTGTGTAGGGTATAGATTTCATGTAGACTTTAGATAATAAATATACCCGTTATTTTTTCTACGTCGTTGTGACGTTTTGGTGAGCTGCTTTGCATGGTGATATAAACAGACGAAGTAATTGTAGTCATTAGTTTAACAGCGAGATTGTGTTCGCTAGAAGAATATATATTCCCCGTTTACAGAGTCCAAGTCTTGTTTGTGGCACGGGGGTTACAAGGCGAGGAAGAGGGAGAGGAAGAGGGCAGAGAGGCCGGGGTGGGCGTGCAGCTAGGGCCAGGCGAGGGAGGGGTGCCAGCGGGGTGAGAGCAGAGGAAGAAAGGCTTGAAGATCTCCAAAGGAGCCGGAGAGAATTAACCGAGGTATATATCCAGAAAATTGTTTTACAGAAAATTACTGAATCATTACCTGTGAAACGTCAGGGACGTTGCTGAATAAGTATACTGGAGAGTAACAGCATCATCACGCAGCATGTTATTGTTTTAGACAGGTCTGAGCATCCTGTACTCCAAAAACTGCAGTGATATTAGACAATTGTGTGTGTAGGATTAATTACCTGTCCAAGAGAAAACTGGCAACTTGAGCGTCACTTTGAAAACCTTTTTCCTCCATCAGTGACTTCCATCGTGTAAATGCCGTGCCAATGTTGATCCGTGTTTTTTGTCGTTTCTTCTCACGCTTGCGTTTATTCTCGTCGTGTTTCCGCTTCTTAGATGACGGGGGTTCGGTGTCCGCCGCTTTTCGTTGTGATACAGAGTAGGCATGATCCTCCATTCGTCTGATGTTTGGCCACACAGTGCCAAACAGTTTGCAAAGTCACTCACGCCCTGCCGCCTTGTTCACCTTTCTTGTTACTGAAGCGCCGTATACCTGCTTCTTCTTCTTCTTTGGTTTCAGGCAGACTAAACGCTTCTCAGGCATAATACTGCCATCTACTGTTCAGTACCGTCTCAGTTAATCTCTCTCAACTTGCCGTAGTTATTTTCGAGCGTAATGGGAGATCTCGCAATCGCTAGTTTGTTGCCTCTGCGCTTGCCGTAGCGCAAAGATGTCTGCCCCCATGGCTGCGAGACCCGCTCCTATGTAATTATAAATAACGAATTCTAAGGCAACGCAAATATTATGGTTAAAAGGCTGAGCTCATAGGTGATGATAAATAACATAGTTATGTATAATATGTTAAATTTCTGACTTTATATCCCTGTAATTATTACACACTGTAGCTTTAATTAAATATCATTTTTTTCATTAATTCAATAGTCAGTAAAACTACTGAAGAAATGGAAGGAAGTGGTTAGGGCACAGAGCTTGGAATCCTAAGGTTCTGAGTTCGAGCCCCACTCCCACAGCCTGCCACTCTCGATCTCTGAGCAAAGACCCTTAACCCCCAATTGCTCCCCGGGCGCTGCACAATGGCTGCTCCCCAAGGGGATGGGTTAAAATGCAGAGGTGAATTTCTCCAATATGAGATCAATAAAGTTCAATTATCTATTATTTATTGCCGCCTCTGTAGCTCCCAGTGATGATGGTGTTTTCAGGCTTGCTCCAAATGTACTAATGGTCTAACCTGACTCCGCCAGATGGATTTGCTGGATTTGCTCCGCATAGCAAAGAGCAAAAACATCTTTTCCTCTGAGAAAAGCCTCCAGAGCAGTGTTTTGCTCTTCTTTCAGTGAACAAATACTCTGTAATTCCGATAAAACTTGCTCGATAGCCACGCTAACGCTAGTTTCCTCGGCTGAAGCCGCCATGTTCTTTAGACTGAACTGTCGCGCTTCTCGTTGCGTCACACTTCAACCCGCCTCAAAGCCAACGCTGATTGGACGTTCGTTTGGTGAACGGCTCCAAATTTTCATTAACGGAAAGTAACCAGACTGATCTGCGAGTGAAACCTTGAAAGCTCGCGAGATCAGGACGGTCTCAGGAGGCTAACAATGGTCACCATGGCGCCAACTTTTTCATTTTTGTTCAACCAAACACACAGAATGCCTTAAAGAACAACATATTTGTCTCCGGCTTCTTTTTATCTGGTATTTAGAGTAATGGCTTCTTCTTACTGAGTGGCATTTAAGTCCATGTTGGTACGGGACCTGTTTCAGATGGTTAATTACTCCATCTTCTCGAGGTCTAATTTGTTTTGCGTTAATTTGCTCAGATTGGAGTAAAACGCCTTCATCTCTTGGGGTACAGAACTCAACTTTCTGGGCTGTTTATACAGATAAAAATGATGACTTCAGACATCCGGAAAGAGGATCCATAGATGAACTAGATTCCCAGATCCTGATATTATGGCTGATTTTGTTTTTCCAATGATTTTACACAAAGAAGCAGGTTAAAGCAGTCAGACTCCGAGGCTAAGAAGGCTAATATGCATCATGTTTTGAACAGTGTGTGGTGATATCTGGTTTTAACTGTGTCTCATGTTCATCCAAAAATGAAGCCTGACATTTGGCACTAAAATCTACGTGGCGAGGAGGTAAAAGCTGGACAAACTGAAGGCTGTGTTTCTGTGCAGGGTGATCTCCAACACTGCGGTGAAGCTGCTTGAACAAGGTGTGTTCTACTGCTGGCCTCTAAGGACATGTTAGGAAAGTCTCGATGCTAATTTGTTCTACTCCTGTTTAGGCGTCGTTTTTGATGGCGTGATTCTCGAGGGGGCGTTCAACAGTGAACGACAGTATATGCCGTTTTATGTTTTTGGCTGGGTAGGCTGCACTAACCAAACATTTTTCACAATTTCTAGATTTTTTTTCTGTCGCTAACGACTTTGCAATGGTTTTTTTTTTCCTTCCTTAAAGTATTACATGACATTTCCAGGCATTAAGAACCTGTTCAGGTTCCTGTGGGAACAAAAAAAGGTTGTCTTTCCTACAGAACAAAAGTGAGTGGGTTCATATGAGCAGAATATTACAAGATGCATCATATGAAAAGAGGATTTTCTGTTTACCAAGATATGTTTTTCAGTTTGAAGAAAATGAAGAGTCCGATTCTGTTTCTTCATTCAGAGGATGATCACTTGGTTCCCATAGAAGTAGCTCGACAGGTAAGGCTTTTTATTACTTTCAGGCAATGTTTGCTTTACAGTCATCACTGTAATTCAGCTGTTCTGTTTAACTTTCTCAGACGTACGAGGTTGCTGCGAAGGCGCAGGGTAAAGACAGAGTCAAGCTTGTGACATTTGATGGTTCTCTGGGATATCTGCACAACGGCTTATATCGCGATCCGAAGCTTCCCGGTGTCTTAAAGTGAGAGAACATTTCTTTGACTCCTTTTAGTGTGATTGGGATGTAGTTAAACACTAATGCACCTTCAGCTCCTGGCTGCAAAACAAGACAAACTAAAAATTATCTGATTTTTATCAGCTTTTAAAGTCTTCAAACTCTTATCATATACAAAAATACAAAAGAATCTGAATTTTCATTGTCTTAAAAGCAGATGTAGCCCAATTGGAAATGCTTAGTTTGAAAACTATGTAGACTCCATGCTCTTGCAATGAAGAATCACCTTCAGCAACGAAAGCCCTTTTTCCACTGAAAGCCCCTGGATTTGTATTCACCCAGTAATAAGAATCCTGGGTAATTCATCAGTGTGCTTTCCCATCAATCTAGAAGCCCCCAGGCAATCAGCCTGAGAAACTGCACTACACCTACAGTCCTGTAGTTGGCAGTAATAAAAACACACAACTTGTTCTCCATTTACCTCCTATGTATGCTGCCAGCTATAAGTACATCCCCAAAGTTAAAAAGTTTTAAGTTTTAAAAAGTTTTTTTTTCTATCATCTGCATCTGGACAGAGTCTTTTTTGAATGTATGATTCAATTAGAATAACAATTATAAAACATTTTACACAGGTATTTTCTTTTATTATAATCAACAGTTAACTCTCAGATATCTACAGCAAAAACACATAAAAGTTTTTTATGCCAAAACGTTATCTATAAAAGTCCACATGTGCATTTATTTATATTAAGCAGCTCTGCTTCGACACAATTTAAAACCAGGCTGTTTGACTATACAGGTGAGGGTATTAGGTGTACTTTCTCATCTTAGGTGTACTTTCTCATGGGTTACAACCAAATCACTGACCAATGTTAAAGCTGCTGCCATTCCACACCGGCCAGCCCTGATCACCCAGGGCTCTGCCACTGCTTGAGACACTGACCACAAGAATAATTCAAGCTGAAGTATTAAGGTGTACTTTCTAGCTTAAAAAAAGATCTAAATATAAACATCTTTTGTAGACTTTTTACTGGTGGAATAGAGCACTGAAGCTGTATATCAACTACCCCTCAAAATCCTGGAAGGGACTGGGTCCGCAGAAGATCCACAGCCCTGGTAAAGTGAATTTACCTGCATAAATGCTACCTGGGCGTTCAAAGCACCAATCCTTTTAGTGGCAATAGAGTGGGCTCATTCATTTTAGCATTTATTCAGTGTGACACTTTCAACATGTCGACCATTCCTGTTTGCTGAATCAATCTATCACAGCCATAACTGTGTGTTTCTGGCTGTACTTCTCCTGGTTGGCGACTCCTTCCCAGTCTCAAGTCTTCTGAAGGCTATAAAACGTTTGGTTGCTGGATTTATCTGTATTTAGCTCATTTGTTCTTCTTCAACTCTACATAGCATCCCTGTCCCTAATAAAGACAAGGATCCCAGCATTATGCTGCCACCACTGTATTTTACCATGAAGTTTCTTTGTCTTCCTTGGTAAAAACTGCTAATTTTTTTTTACAATTTTATTTCCTTCTTGGTTTTCTTCCTGCAACCTTTCCATATAAGTCAGACATGTAGAGTGTAGAACTATAGATCTTACCACATAAACCAGTTTTAACTTTCTCCAAAATCTTTGCGGTGTCTCTTGGGCTTAATGAAGCTGTTTATCTAACAAACCTTTCACAAATAAGTTGTGTAGACATTTTTCAAATGCTTTTAAACATTTTTTATTTGATAAAAGTAATTTTAGAGTCTGGTCAAAACCATAACATTTTTTAGGTACTTTTTATAAACTAGAAATGAGAGATTTATGTTTTTTTTTTTCTGCAAAGCTTACACTGTTTCCTTTTATTTCCACTTGGCAGGGAGTTTGTGAATTCGTTGTAGCATTGGAAAGAGTACTTGGACCTCGGATAAAGACGGACCTGAATGTAACAACAAGTGTTATTTTCTTCCACTGGTTCGAACACCTTCTACCATCAATAAAACACAACAGACCCGGCCGGAAGCCCATCATCAAGCAGTAAAGAGCCTAATGCTCCGATTTCAGAATCAGAATTTTGGATCCATCTTTTAGGTAAAACCTTCTGGAAAGATCATCCAGTTTGCATTCAGGAAATAATCTGGAAAAATTAATCGACAAAAGGTTGAATTTACATTTCAATATCTAAGCAAATTATACATGCAACAAACCCAGAGTGGAATTTGTTTTTTAATACTTTAACATTTTCATAAAATCCTTTAATAATCACATTTTTTTAAATAACTTTTAATTCATATGCAATAAATTGTTGCAGCTTTTGATAAACATTGAAAGTACTGGAGTTGAATGATTGGTTAAACATACTGAAGTGTTGTATCCTTTTTTTGTAAAGTCGGTTTCTTATCCTCTAAATACAGAACATGTAAAGCTTCAAGATGATTTTTACTGTAATAAATTCATTAAACCTTTTGAAATCCTCTCTGTGTTGTTAAATGCTTTTTGATTCATGCATTGGAGCTCAGTTGTGGGAAAGAATTAGCTGGAAAGCCAGAGGGGTTCTCTCTTACACAGGCTCTGATTAGCAATTTAAGACTAAAAAATTATTTTTCTTTTCTTGCATTAAAAAGTTCACAAATTTCGATGGAGTATGGGTTATAATATTGGTTTAGTGTGATACAAACAGAAGAAAATGACCAAATTTCATGTCCCTGCTGAATAAAAAAAATCCCACAGCATCACAATGCCACTGCTGTGCTTCTTCACAGAGATACTGTTTTCAGAGTAATGTGCAATATTAGGTAACATTCTACATATAGAATTTTATATGTAGGATGTCTCCAGAATGTATTTAATTGTGGTCTTATTCTGCCATGTTTCTTTGGTTTCCCACTTTTCTCAAAGCAAACAGGTCCTGTAATGTCCTTCTTTTAATAATGGCTTTCTTATTAGCACCCTTTAATAAATGATAGATTTTTGGAGCTAATGGCTAATCGTTGCTCTATCAAACAATTATTTCATAAGCTTTGCATCTCTGCAGCTCTTCTAGAGTAACCAATAGCTTCTTAACTGATTCTTAGTGTCTCTTCTGTCAGTGATAGTTTAAACTCTTTGGATTTTATATAGGGGTATCAGAGGAAAGGAGGCAAAATATGTCACCTTAACCTGCTGTGATTTGATCCTTAAACTGTTTTTGAAAACTTTTTTCTTTTTAGAAAAATTGTTGATTTGTTCTAAATGCATAATTGAACGAATTAAATTTTATTTTTATAAATGAAAAACAAAAAGGAAAAATATATAACAATAATAATTTAAAAGATCCGAAAGAAAAATACTGTTTTATAGTAAAATCATATTAAAAAAATTATACAAGTATCATACTAAGTACTTTTGTGATTTTTGTCTAAATTCCAGATGCATGGATTTATATTGTTAAAACACTTTACAGTATTTTATGTCTATTATCTATTAACTCTTTACGATTATGTTATTCTTATAAATTTTTCTAAGGTCCACAAGTTTTTCTACAGTCTTTTTGCTGCTGTAAACAGCAGAATTCCCCCAATGTGGGACAATAAAAGGGTTTTCTATTTTATTCTATTATTAAATAACTGCACATTTTTAATAGAAAAGTCTTGTGGGAAACAGAGAAGCTAATATATTCCATAGATATTTCATATTGATATATATTGTCTTTGTAATTTTGGTAGTAAGTTTAAATAAGCTCATAAAAAGTTTTTGAAAAATTCCTGCAGCCATGTGATGAACTGCATGCTTATGAAAACAGAGTTACAGTTTTAGGTAAATGTGTGAAATTATAGTTCAGAATTTTTCAGAAACTGACAGAACCCCGTCCGGGCCACGCGTGGACCCGGATCGTGACCCTTTCCCCCACTCTGTCAAAGGTAAAGCTCTCATCTCGGCAGTCGGGATGACGTGGCTGAAGCTTGCGGAAGATGCGCTGACAGAGTTCCTCCAATCATCGCTGGAGCCATCGCTTTCAACGCTGATTGGATACCCAGAACCACGTGACTCCTCCCGACCAATCCGGCGTAGGTGCGATGAGAGCGTACAGAGAGCATCCCTGAAAATTGCCTCTGTCATACAACCAGGAAGAAGGTGGGATATTAGCCCAACGAAGCTAACAGCCCCAATCTTTCTGCATACTTTCACCGAAATTATGGGCTCTTCCCGGTGGAAGGTGGCAGTGGCGGCTTTCCTCGCAGTAGTAGTCTCTCTCTTACCCGTTGACGCGGATGAACACGAGCACACGGTAAGAGAGCGATTGATTAAGCGCCGACTGAAAAGAGGAGAGCGTTGAAAAATAATGGACGTTTATGCCTGTGTGTAAGCTGCTAGCTGTAGCGGCAGAGGCTAGCTGCGGTTCAGGACACAGAATCCCACCCGGCGGGACTAAGGGCCTGGCCTGTTGAGTGATAAACCGATACCTGCCGCGTTATCAATCAGATAAGCATTCAGTTAGCCAGCTAGCATGCAGCCGTTAATTAGCCTAACTGCTTATGCTAACTGTTAGCTTTTTTGCAACACGTCTGCTACTAGCTTCCCGTTAGCACCGGTACAATCTCCTCATCCAGAAGCAGCATACCAACATCGGTTAGTTAGGGAAATTAAAAGTAGATTTACTGTTGAAGCGTATCTAAAAATGCAAAGAGTCTTAGATGAGATACCAGTGAAACGTTGAGGCCTTTTAGCATTTACTCTGCCATACGTTTAATGGGAGTCAGATAAAATCTAGAAATGTTAAGCAGATCTCAGGCTGATTTATCTTCCTAAAAAAGTCCTTCTGGGTGTGAAAGGAGTTAGGTGAGTAAACGGATACAGCGTGGAAGTTCACTTCCTTAAACGTAAGCAAACATGGCTAAGGCATATCACTCTTTGGTTGTACGGCTCTGCCTTAAAGTGATAACTAGGATATTTTCATGAGTTTGCATTTCATTTTGATAGCAATAGCCTTCTGTTTTAGAGCCAGTCCAGTGCTTATGGTGGTTACTTCACTCTTAGTCAATATCAGGCTCTTACTGTGTGATAACAGGGAGTGAATATAAAGCAACATCTCAATTTAAATGCCCAAACTGCATTTGTTTTAAACAAAAAGGAGTATTTCTTCAGGATTTTTTAAAAACATTTGTACATCAAAAACTTTTTCAGTTGGAAAGTTGCAGTTTGTTAAATGTTAAACATTGCAGACAGTATTGTTTTCCTCTCAATTGATTTTGAAACCAGTGTAACCCAAAATCTAAAAAAATAATAATAATAACCAAACCTTAATTTAAAGAAAAGGTAATTACTACTTTTATCCACATCCTTAGTTTGAAAAAAGTCAGTTATTCTACCTGTAATGGTAAATAACATTTTAGTCACCATTAAATACAGATATCATTCTGCCTTAAATCAATAAACCATTCATCATTCCTAACATTTTAATTCATTTAAGAAATGGCTCAAACAATCCTGTTAAATCGATTATTGGAATTATTGTCCACTAATTTAGTAATTGATTAATCATTAACTGCAATATAGAGACTCTAAAAATGCCATTAGCTGGAAGGGCAACCTGTTCAGAGCAGTTTTGTAAAAAAAGGGAAAGAAGTTTTACATTTTGCATTCAAGAAAAGCCTTTTTTGTCTATCAGAACACAGAAAGAGCCTTTTACCCTATGATTATTAATCCATTAGACAATCAAGATTCATTAATTAGCAAAATAGTCACCAGTTGCAACACTGTTTCAAATGGTTTATTGAATCCCAAAAGTTTAGCTATGAATATTTCCAGTTTTGAACTGAATATGGACCTTACAGGTACTAACTAAGGAGTGTTTGCATATGTTCATTCAGGAATAGATACATGAAATCATTAACAACAAGACTATTTGTTGGTTATAAAGATTTATACATTCCTTCAGAGAATCAGATATGACTTTGTCTAACTAAAACCTCAGCATTAGGCTCTGGATACATTGCTGATGGGAATCAATAAAAACCAGTTATGAACTGGCATTTCCAGTACTCAAATATTTAAATTATAATGGTGATTAGAAAAGTACTTTGTTTTATATAGTACTTGTGACAGTGTAATGACAATAAAGCTGAATTCTATTCTTTGGATCTACAAGCAAAAAAAAAAGAGACAAAATGTATTGTGAATTTTAGGTGCGTGTTTTACAGAAAACTTGATCTCTGAATAGAAAAAACAGACCAACATGGTCATATTATCTGGATTATTAGTTGGGCTATCTTCTTTAGTTTTAGCTTTTTTTTGCAACTATTTCTAAATAGTTGGACTTGCCTTCAATGTAAGCAAAGTAAATGTATGGTTGCCGTCTTTCAGCTAGCTGACCGGCAGTGCAAAGCAACATCTGCTTGATTGACAGTCAATATTAATGTAGGAAGAGTATCTGATAACAGTTTTGCTTTTTTTTTTTTACAGACTGATGCCCAATAAACATTTATTTTAATTTAAACATAATTATCATACCCTGTTGAACTGTTACTGTTAATTGAAATCTGTATTTAAAGCTACTTATGCCCGCATCAAATCAATAGTGTATACTTTACAACCCGAAGGACTTGCAGAACAGGTGTTGCATTCTTGGGACTGCCCTGAATGCATCCTTTTGTTTTCCCTTCCCAGTACACAGATAAGGAGGAGGTGGTTTTATGGATGAACACGGTGGGGCCTTACCACAACCGACAGGAGACATACAAGTATTTCTCTCTGCCCTTTTGCGTGGGCTCCAAGAAGACCATCAGCCATTACCATGAAACACTCGGCGAGGCTTTACAGGGAGTGGAGCTGGAATTCAGTGGCTTGGATATTAAGTTTAAAGGTATTCTGCTCTGTTTGGTGGAAGTGCATTTATAGCAAAGTTAACGTCTTTATCAGTTTTCTTCAGCATGGTGAATGTACTTCTCACAATTTATGGTTCCCAATTGTGTTTTTTTTTAACTCTCTGCAGAGGAAGTCATGCAGACAACATACTGTGAAATTGACTTGGACAAACCCAAACAGGATGCCTTTGTTTATGCCATAAAGAATCACTATTGGTATCAAATGTACATAGATGATCTCCCCATCTGGGGTAAGTGATGCTATTCTCCATGTTTTATTTTCTTTCCCTAATTGCTACATTTTTTCCCAGTATGTATATATTCCTTTTTAAAAGAACAACACATTTTATTTTCCAGAAAAAAACGATAACATGCAAAGTTTTGTTTATAAATTATCTTAATGCGCCTAGTGTGGATAATTAAACTGAATTTTTGTGCTTAGTTAATTACTACTTTTTATGAAGTTTCCCTAACTTAAATGCAGTACACTAGAGAGTACAAATTTTCCTTTTAATGAGGTTTGGAGGCAAATTAATGCAGTGACATGCAGTGATTATAATAACCTGTGCTCAAGAGCTTTGATGTCACATATTAGAGGGGTATGAATGACTCCCTGTCATTACAGACATTTCTATGGTCTCTTCCTCTTCAGGCCAAATCTATGCTGCTTCTTTTACAATAATAGCCACCACTTCTCCAGCTGGTTAAACATACGCGGCGTGTACGCGGATGTTGTCTGCAGCGGGTGGGGCTCTGATATTTACTCTACTGTATTTAAAGAGTTCACACATGAGTAGTGAGATCTAAGATTGTTAGATCTATAGTTCTATAGCTGTTTTACAATGCCTATTTGGTTTATGCATGGAGAACGCCTGTTTACCTCAAACAGAATCTCTAATTTATATCCTGAAATCTGTATAGATGGTTTATTGTTGAGTTGCAAACATCTCAGGTGGATTTAACTCATAATCCAATAAAATTCAGTTTGGTCTGATAAGAACTTGTCTATGGTAGCAGGGCCGGTAGTGTCGAGTCATTGACTTAGGAGGAAGGATACATGATAGAACAGGGGTTTACGTTAAGGATTTTTACCACTTGCCCTTCGGGCAAGTGACTTTCACATTTCATTCGCCGAGAAACACTTTTTACTTGCCCAGTATAATGTTTGATAAATATAGTTCCTAATATTTATTTTTGTATATATATCAATGAAACATGTTTGTTTTTTAAATGTTTTTTGTAATTCAGTATTTTTTAAGTTTCCAGGTTCCTGGTGTGTATATGCATGCGTCAGATAATGAACTCAAGCCTACATTACCGTGTTAACATGCTTTTCAATTCTTCCTGCACATTCTTTTCAAACTAAACTTTGCTTTAAACTGTTGTGTGCTTGGAAAAATATAAATTGTTATGTTAAAAATCTAAAAAAAAACTTGACAGGTTAAAAACTAACACTACTACTACTCACCAATTTAACATGTTTATCTCTATAACATTTAAATGCACCACTCCAATGTCTAAGAGAAAAATTTAATGAACATTTTTTAATGTATCACCACCGTACAAAAGACTGCCATATGATAGAAATATTTACACTGTGCGCATACAATTATTATTATTTTCCTAATCCCTGACTGATCATTTTTAATCTAGCGTGTATTATAGTATTGATTAAATTCATCATCCAGCTGCTGCTCTGCAGCATTCTCTCCCCAAGAGCTAAATCACGCAATCTAGCGGAAAATTATACGAGAATGTGTACAAAACAACAAAGATGGCGCAGGCAACGCTTGTGGGTCGTTTTCAGCGAATATCGCTGATTTTTAAGTAATTTTGAGTGATAATTTTATTTTGGCGAAATTTGTACTCTACCGACCATAAAAATTACTTGCCCCGGGCGATCGGGCAATGGTTAACATCGAGCCCTGTAGTATGTGAACAAGCTCAATAACAGCGGGACTTTTCCTTTGTGACTTTGGGGAATTACTTAGTACAGTTTTAGATGTCTGTTACCCATTGAAACTAAATTCTCAATTCTCCCAGGATGGTTTTAGAGAAGAACACCGGCTGCTATGATCTATTTTAACAGTTTTTAGCACAGAAGTTTGTCCTATGCCTTTTTCTGTAACAGGAAGCAAATTAACATATGAAAGCTTTCCACTGGTCATTAAAAATCATGAAGTAATTAAAAAAATTTTTTTAAATAAGACCTTAATTGGCATTAAAGTTCATTAAATGTGATTATCGTGGCATTTAAAATTATGAAAAAAATTGTTTATAAAAAAAAAAAGACAATTTGTCAGATATAACTGGTTCCATGTGTTTACACGGAACTGCTTCCCGTTGATCGTAAAGCCATATGTTCGGAAAAGAAGCTCGAGGCGGAGAAAAAGTTAGAGAATGTGGAAATGCAAATTTCAACAAAGGTGGCTGAAAAACGAGGAATTCTGGATGTGGCTGCAGCCTGTGGATAGTAAAGATCACAAAGGATTTTGCTGTGTTTTTTATATATATATGTATGAGCGTCATGGGTACTTGTTTATGTCATTAAAATTATTTCTGAGAGCATTAAAAAGCATTATATTAGAGTTACTCGTTCCTGTATAAACTCTGATATGCTTCATAGCAGCAAACCAAAGGAAACTATGAGAATGTTACAAGATATATTTAAAAACTGAGCTTCAGTATTGAATTAGATTACTAAAGAGCACTAATGCTAAAAACATGCTACTTGTTGATACATCCTGTTCCGAACAGTAATTAAACCATAGGTCTAGAATAGATATATTCATTTTGCATTTAAGATGAAAAAGCTACGGCCTCAAGTCATGCATGTTAGGTTGGTCAGTTTATCTAAATTAACAGTTAGGAAGTGGTGATCAGTGCATGGTCCCGTGTTTCTCTGTGCAGCCCAGCCCTGCCCAGGGTATATTCAGACCCCTCTGAACCTTGCATGGTTAGGCTGGAAGAATATTTTCCCTTTAAAGTATATCACACCACCTCTAGCATGATGCAACTAAAAAAAATCCAACTGTTATTGATATGCTTCTCATATTATATGGAAATAGATAATAGATTTATCCAAGGTTCAGTCATCAGTGCAGCCCTTCTAATTTTCTGTTAAACTGTTTAATTGAATAGCTTTAATGGAGACTTAATATTATAATCGTCTCGTCTGGTTTGAATTTGACTTATTTAAATATGAGTGTTGCTTATATAATTAAAATAAAAGGAACTCAGATTGATTCTGTCACCACACAGACTCAATCAAATCCTTCCCTCAATAAATTTATAAATGTGTGTTCAGATGGATTAGTAGTAGGAAGTCAGAGTGAATTCAGCAGGTTACAGAGGGCTGAGTTTTGTTTATGCTTCAACCTTGCCTATTAACTGCTACTTTGGAAGTCTGTATGCAAAAGTTAAAAAGTTATTAATGATATAAATGTGATGGGAGCTTTATCACTTCTGTCACCATTAGTTGCATGTGTTTCTAGATGCTCGCCATGCATATTTCTTGACTCAAAAGAAATTTTAAAAGCCATAAAAGTGGAATGATTATGAACACTGTTGTAAATAAAACACACTGATTATGTTTACGTGCTGTAGTTGCCATAGTAACACAATGCAAAGAGCTCCGTCTATTTTAGTTTGTCTATTTTAGTTCGCAGTGTTGTAAGCTGAGACTTGCAGTTCTCCTTCAAACAGTTTCGCTAACCATCATATCTTTAACTCCATGCTTGTCGGTTATTTTTAAGGCATTGTTGGTGAAGCAGATGAGAACGGAGAAGAGCACTACCTGTGGACGTACAAAAAACTGGAGATCGGCTACAACGACAACAGAATAGTTGACGTAAACCTGACGAGCGAAAGCAAAGTCAAACTCATGCCCAACACCAGGATTGCAATGTCGTATTCTGTGAGTGCTGAACGGTCCTTCTTTTAAAGTATGCAAATATCCGCTTCTGTCTCCTGATTTCATGAAATCAGGAAATGCAAATGCAGCTTTTTCTGTTTGTTAGGTTATGACATAAGACCACCAGAACTGAGCACTAGTTAAATACGATTTGATTTATGAGTATAGGGAGAATTCCCTGCACTAAATATTATATAAACATAGTTTGTCTTTAATAATCTTTAGTTTACTACAAGCGTGTTTGCATAATTTTATCCTCCATGTGTGATATGGTTGTTATATTCTTGTATATATTAAGCTTTGTGATTTAGTGCTTATATTTAGTGAGACCAGATGATGTTTTCCAAGTCTGAAAGGATTTTATTTTTTAACCTCCATCTGATTAACTGCTAACGGATAGAAGAAGAGTTTGGTGGTTTTCTGTGCTTCAGATGGGACACAGCCTTAAAAACCTGCACCTTTGCTCCCATCCAGGTGAAATGGAAGAAGTCTGATGTAAAGTTTGAGGACAGGTTTGACAAATACCTGGATCCATCCTTCTTTCAGCACAGGGTGAGTGAGACCTGGTCTTAGTTTTTCCAAGTTTTTTGTCATGAACAAAAAAAAACAACCTTCAGAGCGGTTTGAGTATTTAGTTTCATAGGTTTTTTGAACCTTTTTCTTTTAGATTCACTGGTTCTCCATCTTTAACTCCTTCATGATGGTCATATTCCTGGTGGGCCTGGTGTCCATGATTCTAATGAGAACCCTGAGAAAGGATTACGCCCGATACAGCAAAGAGGAGGAAATGGACGACATGGTGAGCCGTCGATCTTCATCTGACTCCAAGGTGTTAAACACAATTCTTTTAGTTTTTGCTTCGTAATGCAAGGTTTCTCTGCTTTCCGTGGCAACATATCCACAGGACAGAGATCTTGGTGATGAATACGGGTGGAAGCAGGTCCACGGAGATGTGTTCAGGCCTTCAAGCCATCCTTTGATCTTCTCCTCGCTGATCGGCTCCGGCTGCCAGATCTTCTCAGTCTCCTTTATTGTCATCATTGTTGCGATGGTGGAGGATCTGTACACAGAGTGAGTGATGGTCTCTGGACAATCCTGGGGTCAAAAAGTCTCCAAGAGGATGGTTAGATACTGTCTAAGTGCCAGCAGCTTGTTTTTAATTCATGCCAGGGGAAAAAAAAGTTTCTTCTGTCTGACCATCATACGACGGAGTATTAGGGCCAGGCTAGAGATTTTTTTGTTTTGTGTGAGAATGAAGTCGTAATATTACGAGAATGAAGTCGTCATACAACAACCCATTTCAGAAAGAAAGCTTCGAGCTCCAACCAGCATATGACGACAAACCAGCTCCACCAAACAGCTACCTGAGTCAACTTTGACATCCTGCCCAGTTTGATGCTTGTGGTAAAAGGCTTAAGATTTCCTTATTTGTTAAACCGATGACAAAGTATAACTTTAAATGATGCTCGACATTTCTCATTTTAGGGAAGAAATAGTTTCTTGTAAGAGTTTTCATAAAATACATCTGTATTCTGGCAATGTTGTGACTTTAAGACTTTATTCTCGAAATAGAGTTTTAAAAATCTTCGTCGTAACATCACAAATATAAACTTCACTGGGACTTTTTAAGTAATCTGCTGCTGACTGTCAACTATGATGTAGGATCTGTGTACTGTGGGCCTGGTTCTTCCTAAACTTAACCTTTTTGGTTTGCTTGACAAGTTTTGTAAAAATACAAAGATTCTTAGTGGAACCAGTGGTTCCCTAGCCTCGTGAGACCATCCTGATCTCGCAAGCTTTCAAGGTTTCACTCGCAGATCAGTCTGGAGACTCTCCATTAAAGAAAATTTGGAGCCATTCACCAAACGAACGTCCAATCAGCGTTGGCTTTGAGGCGGGTTGAGGTGTGACGCAACGAGAAGCGCGACAGTTCAGTCTAAAGAACATGGCGGCTTCAGCCGATGAAACTAGCGTTAGCGTGGCTATCAAGCAAGTTTTATCGGAATTACAGAGTATTTCTTCACTGAAAGAAGAGCAAAACACTGCTCTGGAGGCTTTTCTCAGAGGAAAAGATGTTTTTGCTCTTCTCCCGACTGGTTTCGGCAAGAGTTTGATCTATCAATTGGCTCCTCTTCGTCGTCGCTCTGTTAGTACGTCATATGCTTCGTTGATCTGATTGGTTTATTTGGCCCGTCTATCACCAACACAGGCCAATCAGCTATCCAGTATTTCCCAAAATTACTTCAACGGAAGGTTTCCAGATGGATATGCGGAGCAAATCCATCTGGCGGAGTCAGGTTAGTGGTTCCCATGTTTTAGTTCAAAACAAACATTTATCTGTTCAAGTTGTGAAATGGTTCACCTAACACACAGTCAGCCTGATTTAATGCTCCTCCCAAAAATCTGCCAAAAGCCAAATGATGAGCTAAGAAGAGAAGAACTGAAAATAGCAAACCCTCTTGGTGTGGAATAAAAATCCAAGCATTATCAGAGGAAGGTAAGCTGAACTCAGACCTTTGCTCTCTGCAGGAGGGGCTCCATGCTGAGCACAGCCATCTTTGTGTACGCTGCAACCTCTCCCGTCAACGGCTACTTTGGTGGAAGTTTGTATGCAAAACAAGGAGGTAATAACGAGTCAGCACATTACATTGTGTTCCCCGTGATAGAAGAAATCGGCCATTGAATCAGATTAATGTATGTTTTGAATGCTGCAGGCAGAAGATGGATCAAGCAGATGTTCATTGGGGCCTTTTTGATCCCAGCAATGGTGTGTGGGACGGCCTTCTTCATTAACTTCATCGCCATCTACTACCACGCCTCCAGAGCTATCCCGTTTGGAACCATGGTGAGTTTTTCTTTTTTTTCTTAACCTTGCAACACTCAGAAGGAATATGGATCAACTGTGTCTGAAAAACGCCCCAGCCCAATTATAGTGAGATTACAACATTTCAGTGATTAAAAGCAGAAGTAAAGATGAACTGTAAGTTAACAAACATAGTTCAGCCATAATAAACAGATTTCACACAAAAAATGTCTCCAATGCAGTTGCTAACGACTATCCTGTGGGAAGTCTGCTTGACTCAGTGCTCAGTAGCTCTCTAGTCAGCAAAGTTAGTTTCTCTGAATCGATTAGATTGGTTATAAAATGTCTACCAAAAGTATTCACACCCCCATCTGTTTACAGATGGGGGTGTGTGCACCGCTGGTATGTTGGGGTCTAAGCTGCTCCGACAGAAATAATATTGGAAGGCAGGATGGTAATCTGGTTGAACTGACTGCAATGATTAAGTTTTCAGGTGGATTTTCTCACTTAAAAACATATTAAAACTACTTTATTCCCACTGATCACAGCAAATATAGCTGCAAGGCAAAGAAAGGATAGAGAAGCTCCGCCCAACGCGCGTCAGACACACTTTTTCACCGTGCAGCCAGAGCAGCAAAGCTGCTTCAGCCGCGCGTCAGAACTAAACTGGTACAAGCAGCAAAAATGAAGCAGCAGACGCGATTTTGCTGCTCCTGCTGCGTCCGGTGTGAACGTAGCATGACGGTGGAAAAAAAGTTGTGGATAAAAGTGCAACAGTGTGCAAGCATTGTGCAACACGTTTTGTTTATGCTAACAGCAACATGACCCAACATGTCAGGCTAACAGTCAACATGTACCGAACCGAAAACCGTGACCACGGAACTGTGAACCGAACCGTGGGTTTTGTAAACCGTTCCACCCCTAGATCAGATTGATTTGATTATTTCTGTAGAGAAATAAAGTGGTTGTGTATGACATTTGTTGCTATGTAAATCAGCTGATTAGAATTGGACCCTGCCCCTTAATTAAAAGATTTCAGAAATCAAATCATTTTAAGTGAAGATGTGAGCAGAGGGAGGCCAGCCTGATGCATACTGTGCCAGCTGCAGATGATTTCACGGTCCGTTACTAGTCATGTATTCATTAGTGTTTGTTAGCTTTAAAATCAAACATTATCACCCAACTAAACTTTTATTGTTGCAAATTGCAAATATTCGTTTTAAAAAGGATAGTGCTGGCGTTGATCAAGCGTTTAATATTTGTAAGCTAATCTTCCATTAAATTACCGTAGCGTTTCAGCGGGGACCGTTCACATCCGGTCTGCTCCTCCATTTACTCTGTCCTCTGCACTGGTTTTAACCCCGTGGTTGTTTCTCCATGAAAAGGCCATCTTCGCTGGAGATGCTCGATTTGTTGCCGCTTTGTAAAATGGTGTCAGGAGTCGGCACCTTGCTGTGTCTGTGATTACTCTGCAGCTAGCTACGGTGAATGTGCACTCCTCTGTAGGGAGGCGAGGCATAAACTATTACTTCCTACATCTGGTGGAGTAATGACTTCTTTTCTGCTGTTTGCTTTGAGGCTGATGTACAGAGGTATAGCTATGTCCAGGTTAAATGTCATTGAGCAGTTTTAGGCAATCAGTTTACCTACTGGTCACTTGAATTGATTTGCATACATTGCAACCATCACTGTCCCCTTCCCTTTAATCCTTTCAGCTGTTTTTATGTAAACAGAACGAGGAATATATCTCCGACTACAGAAGTCGTTTTCTTTCTTCCACAGGTTGCCGTCTGTTGCATCTGCTTCTTTGTCATTCTGCCTCTGAACCTCGTGGGAACAATCCTGGGAAGAAATCTGTCTGGTCAACCCAACTTCCCCTGCAGAGTGAACGCTGTGCCGCGGCCGATCCCCGAGAAGAAATGGTGGGTGTGGAGCGTATTGAAGGAGGGCGCGTTATGGCAGTCAGAGAGCTAAATGCATTAATATATTTAAAGTGCAGCTGGGGAAAGCGTTTAATGAAATTTGCTCATGGCTTACTGTGCTTTGCAACAGGCAAGGCAGATTTATGTAGCAGATTTCAGTAGCGTGGCATTTTAACGTGCTGCACACAAGAAGAAAAAGAAAAGTAATAATTCAGAGGAGACAACAAATTATTAAAATAAGGTAAATGTATTAAAAAATGTAAACTAATGTTTAGATAGCAGAGGCTACTTTAGCCAAACAAACCTTTAACGTCCTTCGTATTACATCCTCTTATAGCCACAAGCTAGGGCTGGGCAATTTGACCTTTTTTCTCCTTCTTTATAATTCAAAATAAATTTCAAATATTTTGAAACACTAAACGACACTAAACTCTCCTCCTCTTGCATGGAATGGAATGGAATTTCACATTGGGAACCTACTAGCACTAAGTTGCTAACTGGTTACCAAGATGCTTCCGAGAAAACGACCACAACCAAAAACCTTGCAAACCTTCTGCCACAATAATCCAACCCCCTTGATAAACGACCAATAACATTCACTAGTGTAAAGTTGGGCACCACCAGGAGAATTCGGAAATGCAACGGTTGGAACAGCTGCTTCACTACGACTTTAAAGTGGGTTTACCGCCACGCTGAGCGAAAGATTTGCAGATAGCGTGGCTACATGTGATTTTCCACACAACAGCAAAGTCCTGTCAGAATGAAACGAGGTCTGCATTCAAAGCTGTGAATGAAACTCTAGAGCCAAATGTGTTTATGGTTGTGGTTAATGTGGAGAGAATGTTGCAGTTGAAATTAAGTTGCAGTTTTGGTCACAAACATGGTAATTTAGTGGCCAGTACTAACTTTGTGATGACACAGGCTAATGTAGTTCAGCATTATTTGTAAACGTTCAATATAGAAATAGTTTTCCTGAATGCAGCGCTGCTCCCGGCCTGCTGATTCTGGGCACAAACTGCTGTTACAGAAACATCAGCTTTAAAACAGAACAGATGGCTGTGGCTCGGAACAATGTCTGACTTCACATCTTTCGCTTTATTCTGTTTGTTTATTTTACAATGAAACCTTTGTTTTTTTTGTTTTGTATGTTCTTCCTGAATGGAATAACAGTGGAGGAAATGCAGCCGTCCTAATGATTGGAATCTTGTTCTGTCTCAGGTTCATGGAGCCGGCTGTCATCGTGTGCCTCGGAGGTATCCTGCCCTTTGGCTCCATTTTCATAGAGATGTAAGTTGTTTATCTGAGGAACTGAAGCGGTTTCTCTGGTCAGACGTGGCTCTCACACACGCTCTCTTACCACCATCAGGTACTTCATCTTCACATCTTTTTGGGCCTATAAAATCTACTATGTGTACGGCTTCATGATGCTGGTCCTGGTGATCCTGTGCATTGTCACCGTGTGCGTCACCATCGTGTGCACGTACTTCCTACTCAACGCCGAGGACTACAGATGGTAAGCGTCTCTACTACCCATCTGATCTGAGATGGCAGGTTTTAATTTTCTCAGACATGTTTATGTATATTTTGTTGTTTCATCTTTCCAGGCAGTGGACGAGCTTCCTCTCCGCTGCATCTACTGCCGTTTATGTTTACATGTACTCCTTTTACTACTATTTCTTCAAAACTAAGTGAGTTATGTTCATTTTCTTGATAAAATGCTGTAAGTGATAAATGTTCCTCTCTGAAATATTTTCTCCTGGTGTATTTCAGGATGTATGGCTTATTTCAAACATCCTTCTACTTCGGCTACATGGCCGTGTTCAGCACTGCTCTAGGGATCATGTGTGGTGAGTTTCTGCTATTTTATTATTTTTCTTTTCCTATTTAAATGCATAAATATTACAAAGTGAAGTAATTGAATACCCTGATTTAAAGTGACCAAGACTTTCATTAACGTTAGATACTATTTTGATGTCGAAGCTGAATTTTGAAACAGCTTCATGTGGTCCCAGTTCATGACTGATGTTAAAGCTTTATAGCAGGCGTCCTCGAGGGCTGCTGTAATGCAGGCTTTAGAGGTTTCCTTGCTCCAGCACAGATGATTTTAATTGAAAGCTGATTAATAAGCTTTTGTTCAACTGCAATCATCATAATCAGCTGTGCTGAAGCAGGGAAACCTCTAAAACCAGGGATTGCAACATCAAGTCCTTCAACAACTATTTCAAGCTTTTTTGCTGAGAGAGACCACCTTAAAGTCGTAGGGAAATAACATTTAAATGTCAAATCATTCTGGCTTAAACATGTATATAAATGTACTCTTTATCAGTCTATATTGTCCCAAAATTTAGAAATTTTCTCGGAGGAGACTCATCCTCGACCTCTGACACAAAACTCCATAGCGTTTCTTGACGATGTCGCTTGTACGTGCTACTTGGTCCCAATGGAATTTCCCATTGGGAACCTACTAGCACCAAGATGCTAACTGGTTAGCAAGATGCTTCCGAGAAAACGGCCACAACCAAACTGGCTGGTGAACCTTCTGCCACAACAAAGAAATGCAACGGTTAATACAGCTGATATTTCATTTTTTCCTCCTCCATTTACATAAGTTACACAATAATTAATGCAAAAAAGTCACAATTTAAACAAATGGAAGGAGCAGCAAAGCAAACTGTTTGCATGTAATGTAAAGTGCATTCACTCAGTGCTTTGCTGGGGCTCCTTTTGCATGAAATATGGAAGATTCACTCAGGAGTAGAATCAGTTTAAATTCTGTGCTTTGCATTTCTATTTGTCCTCTGTGGTCTTGATTTCTACTTAACTGCAACATTTCTTTATTTTAAAATAAGAAATTTAGACTACTGAGCAATATTACAATAATGTTGTCCTTAGCCCAGGTAAGGACAGAAAACACTCCTGAAAGTCAGGAGGGGCTTCACTCATGTGACTGTTGCAGGGGGCGCTAATAAGGATCGGAACTGTGAAGCCTTACAAATCTCCCCAAAGAGTTTAAATTGGTTATAATCCTTTTAAAGTTGGATTTATCCCAATTCTTCTTTTTGTGACAGTTTATCCTCCCACTTAACTTTCCATTTAATTGCATGCATACACTACTCGATGAATAGCCAGCTTTCTCAGCAGCGACTTTCTGTGGCTTGGCTCTGTCCATGGCCACATCTTTATAAAACACCTCTTAAAATAAATCATGTAATTTAGTGTTTTCTTAACTAAAAAAAGGATAAATGCCTTAATATAAACACTTGAGATACTAAAAGAAATGGTAATTTGGAGGATATTTGAGGCGCACTTTAATCATCTCTTTGTAGCTCCGATCATCATGCAGTTAAAATAAAATTGAAAGATTATTAGCAGACTAATTTACGGAAGAGGATTAGGGCCACTGAAAAAAAAAAGTTAACTGATTTTTTTAATTTTATTTCAGTTTAGTATGGGAATTCTGACTTTAATCTCAGACTTCTGACTTTTTTTCTCAAAATTCTAATTCTGACTTTATTTCCTCAAAATTCTGACTTTATTTCCTCAAAATTCTGACTTTATTTCCTCAAAATTCTGACTTTATTTCCTCAAAATTCTGACTTTATTTCTCAAAATTCTGACTTTATTCCTCAAAGTTCTGACTTTATTTTCTCAAAGTTCTGACTTTATTTTCTCAAAGTTCTGACTTTATTTCCTCAAAGTTCTGACTTTATTTCCTCAAAGTTCTGACTTTATTTCCTCAAAGTTCTGACTTTATTTTCTCAAAGTTCTGACTTTATTTCCTCAAAGTTCTGACTTTATTTCCTCAAAGTTCTGACTTTATTTCCTCAAAGTTCTGACTTTATTTCCTCAAAATTCTGACTTTATTTCCTCAAAGTTCTGACTTTATTTCCTCAAAGTTCTGACTTTATTTCCTCAAAGTTCTGACTTTATTTCCTCAAAGTTCTGACTTTATTCCCTCAAAGTTCTGACTTTATTCCCTCAAAGTTCTGACTTTATTTCCTCAAAGTTCTGACTTTATTTCCTCAAAGTTCTGACTTTATTTCCTCAAAGTTCTGACTTTATTTCCTCAAAGTTCTGACTTTATTTCCTCAAAGTTCTGACTTTATTTCCTCAAAATTCTGACTGTATTTCCTCAAAATTCTGACTGTATTTCCTCAAAATTCTGACTTTATTTCCTCAAAGTTCTGACTGTATTTCCTCAAAATTCTGACTGTATTTCCTCAAAATTCTGACTGTATTTCCTCAAAATTCTGACTGTATTTCCTCAAAATTCTGACTGTATTTCCTCAAAATTCTGACTGTATTTCCTCAAAATTCTGACTGTATTTCCTCAAAATTCTGACTGTATTTCCTCAAAATTCTGACTTTATTTCCTCAAAATTCTGACTTTATTTCCTCAAAATTCTGACTTTATTTCCTCAAAATTCTGACTTTATTTCCTCAAAATTCTGACTTTATTTCCTCAAAATTCTGACTTTATTTCCTCAAAATTCTGACTTTATTTCCTCAAAATTCTGACTTTATTTCCTCAATTCTGACTTTTTTTCTCAGAATTCTGAGAAAAAAAGTCAGAATTGAGGGACAAAAGTCAGAATTCTGCCTTTTTTCCATACTAAACTCAAATAAAACTTAAAAATCAGTTAACTTTTTTTTTTCAGTGGCCCTAATCCTCTTCCGTACTAATTAGTGCATTACTCTTCTACCTTTAAGACGACAGAAATATTGTTTAGACAAGGAGACTTTCCACTAGAGCCAAATTATTAATTGTGATTAAATGATTATTGAAATAGTCGTTAATTGGATTATAGACTTCAAAATATCCCCACAGCTGACGGAGTGACCCACTTAGAGCAGTGATATCAAAATAGTAAAAAAAATATGTATATATTAACAGTTTGCATTTAAGAAAAAAAAAAAAAAGTTTTCATCCATCAATATGCTCTATCCAGAACTCCTCAAGTGAAAAAGTTTTTGTTTCACCTGTTTTAATTTTATTTAAAAACCTTCTTTAAGGAGACTTTGGCTCTCCAATTATTAATCAAGCAAAAAAATAATCGACGGATTATTTTCCACCACAATAAAGTCAACATTGCTGCTTTAAATCCTAAGCAATCAATCTGTTATGAAAGGGTTGAAATGTTGCTGGTAATTGAGCGCTGCCTACTCAGGTATACTCCTCCTAACCCCATTTAAAATAGCTTTACGTAGAGATCCAAAAGCTATTAAAACGTTTGTCTCTCAGCGTGGCATCTCCTGTTCTTCCGGCTCATGTTGAATGAGGTGTACTGTTGGTTTTGAGCCTCTTTGTGCTCTAAAGTAGTTTGTTTCTGCTGCTGGGTGGACCTGTTGTTGCAGCAGCAGAGCTAATGAGCCACAGCAGACTTATGGACCTGTTTGCTGCCTTCTGGGCTCACCGTGTTCAGCTCATGTTTTCTTTTTCTCCTGCTCAGACTTTTATTACGTCTCCTCGGCAGGAAACAACCCGGCGGTGCGTAGTGAAGAGCTGATATGATTTAATCCCTTCGCAGGTGCTGTTGGCTACATGGGAACAAGTGCCTTCGTGAGGAAGATCTACACAAATGTGAAAATCGACTAAGAAGCAGAGCGGCTACACGGGGAGTTAATGGATTCACCTACGTGTTCTGAAAGACGGCAGGCACAAGTCATCCTTTCTTTTCCTTCTTGCAGAGAGACTGTGGGAATCTCACTTCTTTGTACAAAACTTCTTTTCTCTCTCCATTTTTCTGAATGAATTACGACACCGTGTCTTTAAGAGGAAATCTGAGGAGATGTTAAACCCAAGGTTTCATTTTAAATCAGTTGCTTTATTGAGGTTGGGGTGAATGTTTAAAGCAGACTCCTCCTTCCCGACCCAGTCCCAGCTGAGACTACACGATGTACATTGACGGAGTAGCATAGCTCTCTTCAGTGAAGAGGCCGGAGCGTTCAGAAAGCCGTGGTTCTGTTGCGTCAGAATTTTCAGGAGCCGGGTTCGACTTATTTCTGTTTTCTTGGAAGTCGCTCCAAAATGTTGTTGCTCCACCGTAGTTTCTTTTACTTTCACTGACCCCCCCCCCCCCCCCCCCCCCCCCCCCCTCCCCTCGGCTCATTTCGATGGTCTAACTCCTGCTCCGGAAGCGGTCCATCCAGTCGCTGAGATTTTAGTCCCGCTGTCGGGTTTCAGCAGCCGAGGTGCAGCAAGAACTGATTTCTTTTTTTAAAATGGCTGTTTGATGTGATCCCATTTCCAGGTTTAGTCTTGTTTTCTAAATGTTTGGGTTGAATTAAGTCTACATGTAAAGATAATATATGGATGGGGTGGCGTGTATATAACCTTGATAATGTACCTTTAGATGTAGGACCCAGATGTATTTTCGTTGTACAGTTTTACTACAGGGTGCGTTTTTTTTCTTTTTAAATGAATCCTTTCGTTTTTTTTTTCTTAGTTCGGTGCTTGGGGTGGGGGCCGGTGGGCGCTGCAACGGCTCGCCTGAAACTGCATGAAGTTTTCACGTTAAAACCATCTCATCTGCCTCCATTCTTCCGTTTTTAAAACAAAATCAAATTTTTTTTCCACTTCGTTTGTTTTTAGGGCTTTTTGTTTTTTTTTGGGATAAAGCTGGCGTTCATTTTATCTGAAGGAACAAGGCGATGCGTCGTTTTTTTGCAAACATACTGTACAAAGTAAAGTTTATGTACACCTAAAACTAGATGTTTTCATCACCACACTGTGCTGCAGAGTGTTTCTGATGCCCCCCCACCATCATTTTTCTGTAAATACAGTATGTACCCTACTTGTATGAGAAGTGGCAAACGCCTTTTTTTTTTTTTTTTTCTAATTTCCAGTTCTCTCCCACTCTGGTTGATTTTGGCACTTCATGTTGTGTACCAATGTCAGACATTTTGAACCTGCATATTAACTCGCTGTAAAAAGAAAATAAACATGTTTATGTACAGGGGTCATTCAGTGTGTTTATTATCTGTAGACGGTGCATCATAGTGCGACTTAAAATTAAAATCAAAGAGGTAGAAAACACAAAATGGTCCAAAGGATTTATTAGTGAACTGCAAACTAAGATCAGAGGCTTTAATCGTCTCTACTTTCAGGCTGTTGTGAACTCAGTTGACCTTCTCGAAGTACTCCTTTGATCCTTCAGGGGTTGGTTTGATCTGAAAAGGAAGGAAATAAGAATGAGACACCAATGATTTATATTGTATAACTGAGGCGTATAGGAAAACAATTTGTTCAAATACTGTTTGATCTTATGAGACCAGGTTTCTATAAGGTAATTAGTCAATTTTAAATCCTTAGTACCTACCATGGTCCTGCCACCACCGTGTTTATGTGCATAGTGTGGACACACTATGCACATAAACACGGTGGGGATGTTTTTCTTTAGCAGGCGTTGAATCGGGACTTTTCCTAAATAAAACTAGCTAAAGAGAGCAGAACTACAGTGGATGTATATTAGGGGTGGAACTGTTCACAAAATCCACGGTTCGGTTTACGGTTTCGTGGTCATGGTTTTAAGTTCGGTATATGTTGATTGTTACCCTGAAATCCCATAAAAAAAATAATGAAATTAATGAAAAAAAAAAATGAATTGGAATAATTTTTAATGATCCATGGATCATTTCCGCATGTTTTGCTCCTTTGAATTTAATCATCTGGCGCATGCCCTCTATGATCTCCAAGGGACTCGGAGCGGACGGGAGCCACAGCGGAGGCTGTAGGCTTTGCTTTGTGCAGGTGGTCTGGTACGTCATCGTAGGTCACTCTAAATGCAAAGTGGTCCCATACAGCAGACCTATAAAGTGCTGCTGGCGCGTCTTCCAACTCCTGTTCTTTCCCACTCGCCATACCCACACAATTCTCCACAACAGCTGATTTTTTTCTGCTACACCCGGCTACACTGCTTCTTCTTGTTTACTACTGGTGGTTGGCTTTGGTCGCAGTACCGCCACCTTCTGCTCTGGAGTGTAAACGCCTCGCCTATGACCAAAAAGGAGCAGCGCATGAACCGAATGCAACACACGTGAATCGAACGGTTCGGACGGTTTTCATAAACCGTTCCATCCCTAATAAACAAGGTGGTGGCAGGACCATGCTGTGGGGATGTTTTTCTTTAGCAGACATGGATTCAGGACTTTCCAAAATAAAAAAAACAGCTAAAGAGAGCAGAACTAGTTCACATTCCAGCCTGCAGAGCTACAGTGAATGTAGAACAGTCCAATCAAAGGTCAGAGTTAACGCCAACACATAGCTGCTTAGCTTCTCTAACATGAATCAACTTAAGAAATGTGCCAAAGAACATCCATTCATTATCTGACACGCTTGTCCTGAGTTGGGTCGCGAGGGGTGCTTGTGCCTATCTCCAACTGTCAATGGGCGAGAGGCGGGGTCCACCCTGGACAGGTCGCCAGTCCATCGCAGGTGCCAAAGAACAATGGGGACCTATTCCAGTCTCACTGTCTAGAGTTTAAAGGTTTCTGCAGGTGGAACTGAGGAACATGGTTCCCTCTCAGGGGCTGCAGCAGCAACCACACTCAAGCCTGGTTTTTCCTTCCTCCTAAAATGTTTATTTTACAGATGTTTGTATCCATACCTTGACCTGCTGCAGAAGGAAAATAACAAACCAGTCCAGTTAAAGTGAGGAAAACCAACACCCCCCTATTTTGTAAGTTCTCCCACTTAGAAATCATGGAGGCGTCTGTAATTTTCATTGAAGGTATAGCAATTTTTTTTTTTTTTTTTTTTACAATGGACATGCAGCTATGATGACAATTTTCCTCACTATGTGTAACCGACCTGGAAATTAGGTCCTGCTTTCATTAATTGCATTTCCAATGTAGCAAAATGGAGTATGGAGAGTTTCAGCTAGCGCACAGATCCATGCACGATAGTGAGCACCAGGTTATAGTAAAGTCCTTTGACTATTGACAAAAAAAGCTGTGAAAAACAGAAATCCTGGAGTGAAAAAGGCAAGATTGTGGCTAATGCAAGAAAAAATTTATTTAAATTTTGGGCGAAATGATTCAGCTGTTGAGGACATTTACATTAAAACAAAGGGTCCGTACCATGTTGCATCATGTTTAAAAAAAAAAAAAAAAGGTTTTACAAATAAAGAACTGATAAGAATTTGTTATATGATAAACCAAACAGTGGTTTTGATTTACTAAAAACACAAAGCAGATGTTTTCTTGCCGCTTTTGCTACAGAATTAGATGCATAACTGAAGGAATAGAGTCATCAGGGTGTGTTGCATGAAATCATCATATTAAACACATCGAAGCTCTTATGCAGTTCATTTCCACTGCATAATGCTCTCCATTAGAACATCCTCACATAAGCATGAACTAGAAAATACAAGTTAGCAGGATCTGCTAACATACAAAGTAATGAACTCAGCTTATTAAAAGCTTAAAGCAACAGGTTTAGCGGCCTTTAGGAAACTAACAACATGGTACTGTTGCAAATTAAACTTATCTGGTGTTTTGGTTTCAGATAGCAGACCGTTTTGGACCAGCAGGTTTAAAAGTCCTCGAGTTAATGCTAAAGATGAGGAAATATTAACTCCTCTAAATTAGATCCTACAGACAACCAAAAATATCATTTCATGTCTGAAATGAACCTGATAGTTGGCTTATAAATAGCAGATTTAAGAAGATCCTAACCATTTGTAGTGACCAAGTTTGTGGCCCAAATGACAAATTTGAAAAACAACAAGACAGGAAAAAAGTCACAAGTGACTTTTTTGAGAAAAGAAAAAAAAAAAAAAAGTCACCAGAGGGTCTAAAAAGCAGCTAAATATAGCAACAAAGTCGCTAGGTTGACGATACAGTTGCAGCTTCTCTTTTTGTTTTTTCTATAGGGGGCAGGCCTATGCTGAAGGCATATGACGACACACACAAAAAAAAAAGAAGAAATTTCGGGCTCAAGTTTGGCTTTCAAAAAGATTCAAACTACGGATGTGCAATACAATACTGATAAATGAAATTAGTCTGGGATCAGCCAAAAAATGTATATCCGAACAGATCGTAATTTTCCCTCTGGGATTATTAAAGTATTTCTGATTCTGATTCTCCCTTTAAAATTTATGGTATGGGAAAGCTCACTAACACTTGATTTTCTTTAAAGTTTAATTAACTCTGGAGAATAAGAAATATCTCTTGTTTTATTTAATAGGGTGGGATGATAGAAAAGGCTTAATTAAAGCTACAGTGTGTAATTTTCAGCGACATCTAACGTCCAGACTGCAGACCGCAGCAACATGAACATCTCCCCCCCACCGCTTCTCCCCCCCAACAGTACGGCGAGCGTTACGGGACAAAATGTCTTCCACGACGTCGGAATCACCTACCTTCTCAAGTGATGAGGTTTGTTTACATAGATAATTTTACAGATAGTATTTCATTAGTCTGTGTAGGGTATAGATTTCATGTAGACTTTAGATAATAAATATACCCGTTATTTTTTCTACGTCGTTGTGACATTTTGGTGAGCTGCTTTGCATGGTGATATAAACAGACGAAGGAATTGTAGTCATTAGTTTAACAGCGAGATTGTGTTCGCTAGAAGAATATATATTCCCCGTTTACAGAGTCCAAGTCTTGTTTGTGGCACGGGGGTTACAAGGCGAGGAAGAGGGAGAGGAAGAGGGCGAGGGCGTGCAGCTAGGGCCAGGCGAGGGAGGGGTGCCAGCGGGGTGACTAGAGCAGAGGAGGAAAGGCTTGAAGATCTCCAAAGGAGCCGGAGAGAAGTAACCGAGGTATATATCCAGAAAATTATTTTACAGAAAATTACTGAATCATTACCTGTGAAACGTCAGGGACGTTGCTGAATAAGTATACTGGAGAGTAACAGCATCATCACGCAGCATGTTATTGTTTTAGACAGGTCTGAGCATCCTGTACTCCAAAAACTGCAGTGATATTAGACAATTGTGTGTGTAGGATTAATTACCTGTCCAAGAGAAAACTGGCAACTTGAGCGTCACTTTGAAAACCTTTTTCCTCCATCAGTGACTTCCATCGTGTAAATGCCGTGCCAATGTTGATCCGTGTTTTTTGCCGTTTCTTCTCACGCTTGCGTTTATTCTCGTCGTGTTTCCGCTTCTTAGATGACGGGGGTTCGGTGTCCGCCGCTTTTCGTTGTGATACAGAGTAGGCATGATCCTCCATTCGTCTGATGTTTGGCCACACAGTGCCAAACAGTTTGCAAAGTCACTCACGCCTGCCGCCTTGTTCACCTTTCTTGTTACTGAGGCGCAGTATACCTGCTTCTTCTTCTTCTTTGGTTTCAGGCAGACTAAACGCTTCTCAGGCATAATACTGCCATCTACTGTTCAGTACCGTCTCAGTTAATCTCTCTCAACTTGCCGTAGTTATTTTCGAGCGTAATGGGAGATCTCGCAATCGCTAGTTTGTTGCCTCTGCGCTTGCCGTAGCGCAAAGATGTCTGCCCCCATGGCTGCGAGACCCGCTCCTATGTAATTATAAATAACGAATTCTAAGGCAACGCAAATATTATGGTTAAAAGGCTGAGCTCGTAGGTGATGATAAATAACATAGTTATGTATAATATATTAAATTTCTGACTTTATATCCCTGTAATTATTACACACTGTAGCTTTAAGTAATAAAACTATACACGAGTCATGCCGATATTGTATCAGGTCAATATCCAATCAGAAATGGAAAAAGTTGTATGAGGACACCGCTAATTAAAACACCTCCAACCTTCAGGTCCAGTTAAATAATCCAAAAACTCCAGTTTTTGCAAATGAGAGGAAAATCGAAGCGTTTCGCAATAATAAATCGGATGAAGCTGGAGGCAACAGCATCATTTTTTGGTGCGTTCTCTGATACTCACCGTTGGAGACTCCGGGGTCCAGCTGGCCGGACAAACCTCCCCGTGCGTCTCGACGAACTGGAACGCCCTCACCAAACGCAGGGTCTCTTCAACGCAGCGTCCGACCGGCAGGTCGTTCACACTCATGTGTTTCACCACGCCGTTTGGGTCAATGATGAACAAGCCCCTGAAGCACAAATGGCAGGTTAATGGAAGACAGCTGGCATTCTGTAATAACCTTAAAGAAGTTTTTTTTATTTTTTTTTATTTAACCCTTTGACTTTCGAAATCACACCTACATAGCTGAGTGTGTTATGTAGACAAACACAATAGCAATACTTTTTAAGCTGACCCCTTCATTTTGTGCATTCCTTAGAGGGTAGTGATGTCCCAATTCCCCTTTGTATGTAGAACTAATGGACATAAGGGGTAGAGGGCATAAATCTGGCCCCTTAAAAGAAAAGGTCATATTCAGAATTCAAACTTCTGAAAGTACTTTAAACGTGAAATTATTACATCCTGTTCAATAAATGCTAAGTGTTTTTAATTAAGAGTAATTTCATTTGAATGCGCTTTCCTGGAGGCATCCATGTTTGTCAAAGAACACTACTGCCACCTACTGGTTTGTGACGTCACGGTGCGGTATCGGCTGTTGATCAAGTCCCAGTGCTGTATCTGGTGTTTGTCACAACGCGCTATTATCCAAGTCATCTGGAAAACATTCTTCTTCTAAATGTTGGCTACATATTACAGGTTTTTTCTCTGGCCAGAAGTTCGATGGCAAATCCTCCCTCTTCAAGTTGGCGATCCAACGACCAACCCGTCCGTGGAGGATCAGGAATCGAGAAGGTCAATTAACTCTTTTTTTTCACTTTTACCCAATGTATTCCAGCATCCAGCTGCCATGCACGTGGGCATTGTCAGTTTCACTATAGCTCTGGCGAATTTCAATGGTGAATAGGGCTGGGTATTTTCGCAAAAGTCTCAAATTATATTTTGATTAATACAGTTCTAAATCGATTCAATCTGTTTTTACAATAATGAAAGTGGTTCAACTGCATTTCAAAAATGTTTAAGTATTTTATTTTTTTCCTGTCATATTAAACACCAAGTGCAAACTTGTAAATCAGACAGTTTAAACTTGAGATGTGAACAAAAATGTCTCAAAACTGCAAACTTATTTGTGAAAAGTGAAAAAGTGAAGCCTCAATCGCAGCTGCGATAATAACCACTGCAGCTGCGAGCTGCATTATCTTCACTGCACAAACCGTATTTGCAGCGTTATCTGTAACAACTACAGGGTTTTTTCTGGTCAGCCCCCATTTGTTAATGTCTTCAGTCGACCTATTGACTATATTTGCAGCTGTCTGGCTTGAAGTAATCTTGAGTGCATCTTTCCTGCTAATTTGAATGTGAACGTCACGCACGTCACTAACTAATCGATCTCATTCCCTAGAGATCGATTTTGCAAAGATGTAAAGGAATCGATCCAAAATCGTTTTTTTTTTACCCCAATGGTGAAGTCCTCTGGGAATCTTCCAATAATTGTTACTGATTGCAGATGTGTCTAGTAGTTCCCATTGATTTTGCTTGTAAAGCGGGTAGAATGGCGCTAGGCTTACCGCACCGTGACGTCACTGCTGGAAGATGGCAGGAGGGAGGGGTTACTACATTTGGGCAAAAATGGCCGCTCCAGGACTCTGTGATCACGACCAAAATTATTATTTTTATTTTTTTACTGATTAACGCTAAATTCATTAAATCATCGCGAACGTATTAGTTTTAGGTATAAATATTGACCCATTGATCATTCTATGCCGACTGAACTTTTCCTTTAAAAAGGAGAAATTTCAGATGCTGACATGGTTATTAGTATATTTATTACACACAAAAATGTCAGCCAGGTTTAATAATCACTTTTAAAGACTAATCATACCTAATAAAGGAAAACGATAGTTAACCGAGCTCAAATTAAATCCCTTTCTACAATTTCAGACTCAATGGTGGTTGTTTTAATGAGAAAAAAAAAAAAAAAAAAAGCTTTGTCTCCTCTTTCATGGTGGCACATATCTGACGCATGTGTAGTAAATACACCGTCCTTTATGTACCTAATTCCTACTGAAGATTGTTAAGTCCTAACCACTGCTGCGTGTGTGGGCAGTGGGTGAAAGTAGGGGTGTATTGCGATTGTATCCTAGCATACAGACGCTGTTAAAACTTTGTGGAGCCATATGTTGAAGAAAATCTCATTTATCAGCTTTACACGTTTAGAGACACCATTGCAATATGGGTTCCTACAGCATAAGGCAAGTTAAATTCAAGACTTTTTAAGACTTTTTAATGCCACTTGAAATAAAAATGTAAGACCAAATTCACAAGAAACACAAGAAAAACCTGCTTGCGACAACTTAACCCAAAGGTTTATTTTAACATAAACCACTGCACTAATGTTTCAAATTTTAAAAGCTTCCCATACAGGAAGAAAGCTAAAAACACACAAATGACAGATATATTTGAACAATTATTGAACTGAATTCACAAACTTTGTTTTAGCAGGGAACAAAACAAATCAGTTTTAAAGCCCCAACATAACCAGTGCTAAGTCTTTTTTGCAGCTATTTTTCTTTGTATGGTTTTCTTAGTATGTTTGATTTGGTGATAAGTGGAGGCGTTGCAGAGACAAGGGTGGAACTAAACTGAGAAATACCGGCTGTTTCTCTGTAACTCCATTTTGACGCTTTGTGTTTCGTGCTTCGCATGTGCGACTCCACTGCCTTAATTCCCATTGTTCTGAGCTTGAATGACTTCTTGCACTAAATCCACTGTTCCTCATGTATGTTCCCTGGTTTTAGCCGTGGAGAAAACTCTTGGCTGGAGACAATTTTGGTTACATTTACACTTGCTCATATTTTCCAGACAAAAAGTTAATGGTGCATCTCCCAAATGTCCCGGCCGCAACAACGCTTTTATTGGTTCCGCTATCGGGACGGAACCAATAATGGCGAACCGTTATTTTTTTAAATAAAATAAAACAAGGTCAATTATAACGTTTTATTTAGATTACAAAAATAAATCGTAATAAAAAAAATCCTATTTATGATGTTTTAAAAATTAAGACGTACGAAAGACTGATTTAAGACATTTTAATACCAATTAAGGCCTTAATTTTATTTAGAAGAATAAAATGCAGTTTTAGACTTTTTAAGGACCCGTGGGAACCCTGATCAAACTTAGGATGTATATTTAAATTAATAGGATTGGACGTCCTAACCTCAGTGCGATGCCCGGGCCCTCCAGAAGCACCCCGTAGTCCCTGGAGATCTGCTTGTTGAGGTCTGACAGTAGAGGGATGTGGATATGTCCTAAACCTCCAGCCTGGAAAATCAAACCCGAAACATTAACCTTTAACACAGACATACAGCTGCAGATCCAGATTTACCTGCATTTCTTTTTTTACATTCTTTATTTAAGAATGTAATAAATCCAACATATATACAAAGGTATCTTCATATATGCAACTACAGAGAACATCAAACCCAAAAGTAGTGGAGAAAAAATAAAATACAATAAAATAAATAAAGTAAAAAGGAATGGGACTCAGCAAACATTCGAATCCGTTTCAGCAACTGACAGTTCTTAGAGGGGTCTTCATTAGCTCCCACAAACGGGAGGTGTCTATGTCTAGTGTACCATAAAAGAGGGGAAATATAAACAACCGGCCCTGATATAATTTTTTTAGCATATGAGGCTCTTTATCTGTGTGGCCATCCGAAGTAGTCAATAGCTGGGGCCCACACTTCCAAGAATATGTCCATTTTCACATGAAGTTATGCTGTCATCTTCTCCATTTTATACCCATTCTTCACCCTTTCTTGCCGTTGTTGAAGGGTTGGGGGCAGAGGTTTAAGCCAAGACAGAGTTATCATTTTCCATGCTACTAATAGCAGAATCTGTAGTAATTGGGCTTCCCTTTTCCCAATATTTTCTTTTGGGATCAAGCCTAATATACAGTACAGCGGGTTCAGTGGTAAAGCAAACATAAGTATTCTTTTAATTTCTGTCTGGCTCCCTTGCCAAAATGGGAATCAGTACTGGACAGTTCCAAAAAATGTGAGTGTGGTCCCCAATCTGATTACAGTTCCTCCAGCATAAATTTGAGACATGTCTGTAATATTTTGAGATACTAAAAGGAGTTTTAAAACATCTCATTCTTAATTTCCAGTTGAATTCTTTCCATCCTGGGCTGTGGGTAATCTTAAAACCTTTTTCTGAAAGATTTACAGGTGCTGGTCATAAAATTAGAATATCATGAAAAAGTAGATTGATTTCAGTAATTCCATTTAAAAAGTGAAACTTGTATATTATATTCATACATTACATACAAACTCATATATTTCAGATGTTTATTTTGTTTAATTTTGATGATTACAAATGACAACAAATGAAAATCTCAAATTCATCATATCAGAAAATTAGAATATTACTGAAGACCAATAAAAACAAAGGATTTATAGAAATGTTGGCCAACTGAAAAGTATGAACATGAAAAGTATGAGCATGTACAGCACTCAGTATTTAGTTGGGCCTCCTTTGGCCTGTATTACTGCAGCAATGCGGCGTGGCATGGAGTCGATCAGTCTGTGGCACTGCTCAGGTGTTATGATAGCCCAGGTTGCTCTAATAGTGGCTTTTAGCTCTTCTGAATTGTTGGGTCTGGTGTATTGCATCTTCTTCTTCACAATACCCCATAGATTTTCTATGGGGTTAAGGTCAGGAGAGTTTGCTGGCCAATTAAGAACAGGGATACCATGGTCCTTCAACCAGGTACTGGTAGCTTTGGCACTGTGTGCAGGTGCCAAGTCCTGTTGGAAAATGAAATCTGCATCTCCAAAAAGTTGGTCAGCTGCAGGAAGCATGAAGTGCTCTAAAACTTCCTGGTATGTGGCTGCGTTGACCCTGGACCTCAGAAAACACAATGGACCAACACCAGCAGATGACATGGCACCCCAAACCATCACTGACTGTGGAAACTTTACACTGGACTTCAAGCAACGTGGATGAAGTGCCTCTCTTCTTTTCCTCCAGACTCTGGGACCTTGATTTCCAAAGGAAATGCAAAATTTACTTTCATCAGAGAACATGACTTTGGACCACTCACCAGCAGTCCAGTCCTGTTTCTCTTTAGCCCAGGCAAGACGCTTCTGACGCTGTCTGTGGTTCAAGAGTGGCTTGACACAAGGAATGCGACAGCAGAAACCCATGTCTTTCATACGTCTGTGTGTGGTGGTTCTTGAAGCACTCACTCCAGCTGCAGTCCACTCTTTGTGAATCTCCCCCACATTTTTGAATGGGTTTTGTTTCACAATCCTCTCCAGGGTGCGGTTATCTCTCTTGCTTGTACACTTTTTTCGACCACATCTTTTCCTTCCCTTCGCCTCTCTATTAATGTGCTTGGACACTGAGCTCTGTGAACAGCCAGCCTCTTTAGCGATGACCTTTTGTGTCTTGCCCTCCTTGTGCAAGGTGTCGATGGTCGTCTTTTGGACAACTGTCAAGTCAGCAGTCTTCCCCATGATTGTGTAGCCTATAGAACTAGACTGAAAGACCATTTAAAGGCTTTTGCAGGTGGTTTGAGTTAATTAGCTGATTAGAGTGTGGCACCAGGGGCCATCAATTTTGAACCTTTTCACAATATTCTAATTTTCTGATATGATGAATTTGAGATTTTCATTTGTTGTCATTTGTAATCATCAAAATTAAACAAAATAAACATCTGAAATATATGAGTTTGTATGTAATGTATGAATATAATATACAAGTTTCACTTTTTAAATGGAATTACTGAAATCAATCTACTTTTTCATGATATTCTAATTTTATGACCAGCACCTGTACCTGCATTTCACATGAAATCCCTCAAACATTCTACAGTCCAACACTGAATCAAGCTTTGCTCTTGTTTTTTTTTGGAATGATTGTGTTCACCTTTCGTGGCGTGTTGATCCAGGCCAGGTGGGTGAAGTGAGAATCCACAGACACTCCCACCACCTCGCAGTTGATGTCGTGAAACTCGCTGGCCTTGTCGCTGAACGAAATGATCTCCGTCGGGCAAACAAACGTACTGCAGAGACAAAGAGAACAGAAGCCTCTTTAAGATCCTTTAAGATCCTAACTCATCTCTCCATGTCGATTTGAGGTAAAAGTCAACGTTCTCCCGCTGTACCTAATCTGCTTAGTGCAATGCACTGGTAGCAATGAAACAGACCCTCAGAATGATGCTGCCGACACCGTATGCCAGAGGTCACGGACCCAACCGGATTTAAAACCTGAATTACCGCATGTTGTCCGACGACAGTGTCTAAATGCGACTTGCGCCGTTTCTCCTGTTAATACGGTAAAAGCCCTCCAGAGCGTCCGGAACCAGACTACACATGATCCAAATGAGCCAATGAGCTGCTTTCAGTCTGGGTTGCTGCTGCTGCTACTTTTAGACACAGCAGGCAAACCTGCGACAAGCCGGGCGATGGGAAAGAAGGAGAAGACGATGAGAAAAAGAGAGCAGAGAATGTGTGGACTGCTGGAAGAACTGCGGTGAACCGGTGAAAGAAAAGTGAAATGGTGCTCAAAGATGACCCTGCACATTTAGAGGATGTTTGGCTCAACCTGCTGCTGTGAAGCAGGATTCTCCACCATGAACAGATTCAACAATAAATCTGGATCCAGGCTCAGAATGAGCTCCTTGATATGTGCTTTAGAATGGCTTAGTCTCCATTCAAACCCAGGTTTAAAGCCTTGCAGGGCAGCCTAAAGCCCACTGCCAACATTAAGACAGAAAAAAAGTAATAAAATTCAGTTCAGGTTTTTTATAAAATATGTGAATCAGGAAATTGTCTATATACCAAACTGAATGATTGTTGTTCTCTACTTCAAAAACAATTTAGATTTTAAAATGGGAAAATGTTCTATTCCTTTATATTTTTTAATAAAAAAATTAAATGTATAACATGGATGCATAAATGCCTAAATTTTATTTCAGTGTTAAATTTTGTTTAGAGTGACGGATTACAATTAAAAATGTCTCCGGCGCTTTACGGGTTGATTATTTTCTTTAATCGGATGCTGATTATTAATTGGTTACCTCTGCCGTATGCCAATGATTTCCAACCAGGGGCACTATTACCCAAACTGGTCAATCAATGCATTGCAGGGGGTACGTGAAAACAATAAATACTTTACTTCCCAGATACAAGAAATACAATAACATAGGGGTGGGGTGTGTTTTGCTCTTTAAGGACCCAGATGCAAAATTAAATGAATTAAAAAGATAAAAAGAAAATGTCCTAACCAACATTTACATGAAAGGCTAAAGTGGGAATTAGCGCTGTGCACCTGCACTAGTTCTCTGCAAGCGAGAGCGGGGACGCAGGGGCCAAGAGAAAGATCAGAAGAGGTGAAGTGTTTCATTAACACACAGCAAACGATGAAAACAAAGTAAAAATGAAAGTGAATTTCAATATTATTTTGTTAATTTTTTTCCTGATTGGTCAAGTTTAGATGTGTGTATAAGGTACTTTATCAGAAGTGCTCTATTTTTTTTATTTTGTATTTGTTTCAGTACTTAATGGCACACTATGCAACATGTTTCAGTTAATTAATGTGTTCCATATCGTTTTGGATGATTAAATGAGTCATTTCAGGTTGAACAAAGGTTTTCTCGGCCGCCCTGGTGGTCTGTGGGGGAAACACCGCACTTGCAACTGCAGGAGCACCGACCCGCACCCACAGGCTCAGAAGTCTCGCGAGAGTCAGTCTTGCTTTACGGCGAGAACTGCTACACGCCCCCAGTTAAAAGCATGCTCGTTGCTAGCACAGTGGCGATCTTTGTGCAGCGCTGCTTTCACACCGGACGCAGCAAAAGCAGCAAAATCGCGTCTGCTGCTTCATTTTTGCTGCTTGTACCAGTTAGTTCTGACGCGCGGCTGAAGCAGCTTTGCTGCTCTGGCTGCGCGGTGCAAAAGTGTGTCTGACGCGCGTTGGGCGGAGCTTCACTATCCTTTCTCTGCCTTGCAGCTATATTTGCTGTGATCAGTGGGAATAAAGTAGTTTTAATATGTGTTTAAGTGAGAAAATACACCTGAAAACGTAATCGGTGCAGTCAGTTCATTCAGATTATTATCCTGCCTTCAATATTTTTTCTGTCGGAGCCGCTCAGACCCCCACATACCAGCGGTGCGCTGACAGAAGGGATCCCTTCATCAGCAGCCTCTGGCCGGCTCGCCTCCTCGCGGTTCACCGCGGCAGCTGGTAGGTGTTTTTCATCTAAATAATCCAAACTGCAGGCAGCAGGATAATAAAAGCGAACGTAGCATTAAACGCGCCCGACGCGCTGCTTCAGCTGCTCAGACGCGCTGCGGGACCTTTTGCTGCACCTTGACGCGCGTCAACCATTGACTTTGCATGTAAACTCGCTGCTTCTGTCGCGCCAGCTACGTCCAGTGTGAACGCAGCATTAGTCATTCGCTGCTAAGCTCAAAACAACCGCGCCTGGCTTGACGGAGAAACCAGGAGAACAGCTGTGCATATTTACGACAGTGCACTTTTACTTTCGCCCTCTGGGGGGAGCCTCGCTGGAAAATCAACACCGGTTGCATAGTGTACCTTTAATTTCCAGGCAACATATTTATGTTATTTTTTATTCAAATTAAAACTAATTAAATTTCTCAGCATTACATGTTCAAGTTAAGGAAACTAAAATATTTTACATTTTATCATCAGTTGTACTTTCCATTTTTGGAAAATAAAAAATTTGACCTAGCGGGTATTCATTTTATGATAAATTGGCTAAGGGGGGTAGACAAGTCAAAAAAGGTTGGTAACCACTGCCGTATGCAACAGTCGTTACGGAGATAAATAGATTTTAAAACCTTTAGTTTCTTCTTAACATTTTTATTGTCACTGTGGCCAGTTTCCCTGATTGATGAACTCAGTAAAGGCGGTTAAACACAAAACATTTTCTAAGGTCTATATGACCCTGTCTGAATAATTCTCTGTGTGGATCACACCTAAACAAGTTCCTTGTTTTTAAATTTAAAAAATATCTAAAACATCTGATGAATTGTGATGCAAAAGATGAGGGAATTATAAAGTTCTCACCATCTCTGCATCTTTACATCCAAAATCCATCTGTTGCTCTCAAATACTCACAAGTCCAGCGGGTAGAAGAAAAGAACGAGGTATTTGCCCTTGAAGTCAGCCAGACTCAGGTCCTTGAACTCCCCGTTGTGGACAGCTGTGGCCTTAAAGTCAGGAGCCGGCTGAGTGACGGCAGGGGCCCATCTGGAGGTGCCTGATAAACACAAGTCAAACGTCTCTTACTGGTTTAATCAGTGGAGGCTGTAGATTTCTCCAACAGCTCTTTGTTCTCCTCTTTGGACAAGCATCAGAGGAAGGCGCTGGTCGGTTTGGGCTGGAATCAGCGACAGGTTTGAATAAAACAGCGGAGAAATTTTGATTTGCAAAGAGCTGAAGTATCTGATGCATAGAAAAATCCCTCTTGCACAGCAGCTTCTAGCTAGAAAACAGTTTATAAAATCAAAATAATCACAGATAAGGATTTTTGCACCATTTTAGAATAGCTAGTACAAGAGAAATAAAAATACTTAAAAAAAAAAGTGGTGTATAAATACAAGTTAAACAGTCTTTGCTGTGTTGTACAAAAATAAAGAATTTTAGAAAACTCAAAATAAGGAAAATGGCAGCTAAATAACAAAACTAATAAAATTGTTATTCTTTGGTAGAAACCATTATCCAGATGAACAGCAGGTTAACTTAAGACAAACCCTTTGAGGAAAACTCCTTAAAATCTCCTTACAATTGGTCAAAATGCTTCATAACTCAACTTTTTCATGTTTCCAGCAGGAGAAAAACTCCTTAAATTCAAAGACTTTATGATAGACGTCACATGTTGTACATTGTAATATGAACTCTGCAGCTGGTAAATCACAGCAGTAAATTAATATAAATCATAATGTTTATTTTCTCGGTCCTAGTTTTCACCTTTGTTTTTTTCCACATATATGTTTGTGCATTTAACAGATGCTTTTTTCCCAAAGCAACTACAAAGTAGGCATTAGCATGAAAGGTCTTGGCCTTAGTTTTATTTTGAAGAATTCAATGCCTTTTAAGACTTTTTAAGGACCCGCGGGAACCCTGAATTCAGGTGATTTACCACTTGAGCTAGCCAGCCGCAGTTTATGAAAAAATAAAGCTAAAATACGTTTAATAACCAATGAAGGATGTCATGGTTCAGGAGCATTGGACTTTCATGGTGCCTCCTTTGCTCGATCATGCTGCTTTACATAGTTATGAATACATAAAATCAGGCTGACTCTGACCCTCTGGATGCTCGGGATATTGGAGTGTTTGGTCTTCAATCAGCCACAGGAAACAAGTCGCCTCTCTGATGGCTGAGCCCACAAAGAGCCTAAAAGAAGAGCTCCCATCCACATGAACGCTCCAGCAAACCTTTTTGCAGGTTTCATGCTGCCATTTGGATGACTTGCTGAGCACCTCTAGAGCGGCCGACGCTGGAGCTGGAAAATCTTAACTTTTGCAGATGCATGCTGAGCGTAAACCAATCAGAGAAGCTGATCTAGAAGCTTCCTGGGAGAAAAAAGCTACATGAAAGTCATGATTGCTTCTGCAAAGCTGTCAGCATATTTTAAATTAATACAAATATAAAGGGGATAAATTCCACTGGTTTTAAAAAGCCAGCAGAATTCTGATCATTTCATGGGTAAACTTTCAGTCATCCAGGTCATGGAAACCACAAAACAGGCTTAAATTGGAAAGTAACCGGTCCTTTCTTAAGTTCATTTCTTTAGACGTTTTCATGCCTATCCAGGAGACTCCTGGAGGTATCAAAACATCTCCAGGGGAAAAAAGCCCTTTACAAGGTGGTCATTTTAAATAAAAAAGTAAGTTTCTCTACATTTTGCTACTACTGAACAGCTGAAGCATCTAACTGGATTATGATATCTGTGGCAGTTTAACCATCAGGATGGCTTATGAAGAATAAAGACAAGTTTTGATAAAAAAAATAAAAAAAAAGTTCAATATTTCTGCTCATCTAATTTTCTTAGACGTAGAGAATTTATTGTTATTTTGTATACAGAGAGTGTATATAAAACTAAATTAGGTTAATACAGCTTTTAGAAAGTTAATATGAGCAGCAGCTTAGCAGGGGAAAGGAACATTTCCATTCCATATAATGCAGCAGTGATCTACGGAAGAGGATTAGGGCCACTGAAAAAAAAAAAAGTTAACTGATTTTTTATTTTATTTCAGTATAGTATGGGGAAAAAGTCAGAATTCTGACTTTAATGTCAGAATTCTGACTTTTTTTATTGTCAGAATTCAGAGATTAAAGGGATAGTTCGGGATTTTTGACATGAATCTGTATGGCATCCCCATCACCAGTGTCATGCAATCCCACTGACTTACCCCTGGCAGCGTCCTGTGAGCAGAGTTCTCGTCCAGCTTTGGTCAAGCCGAAAGTAGTCCAGCAGGTTTGCTAGACCCAGCGAAATAAAAAGTTTCTCTTCCCAAAACATTATGTGTTCAAAAGAGTGATATTTTTGCATCCCAAAAACATTGTAGTGGAAAAAGTCACACGTCGTTATCACTTGGTCCTATTTTCTCTCTGTTCGTATCAGTGCGCGCCGTCATTCTGACAGCAGCTGCTGCAACTCCGACATCCTCATCAATGGAAAGGTTCTGTATCTCGGGCAACAGTAGCATTCCACCTCTGTCTGCATTAATTCGCACTTGAAACAAGTGCACCATGATTTGTCGGCCACCCTGGATATCGCAGCTCCAGCTGAGGCTCCTGCAGCTCCGGCTTCAGCTTCCATCACTTCTCTATCCACCCTCTCTCTTTCTGCCCGATCTAACTCCATTTGTCGAAGTTCATCGTCAGTGTACTCGGGTTCATAAAGATATCCCTTTGGCACTAAGTGGAAGTCGATGTTTTCCTCGTCGCTCTCGTAGTCAGACATCTTCCCCAGTAGTAAACAATCGCGAATCAAACAGGTAGGCCCTAGCTGTCAGGTCATGGTGTCGCGCGCACTGATACGAACAGAGAGAAAATAGGACCAAGTGATAACGACGTGTGACTTTTTCCACTACAATGTTTTTGGGATGCAAAAATATCACTCTTTTGAACACATAATGTTTTGGGAAGAGAAACGTTTTATTTCGCTGGGTCTAGCAAACCTGCCGGACTACTTTCGGCTTGACCAAAGCTGGACGAGAACTCTGCTCACAGGATGCTGCCAGGGGTAAGTCAGTGGGATTGCATGACACTGGTGATGGGGATGCCATACAGATTCATGTCAAAAATCCCGAACTATCCCTTTAAAGTCAAAATTCTGACTTTAATCTCTGAATTCTGAGAAAAAAAGTCAGAATTCTGACTTTTTTTCCCATGTTAAACTGAAATGAAATTTAAAAATCAGTTAACTTTTTTTTTTTTTTTCCCAGTGGCTCTTATCCTCTTCCGTAGTGATCAAATGTAAACGGTGTATGAGAAAAACATGATGCAAAAAAAAAAAAAAAAAAAAAAACACATTGACATGGAAGTTCACAGCAGTGCAAAAACAAACAAAAAATGTTTTTGCACTGCTCGTGCAAAACTTGATAGATTAAAAAAAATAATAATAATAATAATTCAAGTTTTTCAGTAGCAGATTAATATTTGTTTTTGAAAACTGGGAGAGGTGGGATACATACTGGTGCAGAAACTGGATCTCTGAAGGGCAGCAGCAGAAAGAACCCTTGCAGTGCCACCAGCTCCATGTTGACAAGCAGCTGCAACTTTCAGCCCTCCAGCTGCAGCCCGTACCTACAAAATAATAACGAACGTTAACAAAATAAATGAATCAGAAATATATCATTTAGAAGAACTGGAACAACAGTATCCACGACCTTCCACTGTGAAAGTTTTCTAATTTCTTTTCATTAGAGATATCTCAGAGATCCGCCCTCAGCTTTTCTGCAGCCGCCATTCTGGCCCCAATTATGGGATTTGTAATTACCAGCTGGCGATGCCTCCTAAAGCAGCTTTTCATTTGCCATTGCTGATTGGGTTTTAAGAAATCCCCGCTGATAACATTAAGGAACGAATGTTCGAGACATTGCACAAGTCAACCTCTTTATATGAAAAAAGTAAATAGCTTAAAAAAAAATCAAGATGGCATCAGATATTTACAAAAGTGTCAAAGTAAACTGTGCTAAAGGGCCGATGAGTGGGGTAGCATGCTGTGCCTGGTCTCAATCCTCAAATATATATAAATATAACATTAAAAACAGCCAATAGTATCAGTACTTCTCTGCAATTTTCATAACTTTAAAGACCTCTTTTTTTCTTTTATTTTTTCTTAAATCGATGCAAATTTCTGTGACGTTTCGCCTACTAATTTCAGCTTTGATTGATTCAGTTATTTTATTTCTTAGAATGTATTTTTTTTTGTTTCATGTTACAATGGGCTCTTAATTTTTTAACACTAAAATATAATGTCTAACAACAAAAAACTTGACTTTTGATTGAATGACGTACTAGAATAAATGGTTAACAATGCATTATTTCAATTTCAAGCAAGCAAAAAAGTTCAAATATAAAAAAATAATGATTTTTTTGATGACTTTTCATGGGAATCAAAGTAGTGAGAAATAATCTGACATTTAATTGCCTTCATGGCATATTTCTAATAATCTTAAAAGTAAGACCTTTGATCATGTGTCATGGTAATGTAAAGAATATAAAATATCACTTTAATATTAAACTTTTTTTAAAACATCTCATCATAAGAAAATTATTTTAATGCTTTGCTTATAAACACTGGCCATCATGCAAACTATACTGCACATTAAGAAAAACTTTTCTAACTGTAAATTTAATCATAATATATTTAATCACTGTCATTTTTATTGAATTTTCTTTTTCTTTGATACATACAGTTTATAAATGCAAAGAAGTATTTTTCCAACACAGACATAACATACATATACATATATACATATATCTGTATGAAGTAATCCCTAAAAAGTAATCATATTAAATGTGTCTTCAGTGTTGGGGTCCATGGGGGGCCCGCGTGCCAGGGGTTGGCAGCCTAGAGTTAAATATGCTCTTACGCAGGTCATGGACGCATTTCTGACGTAAAACAAACATTTATCTATAATTTCTGCTCACATGCATTTATTCTCGTCTTTTGAGCTGTGAACTGTGGTGAAACAGAGCGGATAGACGGCCTGAGATAGAAGAAACCAGGACATTTACTCACAGAGGTGCGGAGAAGTCTGCCAACGGTGGCCGCCATGTTGGATTATGTCACAACAGGAGGGCGGTTTGAGCCAGTCATTTAACCACCTGCTGGACAAAAATATATCATTCAGAAGCTAAAATAAAACAGAAAAATATCTTTAATTACTTTGTCTCTATACTACAATAAATATATAGTGGCTAAATATTTAACACTTAATAATGCCAGGAATAAAAAGGGGCGTCTGTGTAGGTCATGTTGCCTTCAGGTGCGCATTCAGTACGTGAGCGTCGAGGCCATATTGTGAGTGGCGCGGGCATACTGTATGACTGCAATAACCTATACAATGCTTTCCAAACTGTGTACTCAAAAGTACTGAGAAGGATTAGGGCCATTTGGGGGGGAAAAAAAGTTAACTGATTTTTAAATATTATTTCAGTTTAATATGGGAAAAAGTCAGAATTCTGACTTTAATCTAAGAATTCTCGTTTTAATCTCAGAGTTCTGATTTTAATCTAAGAATTCTGACTTTTTTTTACTCAGAATTCTGACTTTAATCTCAGAATTCTGAGAAATCCAAAAAATTCTGAGAAATCCAAATAAAAAAAAATAAAAAACTTTGTAACAACAGTATCCCTAAAAGAGAAAGCATATATATTATTTCCTATGTTTTTGAATGCAACATAAAGACACACCCACAGTTCATAACACGTGATTGAAGCCGGAAGTATTCGTTAAACAGCTTGACCTCAGATACATGAGAAAGACATGCTTTATTATTTTTCCCCCACAGTTGCTGTTCTTTTCTTAACTTCGGAAGTGTGAATTAAACTTTTCGTTAGTTATGGATCCGAACCTGCAGCTCTGGAAAAGCCACGGCCAGGTAACTGTTCCCAGTGGTGTTTAAACATGCAGAGCAGCATGATGCTTGTTAAACTCAACTCTGTTTTCCACAGTCTTTCCTCAGTAGATTAAAGACCTGGTTTAATCTCCTGGATCCCAGCCTGCTGCTGTCCTCTGATGTGAGTAAGGGTCACTATGGAGATCTGCTCTGACTGAATTAAGCCTAGTCATAATAATCTGCTCTCTACCTGATCTCCTCAGGCTGAAATACTTAAAGCCCATGCTCTTCTTGGAAGCAGAGAGAAGCTAAATAAAAAGGTCAGATTGTGTTTTAAAGGTTGGAATGAATGTCTGAATGTATCAGTGACTAACCCTCTTCTCTGTCTCCTCTGACAGGATGAGGCTGCAGTGAGTCTCTCACTTGTAAGTTTTCAACAACCAACAAATACACACACATCCCACTTCATTCATACATCTACTGCAGAAACAGGCATGGATGTTTCACTGAAAAAAAATGATGTAACAGTTTTTGGTACACTTAATCATGTTAATGTTAGCAGGGTGCAACATGAAAAAAAATATATGAAAGTAACTAAATATATTTAAATAGATGTCAAATGTGCACGACTTAATCTACTTTTATTGTCATTTTGTATACACAGAGTGTATACAAAATTTTGTATAACTTTCACAACATTTCAATTCTATAAACCACAGCAGTGATCAAATGTAAACTATGTGAGAGAAATTGGTGCAAAAATGCATTGATATGGAATTTCAGAGCATTAAATATATGTTTCATATATTTGTACATAATCAATTTAAACTGAGTTTATTTCTATAGCGCCAATTCACAACACAAGTCATCTCAAGGTACTTTACAGTTCCCCAAATCATACAATCAAATTGATTTCTATCTAAGGAAAACCAGTTGATTGCATCGACTCATTGACTCGAGGGTAATCCCTCACACTAAACATGCTTGTAGCGACAGTGGAGAGGAAAAACTCCCTTTTAACAAGAAGAAACCTCCAGTGGGACCAGCCTCAGTGTGAGCGGCCGTCTGGGAGGCTGACCGGGGTTCAAGGAGACAGAAGCAGACATAGAACTAAAAGATTCAGAATGATGAAAAAGGGGTCGCTATGTCCTCCAGCAGTCTAAGCCTATAGCAGCATAACTATAGATATAGCTTAGGCTAACCTGAGCCCATATGGCTGCAAGTATATTTGCTGTCATTGTTATTAACATGACCAAAAAAAAGGGATTTCTTCTACTTGTTGTTGACAGTCTTCTCTTCATGCTGACTCTGGTGCTGTCCTTCCACTTATTTTCCGTCCTCCTGGTAGGAATATTTTTATGTTCATTTTTATCCCAGCTTACAGAATGATGTATAATGTACTTATTTATTCAAAAACATATGATTATTGTCAGATTTATATCAATAAGTGAAACCTTTTGATTCGCACCATAGATCTGTTTAAAAATTAATTTTGATCATTATGGCGCACAGCTAATTAAAAAAAATGAAAGAAGGATTTAAGAAGTTGGGTTATGAGTTAATCTTGTATGCAAGCAGCATAAGTTAGCTTTGTTTGAGCAGTGAGAAGAGTAGCTGGTGTACGGCTACCATGTTGGAACAAGGTCACTGAGGTGAGGTGGGCATGCCCAGGTGGACTCACAACTCACTGATCTGGCTGTCCATGCATCCCATCGGGCTTGGGGTCACCTTAGGGGTCACCTTAGGGGTCTCCTCACCCCTGACTGGCTATATAAATATTTCCACCTGCTGCTCTGCAGGGCTCAATCAGCCACTAAGCTGCAGAACTGTGTACATATTTATTAAGATGTGTTCAAGAGCAA